>NC_090447.1:300818724-301128412 GCF_031143425.1 Pleurodeles waltl
AGCATGTCCCACATATATGTGTGTGCTGATCTACCAATTTGTTTACAGGTGACTCTGGGTATCCAAACCGTCTTTGGTTGCTTACACCAGTGAAGTACACAAACATGCCAGGCGATGTCCGCTACCATGAGGCCCACAGGACGGCAAGGTGTGTCATTGAGTAGACTTTTGGGCTCCTTAAGATGTTCGTCTTTGGACAGATCAGGAGGAGCCCTTCTCTCCTCACCCAACAAGGTATGTCAAATAAGAATGTATGTTGGAACAACGCATGCTGGAACAATGCATGCCTGAACAATGAGGTCGGAACAACAACCGCAATGTTACCACTCATGCCATTACCACGAATGCCTTAACAACGAGGCATTCCTGGTTAAGGCATTAGTGATAGGCATGCAAAGTTCCAGCATGCATCACCCCTGCCCCCCACCCCCACCCCTAAAAATGACCGCAAACCCCTGCCCCCTCCCCTAAAACCATGCCAACCCCCCACCCTTGCCTCTAAAACTACCCCAAACCCCCACCTTGTCCCTAAATTTACTGCGACGACCACCCTTCCCCGAAAACAACACCAACCCCACCCCATCCCTGAAACCTAAAGTACCCCAACCCCCACCCCTAAAACTACCCCGAGCCCCGCACCCTGCCCCTAAAACCTAAACCCCCCCAACCTCCTACCCCTCCCCTAAAATTACCCGACCCCACAACCCACCCCTAAAACCTAAAACCACCCCAACCGCCACCCCTAAAATTACCGCAACCCCTCACCCCGCCCCTAAAACCTAAAACCACCCTAACACCCACCCCTAAAACAACCCCATCCCTAAAACCTAAACTACCCCAACCCCCACCCCTACAACTTAAAACCACCCCAACACCCCCCCCCGTAAAACTACCCCAAGCCCCCCACACTGCCCCTAAAACCCCCCAATCCCGCCTCCCGCCCCTAAAATTACCCAACCCCCCAACCCACCCCTAAAACCTAAAACCACCCCAACCCCCACCCCTAAAATTACCCCAACCCCTCACCCTGACCCTAAAACCTAAAACCACCCCAACCTCCACCCCTAAAACCTAAACCACCCCAATCCCCCACCCCAAATACTAAAAATATCCCTCCCCCAAACCTAAACCACCGACCCCCACCCCTAAAACTAAACATACCCCTACCCTCCCCCCGCCCCTAAACCTAAACCGCCCTGATGCCCCCTCCCCTCCCCTAAACTGAAACCCCCAACCCCCCACCCCACCAGTAAAACTAAAATTCCCCCACCACCGCCACTAAAGCTAAAAGCCCAACCCCCCACCCACACCCGTAAAACCCCAACCCCCATCCTGTCCCTACCCCGCCCCTAAAACTAAAACGCCCAACCCCCCACCGCGCCCCTAAAACTAAAAATACCCCAGCCCCTAAAACTAAAGCCCCAACCCTCCACCCCGCCCCTAAAACTAAAAATACCCCGACCCCCCACCCCGCCCCTAAAACTAAAACCCCAACCCGCCACCTCTGCCCCTAAAACGAAAAATACCCCAGCCCCTAAAACAGCCCCACTTAACTGACTTATCGTGTCATTCTCCTCAGCACATACGTGGTTAAGGCACAAAACAACAAAGTTGTGGTTAGCGAAAGCATTATTCCACTTTTGTTGTCCACGACTTCATTGTTACGAAGTCTCGTTTCAGGGCGTTTCCCGTCAAATAATAGTTGCCTGCTGCATGCTCTAAAGTCTTGCCCCGAGACGATCAACCAGTTGCTGGTTTCAATGTTACATATTTGTCCTGGATTTCTTTTCTTGGGACATTTTTGATAATGGCTGACATTGTTTTTGTGTGACTGTGTGTAAGTGGAGCTTGTGCTACCTATTTTGTCTGGGCAGCATGTGAGGTTCTGTACTGTGCATTTCTCCCCCAGTGATGGGTGAGTTGTGTGATGGCCATGTCTATGTTGGGGACATGTTGTCATCATGGTATTGAGTGGTGTTTGTGTTTGTTGCAGTGTTGTGTGCCTTTGTTTGGTTTGACTGTGTGTGTGTGTGTGTGTGTGGTGAATGGTCTGTCAGATACATTGTGATGTGTGTTTGCTAGGTATGTTGAATGCTGCATTGTCTGGTTGTGTGACATTGTGTGTTCATTCCCTGTTGGCGGTATGTTGTGTTGTATGTGTGATTTGTCAGTGGGTAGTGTGTATTGTGGGTGCTAACCAATGCTCTGATGGTTTTGCACTTGTGGTGGTGTGGTGTTGTTTGATGGTTTTGTGTGTTGTTGTGTGTCACTGTGCCAGTGCTGTGTTTCTGGGAGAAGGTGTGTGTTTTTCACGTGTGTGTGTGTGTGATGGTAGTAGTGTGTGTACTGTGTTTGTGTATGTGGCTGTCTGTGAGTGTGCGTGTCAGTGTCAGGTTAAGTGTGTGTGTCGCCCTCGCCACCCGTTCCCAATTGTTATGTTGTCTACGTACTTAATTTGACAATTTACAACAGTGACAGGTGTGTGTATTTGCGGTTGCTGTTGTCATCTTCAGTGTTGGCTCTGGTGTCTCTGGGCAAGCAGGAGCAGTGGGGATGATGTGTAGTTCTGGCTTCATGGAGGCTCCGGACGAGTCTGGCTTCCTGAAGGTGAGTGTCTCCTTTACTACGGTTGGTTTCTGCAGCGGTGCGACTGCAGCAGAAATCTTGGCAGTGTGCAACCCCATAATCTGTCCTTCAGAAAAATGGTTTCCACCGGCCAGCAGGTGTCTACTATCATCCGTGGTGGCTAGACAGCACTGGCGGTGCAGGCGGTGATTTGGCTGTATTCTGTTGGGAAAACCAACCATGGTCATAATATGGCGGATGCCAACATGGCGGTACTGGGACCTCCAAAGCCATAATAAGGCCCCTTGTATTGAAATGGTAGCATGCTTTTTACCAGTGGCTGCTGGTGGGATTTTAAAGTGGAGGGGCTAGGTCTTGACTCCCACCGTGTCACTGCCTACTTGAGATCCAGTTCCAAAGGATCAGCCCCTAAAGCATGCAGACTGCATCCAATGAGTGGGGGTGCCATATGTTGCAGTGAGGAGTGGCCATCCAACCTTGTAAGCAACAAATGCTAGGGCTAAAAAGCATGTAAGCCCAGCTAAACCTGCAATAGCTGACACATGCGCTGTAGTGTATGTGCCTTTTGAAAGAGCTTGACTGCATGACCCTCCCGCCCTGTGAGGGTCATAATGAACAGGATATCTTGGTTTTGTGATAAACTCCCTAAAATAAAGGGGGTAGGAGATGTAGGGCGGGTGGTGCTCTAACACCTGTATAACTGAGCTGCAACTAGTTTTTACATTCATGTGAAATATATGCTTAATGATGTCAGATTTCATATTTAGTAGTTGTCTGATGCATGCTTGAATTTAAACACATAAATCATCTTTGATGATATAGGGGGTCATTCCGACCCTGGCGGTCGGGACCGCGGATGCCCCGCCAACAGGCTGGCGGTGCATCCAGGCCAATTCTGACCGTGGCGGTAAAGCCGCGGTCAGAAAAGGGAAACCGGCGGTTTCCCGCCGGTTTTCCCCTGGCCTGGGGATTCCGACCCCCTTCCCGCCAGCCTGGTTCTGGCGGTTTTGACCGCCAGAACCTTGCTGGCGGGAACGGGTGTGGTGGGGCCCCTGGGGGCCCCTGCAGTGCCCATGGCATGGGCACTGCAGGGGCCCCCTAACAGGGCCCCATAAAGATTTTCAGTGTCTGCATGGCAGACACTGAAAATCGCACCCTTTCCACTCCGCCGGCTCCATTCGGAGCCGGCATCCTCGTGGAAGGGGGTTTCCCGCTGGGCGGGCGGGCGGCCTTCTGGCGGTCGCCCGCCGGCCCAGCGGGAAACTCAGAATTACTGTTGCGGTCTTTTGACCGCGCTGCGGTATTCTGTCGGGGGAACTTTGGCTGGCGGCCTCCGCCGCCCGCCAAAGTCAGAATGACCCCCATTGTCTTTTTTTTTGCCAACTTCACAATTGATCTGGGGACATCCAAAAAATATAAAACGGTTTAACATGTGATGATGACCATGTTTTGATGTCATTCAAATCCATGCTTGACACTGTAGATATTCCTTTTTTCTATAGATGCTCATTGCAATACCGCTACACAAAGGGCACTAATTTGTCTAAACGTCAGCATATGTTTAGGAGCATATTTTCAAGCCCCTTGCCCCACTGGTGTGTCACTTTTCATGATGTTCTTATGGCACATAGTGCAGACCCATATCTGTGAGGCCACCCAAAACCACTTTGCATGGCCTTGCATGGCCTCATTAATGTGATGTAAGGCAATGCAGCACAAGTCGCTGCATTGCCTTACACTGCATCAAGAAGGCGTTCCATGGGCATTGCAGTGGGTGTTCCCACACAATACCCATGGGTTTCGACGCATTCTGAGATTTACAAGGATCTGTAAGCCTGGATTTGCATCTTAATTGTATGCATCCCCAGGGCAGGCACAACCAAGAGAACTATCTTTATTTATCCTCATTGTTTCCTCTTTCTATGTGTGCTGTGTTCTGTATCACACATAGAAAGGGGAAAATGCCTTTCTGGATTGTTTTTGTGCAGGAAGTGCCCCTTCCTACACAAGAGCAATCCTGCCAACAATACAGACACCCTTGTACCGTGGTGCAAGGATGCCTGCATTGGCCCTAGGCAGCAAATTGTACCCCAGCGCAGGAGGAAAGGCTCAAAATGCACTATATCTTGTAACTTCCATGCATTTCTGCCCTTTCAAATTAACCTAGGGCAGTGCAGAACAGCAAAAAGACTTGTGACAGTGCGCTAAGCCAATTCCTTTAAAATATGCCCCTAAATGTATAGTCAGCCAAAGTGTGGTGTGATGTTATAAATTTTGGGATATACGAACATTTTCTAGTGTATCTTCACCCATTTTTCTTGGAAAAGTGGCATATGTATTTAAAAAAAAAAAACACCAAATCTTAGAAATATGCCTGTTTTCCATTGTGTAATGTATCATAAGTTGCAAAATGCATGTTTATTTTCTCAAACATTTTTTTTAATTAGTTGAACAAGGTTATACTCTCCAGTCTTGGCTAATTACCCCAATTCAGAATCCACAAAATGGAAGTCAAAATAAATATTTAGCCTCAAAAAAGACAGAATATCATTCAATGTACATTATGAACTTTTACGCTGGGTTGGATGTTTGGACCAATCTGGAAGGCTATGGTCATACATACCCCACATGGTCTGCAAAATGATTGTATTAAGTGTCAAGCGTCCCATAATTGCAGTCAGAGCTTCAATTGGGCGTGAATAAGATTGTCCAATGTTGATGGTAATAAAGATACATCCAAATATTTTAATTAAAAAAAAAACAAATAGAATCTCAGAAGGGAAATGTGCAAAGGTATGTCTTAAATATGAAGTGTTTTTTGGTGCACTAAACATTAGCTTTGCATTGACAACATTTATATTTTACCTTAGCTAATTATATGTAGAAGAATTAGAATGTTTCATTGTTTATTCAAAACAATTTGCAAATTATTTGCAAATTACATATTTTAGGAAAGTACCATCTTGCCTGGCAGGTTACCCCCATTTTTACTAAATATGTTTGTTTTTGCCTATGTGTCACTGGGATCCTGCTAGTCAGTACCCCAGTGCTCATAAAGTATGCCCTGTATGTGTTCCCTGTGTGGTGCCTAACTGTATCACTGAGGCTCTGCTAACCAGAACCTCAGTGTTTAGGCTCTCTCTGCTTTTAAAATTGTCACTGCAGGCTAGTGACTAATTTTAGCAATTCTCATTGGCACACTGGAACACCCTTATAATTCCCTTGTATATGGTACCTAGGTACCCAGGGTATTGGGGTTCCAGGAGATCCCTATGGGCTGCAGCATTTCTTTTGCCACCCATAGGGAGCTCAGACAATTATTACACAGGACTTCCACTGCAGTCTGAGTGAAATAACGTCCCCGTTATTTCACGGCCATTTTACACTGCACATAAGTAACTTATAAGTCACCTATATGTCTAACCCTCACTTGGTGAAGGTTAGGTGCAAAGTTACTTAGTGTGTGGGCACCTTGGCACTAGCCAAGGTGCCCCCACATTGTTCAGGGCAAATTCCCCGGACTATGTGTGCGTCACAATGGTAACTCCAAAGATGGCCATGTAACATGTCTAGGATCATGGAATTGTCACCCCAATACCATTCTGGTATTGGGGGGACAATTCCATGCATCCCGGGTCTACAGCACAGAGCCCGGGTACTGCCAAACTAATTTTCCTGGGTCTCCACTGCAGCTACTGCTGCTGCCAACCCCTCAGACAGGTTTCTGCCCCCCTGGGGCCTGGGCAGCCTGGTCCCAGGAAGGCAGAACAAAGGATTTCCTCTGAGAGAGGGTGTTACACCCTCTCCCTTTGGAAATAAGTGTGAAGGGCCTGGGAGGAGTAGCCTCTCCTGGCCTCTGGATATGCTTTGATGAGCACAGATGGTTCCCTCCCTGCATAAGCCAGTCTACACTGGTTCAGGGATCCCCCAACCCTGCTCTGGCGCGAAACTGGACAAAGGAAAGGGGAGTGACCACTCCCCTGACCAGCACCTCCCAGGGGAGGTGCCCAGAGCTCCTCCAGTGTGTCCCAGACCTCTGCCATCTTGGATGCAGAGGTGTGAGGGCACAATGGACAGCTCTCAGTGGCCAGTGCCAGCAGGTGACGTCAGAGACCCCTCCTCATAGGTGCTTACCTTTCTCAGTAGCCAATCCTCCTCTGGAGGCTGTTAAGGGTCTCTCCTGTGGGCATCTCACCAGATAACGAATGCAAGAGCTCGCCAGAGTTCCTCTACACTTCCCTCTTTGACTTCTTCCAAGGATCCACCGCTGACTTCTCCAGGACACCTGCATAACTGCAACAAAGTAGCAAGAAGACTTCCAGCAACATTGTAGCGCCTCATCCTGCCAGCTTTCTAGACTGTTTCCTGGTGGTGCATGCTCTGAGGTCTGTCTGCCTTCACTCTGCACTGGAAGCCAAGAAGAAATCTCCTGTGGGTCGACGGAATCTTCCCCCTGCTAACGCAGGCACCAAACTTCTGCATCACCGGTCCTCTGGGTCCCCTCTCATCCTGACGAGTGTGGTCCCTGGAACACAGGCGGTGGGTCCAAATGCCTTTGACAGTCCAGTGGCCCTTCTGTCCAAATTTGGTGGAGGTAAGTCCTTGCCTCCTCACGCCAGACAGTAATCCTGTGTACTGCGTGAACTGCAGCTGCTCGGGCTTCTGTGCCCTTTTGCAAGACTTCCTTCATGCACAGCCTATCCCTGGTCCCCAGCACTCCATCCTGCATTGCCCAACTCACCGAGTTGGACTCCGACGTCGTGGGACCCTCCTTTGTTGCTCTGAGTCGACCATCGTCCTCATATGTTCTAAGTGCCTGTTCAGGTGATTCTCTGGGTTCTGCCTGCTTCTGCATGGGCTCCCTGTGTTGCTGAGCATTCCCTCTGCTGCCTCCTCCAAGGGGCTACCTCCTGGTCCTTCCTGGGCCCTAGCAGCATCCAAAGTCCTCAACTGTGACTCTTGCAGCTAGCAAGGCTTGTTTACCGGTCTTTCTGCATGGAAACAACTCTGTATCCTTGAGCACGCCGTGGGACATCTTCTGACCAAAGGAGAAGTTCCTGGCACCTTCTGCTGTTGCAGAATCTTCGGCTTCTTCCACCCAGAGGCAGGCCATTTGCACCTTCATCCGGGGTTTAGTGGGCTCCTGCCCCCCCCGGACACTTGCGTGACTCTTGGACTTGGTCCCCTTCCTTTACAGGTCCTCAAGTCCAGGAATCCGTCTTCAGTGTTTTGCAGTCAGTTGTTGTCCTTGCCGTATCCCCTATCTCGACTTTATTGTCTTTCTGGGGTAGTAGGGTAACTTTACTCCTACTTTTCAGGGTCTTGGAGTGGGGTATCTTGGACACCCTTAGTGTTTTCTTACACTCCCACTGACCCTCTACACAATACACTAGGCCTGGGGTCCATTCATAGTTCGCATTCCACTTTTGGAGTATATGGTTTGTGTTGCCCCTAGGCCTATTTCTCCCTATTGCATTCTATTTGGTTCTACATTGTTTGCACTACTTTTCTAACTATTACTTACCTGATTTTGGTTTGTGTGTATATAATTTGTGTATATTACTTACCTCCTAAGGGAGTATATCCTTTGAGATGCTTTTGGCATATTGTCACTAAAATAAAGTACCTTTATTTTTAGTAACTCTGAGTATTGTGTTTTCTTATGATAAAGTGCTATATGATATAAGTGGTATGGTAGGAGCTTTGCATGTCACCTAGTACAGCCTAAGCTGCTCTGCTATAGCTACCTCTATCAGCCTAAACTGCTAGAATACCTCTAATCTACTAATACAGGATAACTGGACCTGGCACAAGGTGTAAGTACCACAAGGTACCCACTATAAGCCAGGTCAGCCTCCTACACATATGTTATCATTTGTATTAAAGTATAACATCACTATCCCCTATTCAGTGTTGTATCTAATGAAAAAGCATACATTGTTTATGTTAAGTCCAACCTTACCATCTGTATTTAAACGAAACATTTTTTTGCTTTTTGTGTTTATTTTAGCAAATGTTAATTTGATGGTATGTTTTTTGCTCAGTACTCTTAAGTAACTGAACAACCTTTTCCATACTATTAAAGCAAATATTATCCACATGCATTTTTTCTATGGAAATTTCGTTAAGAAGAAATTCAATGTATTATAACTACTGATTGCTTACTAAAAACGCTTCACTCAACAACTCTATACCAAGTTAAACCAATCTACTCTGCCTCAAATCACTCAGTATTTAAATAAAAATCCAATATAGCAAAAATCCTATCTTCCCTCAGGAAAAAATATACTACTATAATCTTATCTAATGTCAATATAAACTATCCTAAACATGTATTATTATACTAAGTATACTATGACCTATATGTACAATCACTTAAACAGTAAGGGCCTGATTACAACTTTGGCAGAGGGGGTTAATCCATCCCAAATGTGACAGATATCCCGCCCACTTTATTACGAGTCCATTCTATCTCATGGAACTCGTAATACAGCAGGAATTTTGAAAATAAAGCACCAAGGTCAATCTAATTACAATCACAACACACATTACACTTAAAAGATCCAATACAAATACACAATGTAAATTACTTAGGCCTTGATTCAGAGATTTAAGGAGAGGGTACTCTGTTGCAATGACAAAGGAGTACCCTATTCCCCAAAGCCTTGACCCACATGCCTGATTTTCAGGTGGGCAGAGAAAAATTATGTGGTCGACAGAGCATATTCCAGTTCCATTGACAACATACTCATCCAATGGCACAATGGAGTACAGGACATTGGAAATCACCCATTTGACCATTCACCAATTTAGAGGTGTTTTGTTTTGCTATCTCTCACCACCAGGCAACACTCATTTCCCAACACAAATCATTTAAATTTAAATAGGGTAGTTATTATTTGTAAAAATATAATATTTATGTTAATATCAGAAAAATGACACCCACCTACATAGGTTGGAACATTGAAATTGGATATGTCCACCTCAAAGGGGGCAGGTCAGTCTATAAGTTAGAAACCTATATTTGTTACATCTGTACTTAAAATGATTTGTTAAGGTGATACAATGTGGGTGATTATAATAATTGTAATAAAATGTGTTTAACAATATTTTGTTAAGCAGGATATTTCAAATTTAATAAATATAGAACACAGGAAGAAACCTTTTAGGTATAAGAAACATAAAAAATATTAATTATTATCAACTTCCTCTTCATTTGCAATGGCAAGAGGGTCAAGGAAATCTCCTTCATGTGACCCACCTGTGCTGCTCTTGTGAATGCTCCCAATGTGTTGGACACATCATCTATATAGTGGGATGTCCTCTCCCACCTCTGCTGCCTTTCATGTAAAGGACAACTGAGACTTACTTCCCACAGTAGCAAGCATATGTGGCAAGTCATAGATTAGTAGCTATATTTATTCCATCTACTTCACTCTCCTCAAAATTGGCGTGGCACCTGCTTGGCACCCCATTTCCTAAAAAGTATGCCAAATCTAAGTCTAATAGCCCAAAACCAATCCTTACAAACAACCTAAACAAGCCATCTAACTGTAAACAAGTAGCGACCAAACCTACAAACACAGACAATTGAAAAATCCACTTCATAATAACAAACAAGAACTAAGGTGAGCAATACAATACAAACTTAGCAAAGCTCACAAAAGTACATACTCTCATGCCAAACTCATGCCAAACTCTCCAAACTCCCTCAATCAACCCACAATCCACCAAATACCTCCACCATCATCTAAAGAGCATCATATTAAAGAAAATAGTGGCTGTGTCTTTTGTAACATGTTTTCATGCCTTATGACATTTTGAGACATATTGTCTTTCTTTTCTAACTCAAAGCTACACACAGCATAGCTACATGAGACTGAATGCTACAAGTCACACATCTACATTCAAAAAGCTATGTTAAATCATGCAAATCTAAACCATGGGACCTACATTTGATTTTTGGGATTCAGGGTTTCATCGGAAGTTTGAATGTGTAAATGTTTAAACTACAATTTATTGAATATTGATGTAAAATACATTTAAAATAATTCATAATTTTGTTCAGTTAACTTTTCAATTTAAAAACATTTATTTGGTTTTCAATAACATCATAAAAGTGCACTCACAAAATACAGAATACATCATATAGAAAACAATAAAACAATACAGTAATGTTCCAGGGAACATAAGAACCTGCATACACAGTAAACAGTTTTAATGTGCAGAATGCATTGGAATAGATAACAGCTAAAATGTTATTCTAAACATGATACAAACATTTTAAGAAAATGTTTAAATTAAGTTGTAGATGATAATTATTAGAAAATTGATATTACTTAGATATATGTAAGACTATTAACATTACTAATACAATTGTAATATTTGTTTATACAAATGTATTAATTAAGTGTAATGTGTTAGATAAAGTTGGATAACACTTAATTAAGGATCTATCTATCTATCTATCTATCTATCTATCTATCTATCTATCTATCTATCTATCTATCTATCTATCTATCTATCTATCTATCTATCTGTCTATCTGTCTGTCTGTCTATCTATCTATCTATCTATCTATCTATCTATCTATCTATCTATCTATCTATCTATCTATCTATCTGTCTGTCTATCTATCTATCTATCTATCTATCTATCTATCTATCTCTCTTTACAGGTAAAATAGCCCTCCTCACCATAAAAGTACAAAATAAACATAAATGAAGGACAATTACAATTTCTCAATAGGTGCACCTGAGAGTCCCTGGCCGCCATCTTGGAGTGCTGAAACATCAATATTGACTGATCAATACATAGTAATTTGTCTGGAAATGCCCCTGGAGAAAACACAGGGTCATTTCGAGCGGTCCCATGACTGACATGTTGGCGGTTACGGGCTGACAGCCAACAGCCTGGGGAACAAGGCCACCAAATTATGACCATGGCGGTATTCGCAAGAGGACAGCCACATCACAGCTGGAACCGCCAGTGCGGTCAGGCTGCCACAGACATCGGTAGGCACCTTTAGGCCAGCGAAGACCATATTCCGCAAGACAGATTATGAGGCTGCACACTGCTAAGGTTTACGCTGCAGTTGCACTACCATGGAAACCCTGGTGGAAACCAACTCTATGAAAGGGGACAGTCACCTTCAGAAACACATACCCATCTGGAGCTGCCATGGAACCTGAACTACACGCCTTCCTGCTGCTCCTGCTCGTACAATGACTCCAGAACCAGCCACGTTGACAGCAAACATGAATAAACACACTTACCTGTCACATAATGACAGGGTATCAGCGTACACAAAGCATACACATCCTGAACAGGTGGCGATGGCGACACACACACACATGCCCACACTGACATGCACATTCCCACACAGCCACAGAGACACACGCACAGACATAGTACACGCACCACGGCCAACACACACTTCCAAAACACACACCAACCTGCAAACATAGACTGACGCAGTCAAACTAAACAACAACCAACACCACCAAATGACACAACTACACCACAACTGCAACACCTCAAATGCCCTGTAAAGTTACCACAATACACAACTCTACCCAACATCACACAACAGTTCTGACATACCAATCATCACACAGATGCACCTGCACAGTACAACCACACAAGGGCACACAACACTCTAAATAACAAATTTCAACACAATCAATACACACAATATCAACATAAATGCATGTCCCTAATACTAACATGTCCAACACACTATACACAGTCATCACTGCGGAACAAATACAAAGCACACATCCACACATGCTGCCCACACATAACTGGCAGCAGAACCACCACACACACAAAAGTCACTTGCGCACAAACCAAAGCAGGCAAGACCATTACAGCAATGAGAAAAGAAAGGCAGAACAAATATGTGACCTTGTAATCAACAACTGGTTGACCCAGATATATAGTAAATAATAAATAAATAAATACAGAACTATGAACTACCTGATGTGCCCAAAGTCAGTCCAAACGACAGTGTGCACAATGCACATATGGCAGATCTGAGTGCTACTACATGATCCTGACTGCTATATAACCTCCATATGTAGGGGCATCAAGGTGGCAGGCAGGCACATCAGAGATTAGGGGCAGGTGGAGGGTTTGGGCTTCAGTTTGGGAGGGGGTCTTTGGGCTTGGGCTTGGCTTGGGAGGGTGGGCCTAGGACAAGGCTTAGGGGAGGGCTGGAACACATAGGAGGGGTCTACTTCTTGGCTAGGAGGGGCATGGGTGGTAGCAGGAGGCATGGGGGACTTGGAGGTATCAGGGCTGGACTTGTGGAGGGAGATAGGCCTTTTGAGGGTCACACAGGATGGGAGAGGAGTAGTGAAAAGGGAAAACTCTGAGAGGAAAATCTTCTTCAACACACAGGGATGGTCATGGCAAAAGGGTTTGGGAATGGAGGGAGAGGGAGTAGCTATAGGAGGTGTGTTGGTGGATGTTTTGGGTGCATGTGTGTGTGAAGAATTCTTGTGCGTGCTGTGTGTCTGTTGTCAAGGAGAGTGTGGGCATTTAAATGTCATAGAAAGAAGGGGGAGGAGGTGCTGGGATATGCTGTGGTAGATGGATGACTGTCTTTTGGGGTGGTGAGTGCAGGTATGGTGGATGTGCTGCATGTTGGTGTGTCTGTGGTTGTGGTGACTGCGGATGTGGTGACTGGGGTAGATGTCTGCAGGTCTGCTATTATGCTGACTGTGGGTAGGATTGGAGTCATGGCTGTATCAGTGAATGTCGGTGTGGTGTCTGCAGATGTGTCCGGTGTATGTGAAGGTGAGGGTGGTGGGGGAGTCTGTGCTGGTAATGGGTATTGGTGTGTCTGCATGTGGGTGTTGTTTGTGTGCATGCCGGTGGTAGGTCTTGTGGTGCCTGTGTTTGTCATTTGTACCCTTGGATATTGAGGTGGATGCATGCTTGTCTGTCTGTGTGCTTTAGCTAAGATGGGAAAGAGGCATGTGAGATTGGGAAGAGGAAGAGGAAGGTGGAGGGGGATGGAAGACAAAGAGTAACTGGCTGCTGTTAGTGCAAAGGCCGGCCGGTGCACGGTGAATGCCCTCCAGGAACACATTGTTCTGTTGGACTTGAGTTGCTAGTTCCTGGATGGTATTTATGATGGTCGGCTGACCCACAGAGATGGTCCTCAGAAGGTGAACAGCCTCCTCTGCAGGGGCAGAGGTGCCCTTGGGGCATGGACAACTACAGAGAGGGCAGTGGTAGTAAGGGGATGATGGACAAAGATGGTGGTGGGGTGATCCCAGAAAGGGTCTGCCACCACTAGGGAGTGTCCACTGGAGGAGGATTCCGAAGATGATGAAGCGGAAGATCCTGTCTCCCCATGGCACTCCACTCACCCTCCGGGCAACTGGGTCTGTCACTGTCGGTGGTCCCAGTACTCGGGGTCCTGTGGCCAGCAGCACTCCCAATTACCCGAGCCCCGTCTCCTTACCCTGTTGATGCTGATGAACACACATAGAGAGAGACAGGGAGGGAGAGAGAGAGAGGGAGAGAAAGGGTTAACATATTTGTAGAAGGAATACACAGAGGATGGTATCTAGGGTATAGCTGTGGCATTTATTACTGGGGCCATCAACCAATGGAATGTATACCAATGTTCCACAGAGAATCTTCAAGAGAAAATAATAAACTAGCAAAACAAAAATGAAAAGGAACACAAGCTGCTCCTGGATATAGTTTAGAGTTATTGTGTTATCTGTTTTCCGTTCCCTTTTCTTCCGTTCTCTTATGCATTATTTGTTTCTTTCGGGTTTAGGAGGTACCAACATCCTCCAAGATCCTTGTCACCCGGGATCATGGGGAGAAAAGAAAATAAAGGCCCCAATTCGGGTAAGTGTTGTCTGATTTTCTTCTTCGATTTAACTTTTTTTCTTATGGGCATGGAGGCATAACAACAGGTTCCATTGTGGAGGGGGAGGTGGGGGACTTAGGTTAGTCTGAGTAGGAAAAATAGAATGCCTGGGTGTCATGTGTCACAGATGTATGCAAATAACTTTGGGATCACCCTAGTGCCACCTTCTCCCAGCCAAAGCCGCTGGCACCACAATACCGCCAGTGCTGGTGGTATTGGTGGCACCCTATTTTGACATTTCTGCTGGGCCAGCGGACGGAAACAGCGTTCCCATCCACTGGCCCAGTGAAAAAGTCACATGAACATTGAAGCTGGCTCATAATAGAGCCGGTGGCAATGTTACTGTGCAGTGGGTGCAGCAGCACCCATCGCGCATTTCACTGTCTGAAATTCAGGTAGTGAAATGCGCGATGGGGCTGTGCCTGGGGGCCCCTATACTGCCTATGCCAAGTGCATGGGCAGTGCAGGGGCCCCCAGGGGCACCCTGAGTCCCCCTTGCAGTGCTGCCCCGTGGATTATGACTGCCTGGTGGAAGCCTGGCGTTATAGTGGAGGGGCCTGTGGTATGGCCATGGCTGATGCACCACGGTCATAATACACTGGTGGAACACTGGCAGCCTGTTGTTGGTGTTACCGCCAGTGTTCCACCCGCTGGCAGGGTCGTAATGACCCCCATATCTATATCACTGTGTAGAATTAGAATAGTGCTGGTTGGCTCTCTATTTCCCCATATGTTTCCTGCTTCTCCCTTTTCCCTGTGCCCAACCCTGAAACCAATCGCATAAGGGAGCGCATACGTGTGACAGCCATGCCCCTCCAGGGGGGTGATGGGACTCAGCATTTCTCCGGTCAGTTGATATCTCTGATCCTGCTTCCTTTGTCCCTTCTCTTCGTGTCTCCCTCTCCTCTCTCCTTGGGTCTCCGTCCTCGCTCTACTCACTCCTCGGGTTTCCGTCCTTGTTCTCCTTGCTCCTCCAGTTTCCGTCCTCGCTCTACTTGCCTTTCTCCTTGTTCCGCCAGTCTCTGTCTCCACTCTCCTCACTCCTCCAGTCTCTATCTTTTCTCTCCGCGCTCCTCCAACTACCGTCTTCTTCTTCCCTGCTTCTCTGTACGTTGGCACTCTCTTCCAAACGTACCGCCATGATGTGCTTTATCGTGCCCCCGGGGTATGAGTCCTGAGGACCTGGGTCCTCCCGGCTTGCATTGTTTTCACCTGGTACGGCTTCCCTGCTACAGTATTCCTCACATACACAAATGTAAACATTCACAACTGTACGTAAAAATCTCTTGACTAGGCTATCTCTGTTGGCAATACACATACCCTATATCATGCCACAACATGTCACTACTATCCACCCCTTTATGTCATCCCTTACACCCACATCAAAATCCAAATAAGTTAGCACAACTGGAGTAATCCAAATGATCACCAGTAAAGACATGTCCGCATGCTCATCATGCCCTGGCTGAAGTAAAAATATCTAGCATAATCCTGATCATACCCCTCCATACTCCTATCACCTATAGGAAGAGCAGGTGACTGATCACAACACAGCAAGCATGTACTGAAACTACACTCTATCAAATCCATGTCCATTAGTAATGTCACTTGATAGTGAACACTACTCTATTCAAAGACCACACAGTACCTGTCAGTCATATCACATGGCTGGCCGAACCCTCTGTACATATATGCCAATATGGATACATTAACAGATATAACCACAACAAGTTCGACTCCCATACAGGTGACGTCTGTTGTGTAGGATACATGTCTGGAGTACATGTCATTACTTTTGCACAATCACAGAGGAATATCTGTATACATTAAACAAAGATAAACAAAGATACACCACATCAATTCATACATGCATGTGCAGTTACAATGGCCTACATAGCGCATGTGACACATCCATAGTCAATCACTGAGTGCAGTATCACAACAAATAAACTTCAGGCAGCCACAAAATACTTCATAGGGCTTCTACCATTCCACCTGGCATGCAGTTACAGTTGCACAACTTGACAAAATGAGTAAACCAACATCACTCAGCTCCATTCCTGACTTGTAACTACCTGTACCTAAGTCCACACAACACACATGTCACACAGAAATGACGTACATATGAGGCACACATGGACTGCCACTGCACTGACAACATATTCCACTATAACATAAATCTTGATCTCATAAGTCATTTAAAACCTATTCCTGTCCAATGTACCCAAGTCAGCTAGGCCAGGGCTAGCAGTGATTGTCCCACTTCATATGATATGCTAAATTTAGACATGATGTAGGATGCAACTATCCTATGTTGCATGGTAATTGTTAGGTCATTGGCACACATGGCAATTACATTACATATCGTCAAAGTCTAGCTCTGCCTAGGCACTTATCACCTGTAGAACAAAGCCACTGGGTAAAGGTGAAGTGCCCACCTGTCAACCTCATGGAAATCCATGACAAGTTCAAATATTCCAAATCACACTAATTGTAATGTCGTTCTGTTGCTACCTTCACATTCTCCATGACATGAAGATGAATGGGCATTGGGGATACTACAAACCCATATGCACTGTCCTCTGCAGGCTGTGTATGTGGTGTAAATAAGATTGTTGCCTCACATGGATTCTATACCTGTACCAGTAGTGTCCCTGTACCAAATAAGTGAATCACCCAGTTGCAAATGCAGGTGATCAACACAGATTGGAGT
The DNA here is from genome assembly GCF_031143425.1 of Pleurodeles waltl. NCBI lineage: Eukaryota > Metazoa > Chordata > Amphibia > Caudata > Salamandridae > Pleurodeles > Pleurodeles waltl. The sequence continues at coordinate 300,835,917 of NC_090447.1, forward strand.
GGACAGACACCATCAGAGCCACTAATGCTTATATGCTGATGGTTGGACCGTATTTTACTCAGTGGGTAGGGCGATGCACAAGCCCACATTCATAGAAATATCAGGATGGAGTCACACATGTGCCATTGGTGGTCATTACAACCTCGGCGGTCTTTTAACAAGACCGCTGAGGGACTGCCGTGTGGAAGACCGCCAGTAGTGGCGGTTTGCCGCTCGGCTTATTATGACCGTTGGCTGCCCTCTGTCGTTTTTCTGATGGAGAGCCGCCAACAGCCATACTTGCGGGCGGCGGGGAAGTGGAGGTTGCTCCTCCTCCACCGCCACGCCAACAGAACACCACCCAGCTAATCACGTCCTGTGATTCTGCGTGGCGGTGTTCTGTTGACGGTGTGGTGTTGGCGGAGCTGCCCCCATGGCTCCCGTCCCCTCCTGGTGGATCGACGGAACAGGTAAGTCGATCGTCCGTTAGGGGAGGGGGGTGGAGGGGTGTTGTGTGGGTGCATGGGGGTGTGCGTCTGTGTATGTAGGGGGGTGAGTGCGTGTAGGCTTGCGGGCGTGTTGCGTGTTTTGGGAATGAGTGCGTGTATGTCTGTAGGTATGTCTGTGTGGATGTGTGCGTGAATGTGTGAATGTGGGTGTACGTGTCTGACTGTGTGTGTGGATGTTGGCATGTGTGTCAGTGTGTGTGCGTGTATGTGTGTTGGTGGTGCCTACGTGCGTGTCGGGTGTGTGTGTGTAAGGTAATGTCGGGGTTGGGGTGGGGAGGGGGGTCCTGCCACCTTTGGGGGGTGTCAGGGGTGGTGGGGGGTGTAGGGGAGGGAGTCGGGTGGGGGTGGGGGTGGGGAAGACCCCTATCAGTGCCAGGGAAGGAATTCCCTGGCACTGATAGTGCTTACTGCCATGGATTTCATGGCGGTTCCTACCGCTGGAAATCCACGGCGGTAAGGCGGGTCAAAATACCAGCGGCGGTATTGTCACAGCCGCTGGGCTGGAGACCCAGATCTCCAGCCCAGTGGTCGTCTCCGCCCTGGCGGGCGGAACGGAGAAGCGGCAGATGACAATGGCGGTAACCGCCATGGTCATAATTCCAAAAATAAGACCGCCAGCCTGTTGGCGGTCTTACCGCCACTTTAACACCGTCCGCCAGGGTTGTAATGACCCCCATTGTCATTTGGGCATCTCCACATGCAGTCATAGGGATCTTTATACAAGTGATTTAAAGGTACACATAGCAAACCATGATGCCACATCTCCCTTTAACACTCAGGCAAGGTGGGAACTACTGATTTCCACTAGTCTACCTACATGTTGCACCTAGTACATGGTCACAGAAGCTACAGTGAGACAGCAAACACCATACAACTAAAGCCAAGTAACAGGATACAATGAGTACTTATCCCATTGTGGCTGCTGTGCTGCATTCAAAATACATCCACTTCAGGATAGGCTATCTCCAAAATGCAGACCTTTAGGGTGGTCATGGTCCGACAAGTCACCCCTCCTTCATTGGGAGATCATCTCCAGTTTTCCCCCCAAAGTCTTCCAGGTATAGTATCCCAGGTCCTCCCATCGCTAATGAAATTGGGTGCTCCGCTGGCTGTGGACCCCCAGGGTCCATACATGTTTGGTGATGGCACGCCAGACACCCTTCTTCTGATTGGCGTTCACTTGCATGGATGACACAGACAATAGGGTAAATTCAGTGCACCATACCAACAGGAGTGGTCACTACACATCTGTCACAGCAAGTGCCCACACACACCTATCCTCTCTGCTCACATACCTTCACTGTATGCCATATGCATGCATCTACTCTTTTGCCAGTACACATGCCTGATTGAACGTCACACATGACTGGGGCATTGGACTCACCTGCTCCTCTGTTGCCCCATATAGGTGTTCATGCAGGGTTAGGACCTCCTCCACCAGTATCTCCATCTCTTATGGGGTGAAGGCAGGGGCCCTATCACCTGCAGGACGTAGCATGATGACACCTAGAGGCAGTACATAGCAGCTCACTTCGTGGAGGTCTTGTTAGCAACAGTGTCAGGAGTCAAGTGAGCAAGGCTGCAGAAAATGGCAGTCACGGCTGCTAAGTGCAGGAATGTTACCACTGGCGGTAACTGCCATTGGTCCCAGTCCGCCAAAGGCAGCAATGTAAAACAATGACAAGTTGCACCGCAGTTGCGACTGCCCTCCACCACGGTTATTTCTGCTGGTGGTCTTAGGTCACTTCCAACTATCCAGTACAGGACTGGACAGTGCACGACTGCTAAGTCACCCACAACTGTTCAATTACATATCTGACATATGTCCTATCTGACTTACATGTCAGCCAATGTGCAGCAATGAGGGTGTAACATGGCATATCAATGGTCTATATTGTATTTGTCAGCAGTGCTACTCATCCCCTACATATGTTAAGTGTGAGTTAATACACCATGTGCTGGTGACATGTGCCTACTGCATGCCTCATTGTACATTCTCTCCTCTCAACATAGATATCCTGCAATGAGGAAATTGAGACAATCCCCAGTGTATCATCAACTAGTTGACCTGGCAACCATGGAGGACAGACATGTCATCCAGACACATAGGTGGTCATTACAACCCTGGCGGTCGGTGTTAAAGCGGCGGTAAGACCGCCAACAGGCCGGCGGTAAATATTTAGCAATTACGACCGTGGCGGAAACCGCCAACAAAGACAGCCACTTTAACACTCTGACTGCCACGGCGGTACAAACAAACAGTCCGGCGCACACCGCCAACAGACAGTCGGAGGACAATGTACCACCCACAGTATCTCAACAGGCCAATCTGTCACCTTTTCCGGGGCGGATTCACCGTGGATAAAAACACGGCGAAAACAGGATTCCGAAGGGAAAACGCTCACCTCTACACACCCCACGTGGAACTAGGACACCATGGAGCCGGAACTCCAAATTCTCCCTGCGATAGTCTTTCTGCTCCTCTACCAGGAGCACGAACGCCGGCGGCAAAGACCACGGTGAGTACTGCACATACGACACAAGGGAGGGGTGAGGGAAAAAACAGTGACACACACACGCAACACCCCCACCCTCACCCACTACAACACACACACTAATACATATTAATACATGATAGTTACACCCCTAAACCCCCCGGAATAATGCAAAGACAACAGGAAATGAGTGTAACCATTGTAATATATTAAAATCAAGTATGCAAAAATATATATACACCATTAACAAAATATACACCAAGCATAGTAGTCCAGGTAGTGCTCCAATTAAGTCCGTGGAACACTGGGCCCACACGGTATGGGCGAGGCCCACACAAGATCCCCGACCATGACGGAGAGAACACTGCAGGGGCATCAGAGAGCAAGAAAACGGGCACCTCAGGTCGAGGGAAAGGGGGGGCACCTCAGCCGGTTGAGTGCACGATGCCAAATCCACAGGAGGGCCACATGCCCACTGTTCAATCCTGGGGAGTGCAAAGCTGCAGTCTCTCAAGTATCTACAGTGGGTGGGTTGCCCACTGCCATATCCTGGTGAGTGCAAAGCCACAGTTTCTCAAGTGGATGTACCTCTCCACTGGATCTGGAGGGGGCATGGCGCCCAGAGTGCTTCATCCTGCTAAGGACAGAGATAGTGGATGTATCTCTCCACTGGTTCTAGAGGGGGCTTTGTGCCCAGAGTGCTTCATCCTGCTAAGGACAGAGGTAGTGGATGTATCTCTCCACTGGTTCTGGAGGGGGCATGGTGCCCAGAGTGCTTCATCCTGCTAAGGACAGAGGTAGTGGATGTATTTCTCCAATAGTTCTGGAGGGGGCGTGGTGCCCAAAATGCTACATTTTGCCCGTGACGGACTTAGTAGTGTCAGTGCCCTTGCCGCTCATGGGCCAGCGTTACTTGAGGCGGCGGTGCCCTGTTCAGCGGTGCTTGAGACGGCGGTGCCCTGTTCAGCGGTGCTTGAGGCGGCGGTTCCCTGTTCAGCGGTGCTTGAGACGGCAGTGCCCCTGTTCAGCGGTGCTTGGAGCGGCGGTGCCCTGTTCAGCGGTGCTTGGAGCGGCGGTGCCCTGTTCAGCGGTGCTTGGAGCGGCGGTGCCCTGTTCAGCGGTGCTTGATAAGGGGGTGCCCTGTTCAGCGCTGCTTGGAGTGGCGGTGCTCTGTTCAGTGGTGCTTGGAGCGGTGGTGCCCTGTTCAGCAGTGCTTGATACAGTGGTGCCCAGTTCAGTGGTACTTGGAGTGGCAGTGCCCTGTTCAGCGGTGCTTGGAGTGGCGGTGCCCTGTTAAGCGGAGCTTGATACAGCGGTTCCCAGTTCAGTGGTGCTTGGAGTGGCGGTGCCCTGTTCAGTGGTGCTTGAGACGGCGGTGCCCTGTTCAGCGCTGCTTGAGACGGCAGTGCCCTGTTCAGTGGTGCTTGGAGAGGCGGGCTCCTTTGCAGTGACTCACCTGCTGCCGGTCCTCTCTAGCCCAGCGGGGCTTGTGCTGGCGGTCCTCTCTGTCCCAGCGGGGCTTGTGCTGGTGGTCCTCTCTAGCCCAGAAGGGCTTGTGCTGGCGGTCCTCTCTGGCCCAGCGGGGCTTGTGCAGGCGGTCCTCTCTAGCCCAGCGGGGCTAGTGCTGGCAGTCCCCTCTGGCCCAGCGGGGCTTGTGCTGGTGGTCCTCTCTAGACCAGCGGGGCTTGTGCTGGTGGTCCTCTCTGGCCCCGCGGGGACGATGGCAGTGGCCTCCAGGTCAGCAGGGATGATGGCTGTGGCCTCCTGGGCAGCGGGGATGATGGCTGTGGCCCCCTGGACAGCGGGGATGATGGCGGTCTCCTCCGCCGTGCTGCTCTTCCCAGACTTTCCTGCTTTCTTGTGGCCCTTCCCCACCTTGGAAGGTGTCGCAGCTGACTCCACACTCCCACCGGGACCCCTGGGAGCGGCTTTGGTGGCTGGACTCTTCCCCCTCTCCAGCCGGGCATTGGCCAACTTCTGATGCTTCACAGGTGGGGGACTGTCTGTGCTGTGGCTCCGTGCCACACTGGCTGCCCTGGTGGCCGGTGCACTCCATATTCCGGTGACTACAGGCACCACTGGTCCCGGAGATGTTGTGGCTGAGGTGCTAGTTCGGGACCTATGAGACGGACGGGGTGGGGGAGGTGTGGGAAAGAGGTCAAGGTTGGACAGTAAAAATTTTGGGGAGACACTGGGACGGGTAGCTGGAGGGGGTTTGGGAGTGGAGGAAGAGGTTGTGGTTGTAGGAGGTGTTCGTCTGCTGACTTTTGGTGAAGGTGTATGCGCTGGATGCTGTCGTGAGGTGGATGGCTGATGGGTGGGTGTGTGCCTGCATTTGTGTATCTTGGGAGGTGGCGTCACAGACACACTGGGAGAGGACACAGGGGACCTGTGAATGGTAGTGGGGGTGGTGACTGCACGTGAGTGGGGTATGGTGGTGTGTGTGCTGGTGATGGCAGTAGTGGCTGTAGAGGTAGTGCATGCAGGTGTGAGTGTAGACGAGACTGGGAGGGAGGAGGGAGACGAGGAGGAGAGGGACACAGTGGAAGGAATGGATGTTGGTGTGTCTGCATGTGTGTGATGCTTGCGTGAGTGCCTGTGGGATGTGTGGTGCTTATGTTTGCATGAGCTTCCCTTGTGTGTTGACGTGTGTGCATGCTGGTCTAGAGGTGTGCTTGGGATAGGCTGGGGTACAGGGGATTGGGTCTGGGTGGAGGAAGTTGGAGGGGGGAGGCTAGACACAGGAACAATAGCTGCCATCAGTGCTGAGGCCAGAGTCTGAAAAGCTTGCTGAAGGGCCGCCTGACCAGAATGAATGCCCTCCAGGAATGCATTGGTTTGTTGCAACTGCCTTTCAACACCCTGGATGGCATTCAAAATGGTAGACTGCCCAATAGTGAGGGACCTGAGGAGGTCAATGGCCTCCTCACTGAGGGCAGCAGGGGTGACTGGGGCAGGGCCTGAGGTGCCTGGGGCGAAGGTGATGCCCACCCTCCAAGGTGAGCGGGCACGGGGTAAAGGCTGAGGGGCTGCTGGGAGGGCGGTGCTGGAAGGGGGGGTGGCGGCTGTACCTGTAGATGGGGGGGCACAGATGTTGCCGCCACCACAAGGGAGCTCCCTGGTCTCAGCTCCTGTCCCTGCCGTGGAACTCCCCTCGCCCTCCATCCCACTGGTGAAGTCAGAGTCCGTAGTGTGGCCCTCCATGCCCATGTGGGATGCAGCCCCCTTGTGCTCCGGTGCCACTGCTCCTCCGCCTGATGATGCTAATGCACACAAGAACAGGGAGACCACAAAAAGGGGGGGGACAACAGAAGAAAGACATGTTGAGTGCATGCATTACCGCTACCGTTGGCGGACACGACAGACACAGAAGCCCCCTGCACTACGCCGCGCTCTTGGGCTCCACTATTCAATTCCTGGGAAATGGCTTACTAGGCTATGGACGACATCTGCACCCATGGATGACACAGGGGCATGACTAGGTGTACTTGGCACTCTACAGAGGTGCGTTGGGGTGCCACATGGCCTGCCTTATGGAGGGACCTTGCCTACAGAACTCACCCTGGCCTAGGGAAACCCACAGCAAAATCAGCAGGATGAGAGTGTACTCACCCCCTTGTGGCTGGTGTGATGCCCTCAAGCGCCCATCTAAACTCCGGGTACGCCACCACCAGGATCCTGAACATTAGGGGGGTCATGGTGCGACGGGCACCCCTCCCACGTTGGGAGGCCATCCCCAGCTGAGCCTCTGCCGTCTTCTTGCTCCAGCGGCGAATGTCCTCCCATCTTTTCCGGCAGCGGGTGCTCCGTCTGTGGTAGACCCCCAGGGTCCGGACGTCCTTGGCGATGGCACGCCAAATATCTTTTTTCTGGTGGGCGCTGACCGACATGATTTGTATAGGGGGAAGAGAAACTCATTACGAACTGCACCATCACAGTCATTGGCCCCCATCGCTACCCTTGCCATGTGGCACATGCACTCACCGTCGTTTCATGCACACCGCACTCTCCCCCCTTCCTTCTTACATCCACCCCTCTCCACACAGGCATAGCCCATACAGCATGCTCATAGTGTACTTACCTGCTTGTGTGGAGGACCGTAGAGTAGCGTGTACTGGGGGAGGACCCCATCCACGAGTTTCTCCAACTCCGCCGATGTGAAAGCAGGGGCCCTTTCCCCAGACACTCGAGCCATTATCTCTTCCAGACCGAGGTCACAGCAGCACTTGCAGTGTAGGTCCTCTCCTGTCGAAGATCAGGTATAGAGTGATTGAACAGATAGAAAATGGCGGTCACGTCCACGGCGGTGTGTACCGTCACTGCCGGCGTACATCGTCATTGACACCTGGGACCCATAGGGTCCAATGTTAACCAATGCAGCATTGCACCGCGGTCTTCGACCGCCTACCGCTACGGTGTACAACGCCAGCGCAGTTACCTCACATCCAATTGTCCCACTTTAGAGGTCAGGCAGCCGCCATTTCAGGGGCCCACATGGCTTCACTTTTAACTGCGTCACACATACCTAGGCCTAGACTCAACACACTTACGGGACACTTTTTAGATTATGATTGGTGTTCTGTGTAAGCTGTGGGTACGTTCCTCTGAGTTGTTTGACTCTGTGCTCGCTGTTGTCCTTCATAGGCACCGTCCGCTGGGACATATGAGGAGATGGCGGCAACCTCCGGGGTACCGACCGTTGGTGGACCTGTCGACAATGGAGGAAAGACATGTGATCATCACCTACAGGCTTGACCATGCCACAATCCAGGAACTGTGTACCCAGCTGGAGCCAGACTTGATGTCAGCTATCCGCCATCCCACAGGCATCCTCCCTCAAGTGCATGTGCTGTCAGTGCTCCATTTCCTTGCAAGTGGGTCATTTCAAATAACAGTGGCCATAGCATCAGGGATGTCCCAGATTATGTTTTCCAACGTGTTGCCAGAGTGTTGTCTGCCCTGCCGAAACACATGCGGAGCTACATCGTTTTCCCTCAGGTGGAGGATTTGCCTACAGTGAAAGGTGATTTCTATGCCCTGGGACATATCCCCAACATCATAGGTGCCATTGATGGTACACATGTGGCGTTGGTCCCCGAGACAGGAGTGAACAGGTATACAGAAACCGGAAGAGTTATCATTCGATGAATGTACAGATGGTATGTTTGACAGACCAGGACATCTCCCATGTGAATGCCAAGTTCCCTGGCTCAGTGCATGAAGCCTACATCCTGCGGAATAGCAGAATCCCGTATGTGATGGGTCAACTCCAGAGGCACCATGTGTGGCTATTAGGTGAGAACCTGGAAGCAAGACAGTGGGAATGTTTGTCTGGGGATATCCCTACAGGTTAGTGTGTGTCTAATAGTTGTCCCTCGCCATTTGCAGGTGACTCTGGTTACCCCAACCTGTCATGGCTACTGACCCCAGTGAGGAATCCCAGGACAAAGGCAGAGGAACGCTACAATGAGGTCCATGGGCGAACTAGGAGGGTGATCGAGTGGACCTTCAGCCTCCTGAAGGCCAGGTTCAGGTGCCTACATATGACAGGTGGGTCCCTATTCTACTCACCAAAGAAGGTGTGCCAGATCATCGTGGCCTGCTGTATGCTTCACAACTGGGCTTTGCGACGACAGGTGCCTTTTCTGCAGGAGGATGGTCCAGATGGCGGTGTTGTTGCAGCTGTGGAGCCTGTGGACAGTGAAGACGAGGAAGCAGAAGAAGAAGACATGGACAACAGGGACTCAGTGATCCAGCAATATTTCCAGTGAAACACAGGTAAGAATACAAATCTGCCTACTACATGTACTTAAACACTACTAACTCTCGACTGTCTGTCGTTTTCACCCAGTGTATGGTCACTGAGTCGTCACTTTCCCTTACGATTTCACAGATGTGGGTCCCACAGTGTGACATCTGCTTTGATTCCTCATGGACTACAGCTGTGTGACATAGGTATTTTGACATTACAAATGAAAGAGCTTTTTGCCACAGTAATTGCTAATACAGTATTCCGAAATCACAGACTGACTCCAGACTGTTTTGTGCTTTAAGGGTGTATATTTTAGTGCTCAATATTGGACGGGGTTGCAAAATGGTGAGGGGTGATGGCGGAGGAATGTCCATGGCAGAGTCCAGTCTATTAGTCTCACAGGTGCATTGCCCAAATGGGCATAGGAAGTGGAGCTAGGGCAGTTTAAGGATGGACAGGGTGACAAAGTGAGACAGTAGGATGACATTCTCATTTCTTGGCGGGGGTCTTGGCATCGTTCTCTGTCTTTGTCCTGGATCTCAGGGACCGTTTGCGAGGTGGTTCTCCTTCTGCACGGGGTGGGGTGCTGGTGTGGTGGTCCTGTGGCGGTGCCTCCTGTCCACTAGCGCCGGCGGAGGTGGTGGGCAGTTCATTGTCCAGGCTAGTGTCAGGGGCCCATTGTAGTGCCACAGTGTCCCTCCTGGTGTTGAGTACTTCCTTCAGCACCCCTACGATGGTGCCCAGGGTGGAATTGATGGCTCTGAGTTCCTCCCTGAAGCCCAAATACTGTTCCTCCTGCAGGCGCTGGGTCTCCTGAAACTTGGCCAGTACCGTTGCCATCGTCTCCTGGGAATGGTGGTAGGCTTCCATGATGTTGGAGAGGGCCTCATGAGAGTGGGTTACCTGGGCCTGTCCGCCCGTGTCGCACAGCAGTCCTCCCAGTTCCCCTGTGTTCCTGGGCCTCCGTCCCCTGGACATTGTGTGCCCACTGCCCCCAGGTCCCATTTGTTGTTGGGGTGGTGGGTTTGCCTGGGTTCCCTGTAGTGGTGGACACACTGCTGATTGATGTGTCCTGGGGACGGAGGTATGGGCCCGCTGGGTGGGTGCTGTGCTGGTGTTTCCAGAGGGGGAAAGGTCTTTGGTGGCCTGTGACTGGGTGAGGGGAACCGACTGTCCTGAGGTCCCCGATGGGCCGGGCTGGTCATCTAGATCCAGTTGGTCAGAGTTGCTGTCATCATTGTGGGCCTCTTCTGTTGGTGGTGTGGACATGTGTGGACCCTCCTGTCCGGTGACGTTTGGTAGGGGTCCTGCAGGTGCATAAAAGGATGTTTATTACATCTGTGTGTGCCATGGTGTGTAATGGGTGGGTGACCGTGTACCCCAGTGCTTGCATTCCTGTGTCGGACATTGTGTGATGATGGTTTAGGGGGGTGCATGGGTATGTGCAGTGGGCATGCTTTAGTGATGGGTGTCCATGATTTGTTGTTGCATGCAGGGCTTGGTGTTAGGATGTGTGGTTTGTGATGTTGGGACATTTGTGAGGAGTTAGAGTGATGGGGTGAGGGTGAGGGTGGGGGGTATGTGCTGGCATGCAGGTAGGGTGGGGGATGTAATAGTTAAGATGTAACTTACCAGAGTCCATTCCTCCAACTACTCCTGTGAGGCCCTCAGGATGCAGAATCGCCAAGACCTGCTCCTCCCATGTTGTTAGTTGTGGGGGTCCGCCGCCAGTCTGCTGAACCGCAAGGTGGTGTCTTGAGACCACGGAACGCACTTTCCCCCGTAGGTCGTTCCACCTCTTCCTGATGTCTTCCCGATTTCTTGGGTACTGTCCCACTGCGTTGACCCTGTCCACTACTCTGCGCCATAGCTCCAACTTCCTTGCAATGGAGGTGTGCTGCACCTGTGATCCGAACAGCTGTGGCTCTACCCGGACGATTTCCTCCACCATGACCCTGAGCTCCTCCTCCGAGAACCTGGGGTGTCTTTGCTGTGCCATGGGGTGGTGTAGGTGATATGTGGGGTGGTGTGTGGGGTGATAAGTGTGCTGATATGTAGTGGTGTGTAGTGTGAGGTGCGTAGCAGTTTTGTGGGTGACGGTGTTGTGTGCCTGTGGATGCTAGTATTGTTGATGGTGGTATCTCTCTGGCCTTCTCTCAGTAATTGCAATCGTAGGGGTTTGTGGGTGATGTGGGTGTGTGTTTTATGTTGTATTGGGTGTGTGGGAGTGGTGTGTGTATGTGTGTCAGGTGTGTGTATTTGGAATTGTCCAACGTGGATGTGTTTTGTAAGAGTGTGTGTATTTTGAGATAATGTAATACCGCGGTTGAAATACCGCCGCGCGGATTCGTGGGTCGTGATAGTGGGGGTGTATTTCGGTTGGCGTGGCGGTGGAGATTTTGTTTTCGGCAGTTTATCACTGACCTTTGGTGTGGCGGACTTGTGTGGGTGTCTGAATTTTGGCGGATTCCTTGATGTGGGTCATAATAGCTGTGGCGGATTTCCGCTGCCGCGTTGGTGTGTTGGCGGTCTTCTGCACGGCGGTAAGCGGCATTTACCACCAATGTTGTAATGACCGCCATAGTCTGAATCGTCAGACCATTATGGATCTATGTAGACAGTTGGAGCCATATTTGAGCCAGCCATTTGCAATCCATATTGCATACCTCCCATAGTACAAGTATTTTCAGTGCTCTACTACCTGGCGACAGGCTCATTTCAGAATACTTTCACCTTAAAAGCAGGGTTGTCTAAGCCCATGTTCAGTCAGGTGTTGAAGGATGTACAGTGTGCTTTTTTGAAACACATGGACAGCTACATCAGGTTCCACCAAAGAGTGGATTTGGCCTATGTGTAGGAAGTCTTTTATGAGATGGGACACATTCCTCACATGGTAGAGGCCATTGACGGCAACATGTGGCCCTGGCCCCTCCCAGTGCAATGAACAGGTATTGAGGAACAAGAAGAACTACCACTCAGGTGACAGCCAAGTTTTCTGGACCAGTGCATGACTCCTACATATTGCGCAACAGATATTTCCCACAAATGATGGCACAACTACACACAGAGAGGGCCTAGCTGCTTGGTAAGTAAGCATAGTTATGTGTTTGAATATTATGCCACTTGTCATCACATTCTGACCAGTCGCTGTACCTATTATTTCAATTGTCCTACCATTGTGTTCACAGGTGAGTCTGGCTATCCAAACGTTCCTTGTCTGTTAACACCAGTGAGGTACCCAGCCACACCAGGGTTACTCAGTTTCAATGAGGCCCACGGTAGGACAAGGTATGTAATCAAGTGAACTTTGGGCCTCCGGAAGGCAAGTTTCAGGTGCCTGGACCTATCTGGAGGTACACTCCTCTACTCACCCCATAAGGTTTGCCAAATTATCGTTGCCTGCTGCATGCTTCACAATCTAGCCCTGAGACGTCATATACAATTGCTAGGTGATGAGGGTGATACAGCTGGATCAGTGGCTGGAAATACTGATATGGCAAGTGATGAAGAGACAGAGGAAGAAGGTGCAGCTGACTCTAAGACAGAGCTCATCAATCAGTACTTCCAGTGACATACAGGTATTTTGAGTGAGTCTTTTCAAGTCCTGAATGTGCACATTCTGAAGTGGATTGCTGTCATTACACCTCCTGACTTGAATCATCAGTGGGGGTGTAATGACATCCAATGCCTATGTGTGAGTTGTTGAGACAGACAGATAGAATGTGAGGTGCACAGTTATAGTGGTTGTTAGACCTGCCATCCTTGGTGTGGTTTCCCTGCTGCTTTTTTACCTCTGCCTCCCATGTGTTAACTATGTGCTGGACCATTACTGACCAGTGCTGAAATGCAAGTGCTCCTATGTAAAATGTATGTGTAATTGGCTTTTACATGATTGGCATATTTGATTTACTAGTAAGTCCCTAGTAAAGTGCACTAGAGGGGCCCAGGGCCTGTAAATCAAATGCTACTAGTGGGCCTGCAGCACTGGTTGTGCCACCTACATTAGTAGCCCTGTAAACATGATTCAGACCTGTTTGATGGACAATGTGTCCTGCAGTTTTGGACACTGGACTTCCCATTGGTACATTTTGTGTGTAGTTTCTTTTTTCGTATGTGAATACATCTCCCCACATTGCTGTGGTTGGCAAGATAAGATGCTTGTCCTGGTTTCCTTCTACATGGTGGTGTGTCATCTGTTTGCATAGGTGTGTGCGGTATATGTATGGATTGTGTCTGTTTTGTTGCATGTGCTGGATAGATGGTTTAGGCCACGGGGATGTTGTCATGTGTGTGACTGCTTGCTTGTGTGATTGTATGGGGTGTTGTGTGTGTCCGTGTGTATAGTGCTGCATGTGTGGATTTCTTTGAATGTTGGTTGTATGTGTTGTGTCACTTGTATGATTGTTTGGATGTGTGTTCACAGCTATTGATTGTGTGTCAATGCTACATGGAGTTCATGGTGTGTGTGTATGTGTGGTGGCACACAACGCACCTGTCTATGCCAGTGTTGAGGTGTTTGTGGTCTAGTTGTTGTTGTAGTTTGGGGGTTTGTTGGTGTTGTTGGTGTGTGTTGTGCTATTTGTTTGGCATGTATCTGCTTGGCTTTGTGTGTATATTGGGTACTTGGCAGTGATGTATGTTGTTTGTGTGGCCTTCGCTGTCTGTGTGAGGTATGTGTGTTCTGTGTTGGAGTGTATCACTGCCATTTCCTCCCCTCTTTGCTAGGTATACTTAGGGTTGTATCTTCATCGTTGTCGGTGGCCCTGAAGGTGTATGGCGAGATACAACGCTGCGAACCCTAGCAGTTAATTTGTCATGGCAGCCGCTGAAGCATCTCTGTGCCTGGAGGTGGGTGTTTTCTTTTATACTTTCGGTTTTTGCCAGGTTGTTCATGGCAGCAATGCTGCACAGGATATCCTGGTAGAGTGGTTACTCTGAATATGGAGAGTGGGACATTGGCTTCTGCCTGCATAGAGTCAGCTTCTGCCACCGGATACTGCTCGTCGGCGGTGGCAGTGCTGACAGTGGGTTGTCTTTGTTGCATTGGGTTCACAGCCTTAATCATAGGACCGCCGCCGGCATGGTGATTCAGTTACTGCCAACCTCAGAATGACCACCTCAGTCTCTTTGTCATTAGTTTTATAGGTGAAAGCCAAATTCTAATTGTTTTTTTTAAATATATTCAAAAACATGTTGAAAAGTATTTTTAATATCATCTCAGATGACAAATATATCATCTATATATCGTGACCAGAAAATGATGTGACTAGTCCAATCCTCATTTTGATCCGTCCAAACTACCTGTTCTTCCCAGCAACCCATAAAAATGCAGGCAAAACTTGGGGCAAAGCAACTGCCCATCCCAGTCCTGATCAGCTGGCGATACCATTTGTCTTTAAACAAAAATATATTGTTCTTTACGCAAAACCTTAACATGTCCAATAACATCATAGAGTGATCATAAAAACAGTTGGGTTTATCCCTAAAGAAATGTCTGTATGCAGCTATTCCCTGCTCATGATCAATACAGATATAAAGAGATACCACATCTATTGTAACTAAGAGATACGATTCCTGCCATGGTATGCCATTAATTTTAGTTATAAAATTGGTGTTGTCTCAACAATACGAGGGTGGGTGAAGGACTTAAGGTAACAAGAAAAATCAAGATAAAGGGAAGTAGGTTCGCACGGACTGTTGTTTGCAGAGACTATCGATCTACCTGGTGAGTTATTCTTGTTTTTGTGTATCTTAGGTAGCAAATAAAAACAAGGGGCCACTGGTTTCTTTACATAACATAACTGTATTCCTCCTCACATAAGAGACCTCTGACTCTCCAATCCCCAAGCATTCCATGGTACCTCACAATTGACTGTCTATATGCCGCAAATGTAGTCAGCTCATAATCACCTGATCTAATCAACTGTCTCTCATCCTTTGGTCTATACTTTCTAACATACCACAAGACAATATTTCCTCCTTTATCAGAGGATTTGATGACAATACTTGTATCTGTGCTAAGGATGAAAAGGCATCCCTCTGTTGTTGTGAGATGTTATCAATGCAGTCAGCTTTATGACTTTTCCATATCCGTAACAGATCCCTTATGATAAAATTGTGGGTGAAAATTTGTTTTGTGCAGTGTTAGCCACAATTTGGTCTGAGTAATCAGACTAGTATAATGGGCATCTCTTTTGAATGCTTTTGAGTGTTTAACATGAGAACTGTAAAGCTAGTCTGTTTTTCAGGTAGATCATCATTGGTCATGGTCTGTTTTTCATTTTCACTTTTTTTCTATTATGATGCTGTAAACATGTTTTAAAGGGAATTAGGCATAGATTTATATTTGGCTGTGAGAAAGATTGCAAGGTCAATACGTGTTGCTGAATAAAATCTTTCTCACTGAACCCCGGTCCTAGTGTGCCATTTCGCAAGATGGAAGTGATCGGCATCAGCTCGGTGATGTTAATGTGTGTGTATATATATTTATATATATATATATTTGAGGGGTGGGGGTATTTTGCAGAGTAAAGAAAAAACTCTGCAAACTCAGCCTAACTCCACCCAAGCGGGTGCAGTTGTGCTCGGCGGCCCGTTTGCACGGATTGGTGCAGGTTGTGTTCTCCGCCTTGCAATGCAAGCACAAATGGCACCACGCGGTCTCCTGCACAGCAACAGCCATCTTGTTTTTCCTAGTTTGTGCATAGTGTTGGGCCTTCTTTGCAATCTAATCTATAATTTTGCAATCCTTACTCTATCCTACTTATCCTCCATTTTAAATGTATTTCATTGGTGTTTGTATTTGTGTTGGTGTATTTACAATTTTGCCTCTTAAAAAAAAAAAACAGTGACTTTTTGGTCCCTTTATTAGTTGTCCTCTAACTCCTCCTAACTTAATTTCTCCCTCTCTATTCATTCTTTTCCACTAGCCTGCTTTTCTATATTCCACCCAGCACCATGGCAGAAAGGGGGGAATGAGGCAGTGCCAGTGCAGGAGGTGCAGCAACTCTCACATCCTGTAGTCAATCGTGCTGCCAAAGGGGGCAGCCTCACAGCATTTCTTGTGAGCAGGAGGTTGCCACATTTTTTTGGTGCAGTGCCACCTCTCCTCCATGCTGGCAGCAGATGGCAGGCCTGGGAGTGGGTATGGCCTGCAGTAGTGTCAGCTGCTGTGTGGAGGGCGGGGTGTTGCATCCGTTGACTCACTGGGGCTTGGCACACCCATCTGTAGCTGATGCACCCCTGGGACGATATTATTAACCAGGAGAGGGACCTGCTTGACCTGCTGGGCATCCAGGTTGCAGGGTTTGGTGAGTACTAGTAATTAATTATCACCCAAATAGCATGCTGCTCACTCTCAGAGGTAAATTAAGTTCAGGTAACTGAATGTTACAAATATTATGTATGATCCAATTTGAGCGAGCCAGCTGGTCACTGCTACCTAGTTCTGCTTATTGAGATAGGCCCTCATTTGGGATGATTATTTAAGAAGTTATGCTTGCTGACTCCTCTGTCCTCCTGTCACTAAAATAGTGGTACTACTGAGTAGTAAGTAATATATATCAGTGAGTTGTCATTCTCTGTGTCTTTCTTTTTATGTAGCTCTTTCAGTCCCAAGCAATCTTCCAGTGATATATGCATGCATCTATGCATTGAAAAGGGAAAGTGCCTGAATTGGCCCATCAAAGGGGTTATGAATGTGATTTGCGAAGCAAAGATCATTCATTGCAATACATTAGTATTTGCAAATGTAGTATAGAAAATATGAACTAGGAGCTTAGGTAAATTGTCTGAAATTAAGAATAAGTCAACTCGATCATTTAGGTATTAGGCAATCTGATTCAGAAAAGTATAATGTCAATATGTTACTGGCTTTGCCTGTCAAAATATTTTATAGGAGATTAACTGTACCACTAATCTATTTTTGTTATCTTCTTTATTTCTTACATTAGCACACAAAGGCAAGAAGAAAGAGGTTTGAGATGAGGAAGGGTCCACCGCTGGTGCTACGGCAGACGAACATGCCACAGCCACCACCAGCACTGAGGCCGGGACAGATGGTTCTACTGGCCCCAGTAAAATATTGTTAATATTTATTTCTGTATCATTTCTCCCCATTAGATTAATGTTTCCTTATTTCTCCTATGCTATAACTTTTTTCAAATGTTCTTCATTCTATTCAAAGTGCATTCTTGTTATCCCACCCTGCATTATCCTTTTTTCTATATTTCTTGTTTCTATTGCTCACATCCTCCTGTTTCTGTATTATTCTATAGCTGAAGCTTTCTTCCATTCGGTTATGATGTCCCTCTCCCCTAACTTTATTTTCCTCGGTGCACTGGGACTGGTACTGTAAAGCTAATACCTAGATTGGATAGTCTTCTGTGAAGATTGCAGAGCTTGAAGACCCAAGTAAGCTCTTCTACGCATGTTTGTTGAGATGCCTTTCTATCTCTTGCTCATGCTCAAATGACAAGAGAGTGAATAAGGTTATGGTGAAACCCCCTTCAATGATGTGTTGTATTATCCCAGTAGTTTCAATGACAATTCAGCATGGCAGTAAAGTAGTAATAGGATGGCCCCATTGCATTTGCTAAAGATGCCAAACAAAACCAAACAATATGTCCTTCAGTAGCCAATTTATTCTACCCCTTCAATGTGCTTCAAGTGACTCACAGTCATCTTCCTATCTCTTCCCCTCCATTACGGTTGGCTTGACTACTAACATTGTCTGCCCAAAGTGATATTTTAGATGGGAGAGGAGATTCTGCAAAATGAACTGCAGTCATGTGTTGTGGTTCCATTTTTTTTTTTTAAGTGGGAGCTATATCTGGCATCTAAAATGTGAAATGTTTTTTTCTAGGCACAGATAACCAGTGCAGGGGCCAGCACCAATGTGCCAGATGCAGCATCTGAAGGGGGAGTCTCTGGAGTGGCAAGGGCGGGTGATGATAAGTCACATTGCTTGGTTAGTGACAATTACTATTGTACCCAATGTGTTTGTTAAGTCAGGCAGCTCCCACCCATCCATCATCATCCATGACCTTTCGGCTCAAGGCACTTCCTGAGTCGAAAGACTTGACCAATGAGCCATGATGATGATGATGATGACCCCACCCAAATGTAGCATGGTTAAATTTGGCACTGCAGTGTTGGCCGTGCAATATGAGCCTGCTTCTGTTAAAGTGGTATTTACAAAGCTTTCAATTGATAGCAAACAGAAACAGATACAAAGTGTCTTTCTTTTCCCCCCCAGTGCCCACTCACCCACTTCCCTTAGCACCACACTCCTTTATTCTTTCCTAATTTCTGTTCTCATGTAAAAAAACAAAACATTTTTGGCATGTACCAACTGTTACAGTCTGGAGAGGTGAGTCATACTTCCTGTGGCTTCCATAATGGATTTATGCCTGTTCAGATTTGACATTCATCAACTTTCAGTTTCAACTACATTGACTGACTAAGCCTAAGCTATATCATCAGTGAACCACCCCATGAGTCTTCAATAGCAAAACCTCTACCATGCCTACCCAGACTTTTCCCTGGACATTACCCTGTTGCAGCAGACTAAGGGGCATTTTTACAAGCCCCTTGCTCCCCTTAGTGCCACTATAGCATAATTCTTTTTTCTGGTACAACATCGCTAAACAGGCCCTCAACCTGAGCCATGTTTACAACGTGAAGCAATGCTGCAAACCCTTGCACCACATTATACATGCGGCGGGTATAGTGGATGCAAAGGGGTGTTCCCCCGCAGGGAGGCCCAAAAAAATGGCACAGTGAATTAGATAAAATATCACTACATCATTCTAGTGTAATTTTTTAACTCCTGCTTAGGGTCTCTCCTAGCTTTGCTGGACTATCATCAAAATTGTTGCCGCTAGTCCAACAAAGAGCCACAATAAAGTCAAAAAGTTTGACGCTATTGTGCGAACGTGCACCATGGCGTGCTGTATTATAAATACAGTGCTTCAATGGTGTTGTTAGGGGGGTGCAGGGCAATGCAAGGAAACTGTCACATTGGAGCCAATGCACCAATTCCCTGTAAATATGCACCTAAGGACCTGATTGAGAAATTGTCTAAGTGGATTACTCTGTCACAAATGTGATGGATATCCCTTCTGCTGTATTATGAATTGCAATATGGCGGATGGGATATCTGCCACATTTGTGACGGAGAAACACCTCCACCAAACTCTAGTCTAAATCGGTCTTTAAGTCAAGTTTCCTTTTCTTTTCATTCCCTTACTGCCAAGCGATTGTATATGATTTCAATAATTCGTTTTTGAGGCCAGAAAGTAAATGGGATTAAGGCCCTCATTATGACCCTGGCGATGAGTGATAAAGTGGCTATAATACTACCAACAGGCTGGCGGTAAGTACTGCCAAATTATGACCATGGCAATCATAACTCCCAAAGACAGCTAATGAACCACACCAAGCGTCAGGGTGGACACGACACCCACCACAGCAGTAGCCGGCAACAGCAAGGCGATAGGCAAAGTACCACCCACCATATTTTGAGCCTGCAATCCGCCACCTTTTCCGGGGCGATACCAAAGCATCAAAAGCCTGGTGGAAATGCATCATAGAAGAGAAAGGACTCACCATCGGAGACAAAGGGAAGAACAATGCCGCCATGGAACCCGAACTGCAAGTTTTCCTGAGGATCTTCTCCGTTATGCTCTTCCTCGAACGCTGAAGAAGACGATGACGGTGAGTGCAGCTGCCTAGCACACAAGGGAGGGAGGGAGGAAAACGAGATTGACACACACACCATCCTCACACACACCATTACACACAACCAGCTGCACACTAAAAACAATTTGTCCCCGAAAAACGGCAGAAAAATGCAAGGACTAAAGGAATGGAAGAAAGTGATTGTAATCAAATCAACATCTAAATAACTAATTCAATTAGTCAGTGTAACAGATATGTACACATGCACTCAAAGGGACATTGCACAGTCCAATGTTCAAAGGGCCCACAAGGCTACAAAGCACAGTCTAAGGCCCAACTTGAATCCTGACCACATCCGGATTGTACTCTGCAGGGGCATCAGTTTGAAATAGGCAGGCACCTCAGGGGAAGGGGGGGCACCTCAGCCGGATGCAGGAAAAAGCCCACTGGTTATGGCTGGGGATCCATGCCCATTGCTCGGTTCTGGGGAGTGCAAGGCCACAGTCTCTGGAGTGGGTGACTTGCCCACTGGTTCTGGATGGGGCTCCATGCCCATTGCTCTGTCCTGGGGAGTCCATGGCCACAGTCTCTCAGGTGGGTGATTTTCCCACTGGATCTGGAGGGGGCACCTCGTACAGCAGCCCCTGGAGGGTGCCCTACATGGCATCCACTGGCGGTGACGGCTGTAGTGTGTTGGCGGATGGAGGTGCCTCCTGGTCAGCCTCTACACTTGCTGATGGCTGCAGTGTGATGATGATGGCTGCAATTCATCAGCTGGTAGTGGGGGCCCATGATAGCTGGTGGAGGTGTCACCCTGGCAGCCTCCACTGGAGTAGAGGGCTTCGTCTCCTCCACTACATGGGGAGTGGATCCCTTACCCTTCCTGGCAGGGGTGGTTGGGCTCTTCCCCTTCCTGGATGGAGGTGCAGGCTCCTTCCCTTTGTTTTCTGGTGGTGCAGGCTCCCTCCCCTTCTTGCCTGGTGGTGCAGGCTCCTTCCCCTTCTTGCCAAGAGGTGCAGCCTCCTTCCCCTCCTTCGATGGAGGTGTGGTATCCTTACCACCATGAGTAGGTGGTGCTACCACTGTCCCCATGGACTGTTTGGCTGAGGTGCTTGGCTGGGTCTTTGGTACCCTGCTCATACGGGCAGGACGGGGACGGGAGAGGGGGAGGGAAGAGGTCAGGTTGGGAAAGGAAAAGCTTCTTAGGTATGTGGGGGTGAGAGGAGGGAGGAATAATGGGAGTGGAGGTTGAGGGAGTGGTTGTAGGAAGTGTATGTCTGCTGAATTTGGGTGTAGGTGCATAGGCTGTATGCTGATGTAAGGTGGATGGCTGTTGGGTGTGTAAGTATTTGCCTTTGTGTCCTTTTGGAGGGGGACAGACAGGATGGGAGAGGACAGAGGGGATGTGTGCATGGCTGTTGTGGAGGTGTCTGCCAGTGAGGTGTGTGTTCTGCTTGGTGTGGTAATGCTGGTAGTATATATTGATGTAGTGCATGCAGGTGTGAGTGTGGACATAACTGTGAAGGAGGAGGAGGGGAAGACAGTGGAGGCAGTGGATGTTGCTGTGTCTGCAACTGTATGGTGTTTGAGTGAGTGCTTGTGGGATAAAGTGTGCTGCTTGTGTTTGTCTGTACCACTCTTCGGTGTTCTCTTGTGTGCATGCTCGTCTGTAGGTGTGCCTGGGATGGGGTGAGGTTGAGAAGAATGGGACTGGGAATTGGAATTTGGAGGGAGGTGGTAGAAACAGGGTCACTGGCTGCCATCTGAGAGGAGGCCAGAGCCTGAATCGATCTCTGATGGGCCACCAATCCACTGTGAATGCCCTCCAGGAATGCATTGCATTGCTGCATCTGGGACGCCACCCCTGGATGGCATTCGCAATGGTTGACCGCCCTACAGAGATGGATCTCAGGAGATCAATAACCTCCTCCCTCAGGGCAGCAGGGCTCACTGGAGCAGGGCCTGATGTGCCTCGGGGAAGGAGATGCCCACCCTCCTGGGTAAGCAGACACAGGCAACTTGCTGAGGGGATGCTGGGAGGGCAGTGCTGGTATGCGGTGGTGGCTGTACCTGCAGCTGGGGTGGTCACAGAGGTGTCAGCCACCACCGGGAAACTCCCATCGGAGGAGGTACCTGAGTCTGTGTTGTCTCCTCCAGTTTCTGCCATGGTGCTCCCTTCACCCTCCGTCCCACTTGTTCTCTTGGTGTCGGTGGACTCTGCCTCCTAGGTCCTGTGGGATGCAGCCCCCTCTGTCACTGGTGCCCCACTCCTCTGCCAGACAATGCTAATGCACACAGGTACAGGAATACAAAACAAGAAAGGGGGGATAGAGACAAAGGATACACTGGGTCAATGACTGCACCAACACTACTATTGCCATACACATCACCGTCACACACAGTGAACAGGCTTAAGCACTACCAGTGATATGGCTAGTCACTAAGGCAAGATGAGGAGAACACACCGCCAACTGCAGCACTCCTGGGACCCACGATGCCCTGGCTGAAAAGGACTACTAACAAGCTGGGATACCTGTATTTGCCATACACCCATTACCCTTCAGATGACCCACGTTGCGATTTCTGGCCCGGCCTAGGGGCACCCACTAACACACATCCACCACCCAAATACAACCCCATGAGCCAAAATATGTATTGGTACCCACTGTACTCAACCCTTGTGCCTGTTGTAATTCCCTCAAGCGCCCATATAGCTCAGGGTAGTCAACCACCAGTATGCGGGCCATCAGGGGGATCAGGGTCCAATGGCCACCCCTTCCTCATTGGGAGGCCATCCCCAGCTGGGCCTCAGCTGTGCTCCGTGCCCAGCCTCTCAGGTCCTCCCACTGTTTTCGACAGTGAGTGCTCCGTCTGCCATAGACCCCGAGGGTCTGCATGTCCTTGGTGATGGCATGCCATATTCCCTTCTTTTGATGGGCACTGACTTGCAGAGGCAATACAGTCAGGAGAACACCATTAAACAAACAGTCCAGCCTATCACAGAAATGGCCCACCATACCCGTGTCCATCACCATTGGCATAGCACAGCGCACAACATGTAAACTGCCTTAAGACATTTCCCCACCCCACCCCGATGACACAATGCTTGCACACACATCTCCATGCATCCTTTCCACAAGCATCGTGCCCAAAGTGAACTCACCTGTTGGTCTGGAGGCCCATGCAGCTGTCCGTACTGGGGTAGAACCCCATCCACCAGTAGTTCCAACTCTTTCGAAATGAAGGCCAGGGCCCTTTCCCCGGTCACACGGGCCATGGGAGGCTCCAGACAGAGGTCACAGCAGCACACGCATTGTAGGTGTTCTCCTGTTGAAGGTCAGGAAACAAGTGAAGTATCAGATAGAAAATGGCGGTCATGTCCGCGGCGGTGTACTCCGTCACCACCGGCATAGATCCCCATTGGCCACTGTACTCCGTAGAGCCCATATTATCCAATAGGAATTGCATTGCGGTGCAAGACCGCCTTCCGCCACGACGCCAAATGTCAGTGGAGTTACCTCACTCCTACCTGTCCCTACATACAGGACAGGCAGTCGCCATTTCAGGGGGGAGCAGGTATATCAACAATTTCTGCATCACAGATTAGATTGACACTTAGTTCACCATTAACACTGTCCCAATACATAAGTGTACCATGTGGACGGTAGTTGTGGTTTTGTTGTTCCAATTATGACAACCTACTCATTCTTGTGTCCCTTAGATACCTACGGCTGCGGATGAATGGCAGGTGGAGACATACCCCCGTATACAGACCCCTATACAGACCCCTGGTGGACTTAGCCACACTGAAAAACATAGACATACTCACCTATTGACTGGACAGGGCCACAATCACAGACCTGTGCGCCCTGTTGGAGCCTGACCTGATCTCGTCTCTCCGTCATCTGACTGGGATCCCCCCATTGTGCAAGTGCTCTCAGTGCTCCATTTCCTGGCAACAGATTCTTTCCAAGTGACAGTGGGCTTGGCAGCAGGAATGTCACAGCTAATGTTCTCAATCCTGCTGGCAAGAGCAACACATATGCAGCTACATTGCTTTCCCCCAGGTGGATGATTTGGCCACTGTGAAGGCCAGATTCTATGCAATGGGACATATCCCCAATATTATTAGGGGAATTGATGGGACACATATTGTGTTTGTCCCGCCCTAGAATGAACAGGTGTACAGGAATTGTAACAGTTACCACTTACTGAATGTGCAGATGGTATGCTTGGCGGACTAGTGCATCTCCCACGTCAATGCGAACTATCCTGAGTCAGTGCATGATGCCTTTGTCCTGAGGAACAACAGCAACCCAAATGTGATGGTCCAACTACAGACGAACAGGGTGTGGCTAATAGGTGAGCCGTGGTCCCCACCCAGTGTATGTTAGTATATGCCTCTGGTGTTGACCCCATAGGATTGTGTGTGGCTAAATGTTGTCCCTCAATACCTGCAGGTGATTCTGGCTACCCAAACCTATTGTGCCTGCTGACCCCTGTGAGGAATGCCAGGACAAGGGCGGAAGGATGATATAATGAGGCACATGGGCGAACCAGAGGGATCATCGAGAAGACCTTCAGCCTCCTGAAGGCCAGGTTCAGGTGCCTCCATCTGACAGGTGGATCCTTGTGATAGTCCCGAGAAGGTCTGCCAGATAGTAGTGGCATGCTGCACAACCTGTTCCTCAGACGCCATGTACCCTTTCTGCAGGAGGAGGAGACCGGAGATGCCCCTATGGCAGCAGCAGACCCTAATGACTGTGAGGATGAAGAGGCTGAGGATGAGGATGAAGACAAGAGAACATCAAGTATCCATCAGTACTTCCAATGACACACAGGGGAGACAGTGCAACTTCACATTTCTATGACTATTGGTGTATTCTGTGTAGCTGTAGCATGATGGCATTACCTTCCTTTAACCTGTACTTACTGTCATCTATGTTTTGTGATTTTACAGATATTGGTGCTATGACAACTGTATACTGATGTGCTGACTACAGCCAGCTACAGGTCATTATTTCCGTGCTCTCACAATGTACAGTTCATTTGCAATGGATGTAACTGTTTCCATAAATACACATTTGTAGGAACCTGGCTCTGTATATACTATCTCAAAATGAGAGATAATGTGCACAGAGCCCAGGGGTTCCCCAAGAGGCTTGACAGAGGCAATAATAGATAATACTAATGCTCTATTTGTAATAGTGTGGTCGAGCAGTTAAGCTTATCAGAGCGTAGTGTTAAGCATTTGTTGCACACATGTAGGCAATAAATGAGAACACACACTCAATGACTTAACTCCAGCCCAATAGGTTTTTATATAGAAAAATATTATTTTCTTAATTTATTTTAGAACCACAAGAGTCAAATTGCAGGTATGTACATTAAATGTAAGGTACTTTGCATAGGTATAGATAGAACTTTGAATCAAAACATTAATGTACACAGCTTGGCATAAAATGGCAATAAGCTATGTTAAAAGTGGACACAGTGCAAAATTCAACAGTTCCTGGGGGACGTGAGTACAGGTTAGTTTTTGAGGTAAGTAAAGACATTATATGTTCAGTCTCCAGGACATAGCAGCCCACTGTTGGGGGTTCAAGTCAACCCCAAAAACCCATCACCAGCAACACAGGGCCGGTCAGGTGCAGAGGTCAAATGGGGGCCCAAATAACATAGGAGCCAATGGAGAAGGTGGTGCTCTGGTTCCAGTCTGCTAGCAGGTAAGTGCCTGCTTTCTCAGGGAGCAGACCAGGGGGGTTTTGTAGAGCACTGGGGGGTCTCAAGCAGGCACACAAAATACACCCTCAGTGGCAGAGGGGCGGCCGGGTGCAGTGTGCAAACAAGGCATCAGGTTTTGTATAGAAATCAATGGAGGGACACGGGGGTCACTTTGACGATGCAGGCAGGGCACAGTGGGGCTTCTCGGGCCAGGCACCAACTGGGCAAAGGTGAGGGCTGCCTGCTGATCATTGCTGCACTGGTGGTTAGTTCTTCATTAGCCTGGGGGCTGCGGGTGCAGTGCTTCTTCTAGGCATCAGCTTTCTTTGTTACCGGGCAGTCGCGGTCAGGGGGTCCTCTAGATTCCCTCTGCAGAGAGGTAGGCTCAGGGTGGACATGTCATTGGAGCCGCTTGGGGATCCTCTCTGCGTCATTGGTTTCTCCTGACATGGGCCAGGGGTGTCAGGTGCAGAGTGGTGGGGACTCACGCTTCTGGAGTGAGGTGGTAGTGCTTCAGAACAGGTTACTTCTTCTGTTATTCTTTGGACAGGGCAGCTGTCCATGGGAGTTATTGATCCTCTGTGATGCAGACAGTCCTCTGGAGGTTTTTCAGAGGTCGCTGGACGTGCAAAATGCATCACGTTTCTTCTGCAGGTTCTTTGAAACAGAAGACACGGAGGTAGGACTGGGGCTAAGTCAGTTGTTGTCTCCTTTCCTTCTCTGCTGGGGTTTCTGCTAAGCAGTCTTTCTTTTTCTTGTGAGTTCATCAGGAATCTGAAATCATGGGTTCAGGGTTGCCCCTAAATACTGAATTTAGGGGTGTGTTAGGGTCACAGGGCAGCAGCCAATGCCTACTGCCCTTGAGGGTGACTACACCCTCCTTGTGCTCCCTCCCTTTTAGGGAGGGGAGCACATCCCTATCCATATTAGACTAATTGCTCCAAAACTAGATGGAGGATTTTCCAAGGAGGGGGTCACTTCAGCTCTGGTCACATTAGGGGTGGAGCTGGCTGAGGGGGTGACTCCTCCTTGTTTTTCTCATTATCTCCCCGGACTTGCTGCCAGAAGTGGGAGCTGTTTCCGGGGGGCGGGCATCTCCACTAGCTGGAGTACCCTGGGGCATTGTAACACGAAGCCTGAGCCTTTGAGGCTCACTGCTAGGTGTCACATTTCCTGCAGGGGTGAGGTGTGAACAAACTTCCACCCAATGCAGCCTTTGTTTCTGGCCCCAGAGAGCACAAAGGCTCTCACCCCAGGGGGTCAGAAACTCATCTTTCAGTGGCAGGCTGGCACAGAACAGTCAGTCCTGCACTGAAGGACTGGGTAAAATACAGGTGTCATCTCTAAGATGCCCTCTGTGTGCATTTTATAAATAAATCCAACACTGTCATCAGTGTGGGTTTATTATTCTGGGAAGTTTGGTACCAAACTTCCTAGTATTCAATGTAGCCATTATGGAACTGTGGAGTTCATTTTGACAAACTCCCAGACAATATACTTAATATGGCCACACTGTACTTACTATGCCTCAGAATGGACTTAGCCACTGCAGGAGCATATTGCTCATGCAGCTATGCCCTCACCTGTGGTATAGTGCACCCTGCCTTAGGACTTTAAGGCCTGCTAGAGGGGTGACTTACCTATGCCACAGGCAGTGTTTTGTGTGCATGGCACCCTGAGGGAGATGCCATGTTGACCTTGCCTTTTTCTCCTCACTAACACACACAATCTGTTATGGCAGTGTGCATGTGTTCGGTGATGGGTCCCTTAGGGTGGCACATTTCATGCTGCATCCCTTAGGGACCTTCCCTGGTCACAGAGCCATTGGTACCACTGGTACCTTTTACAAGGGACTTATCCGTGTGCCAGGGGAGTGCCAATTGTGGATACAATGGTAAGTTTTTAGTGAAAGAACACTGGTGCTGGTGCCTGGTTAGTAGGGTCCCAGCACACTGTCAGTCAAGTTAGCATCAATATCAGGCAAAAAGTTGGGGGGGGTAGCTGCAACAAGGAGCCATTCTCCTACAACATTTTCAACACATGACATACAAGTAGTCGAGTTGTGTTCAAGGGTGTTTATTGTAGTGCTAAGATATTTAGAGGAAGGTCCAATGGAATGGGATGATGATGGAGGAAAGTCGATGGTGTTGTTCAAGTCTGTTTGTAGCACCGGTCCAATGTCCAAGGGGCCATAGGAAGGGGAGCAACAGAAGTTCAAGGTTATGAGAATACAGGGCTGATTGCAGAGGCCCCCTGACATTTTGCCCCCATTTTTCACTTTTTGCTGGTGTTTTCCTGACTCTGATGGTGCCCTGGGTACTGCTAACCAGTCCCAGGGCTTGTGCTCTGTGTAAAGTCAGTATGCAAATTAGGCTAATTATAATTGGCTAAGTCAACCTACCTATACGTCCCTAGTATATAGTAGGGCAGGTAGGTTTAGGGACCACATCATAGGTAGTGCACCCATAGGTGCACTGCTTAGGTGCCCAATGTCATTTTAAAGGCAGGCCTGCTTTGCTGGCTGCTTTTAAAGACATGCAAATTCAACTTTGGAATTAGGAGTAGTTCCAAAGCCTTAAACTACCGTATTTTTACATATAAGTCACCCCTAAGGTGTGCCCTATGTGCCCTTAGGGCTGGGTGCCATGTAACTATAAGCAGGGACCTCATAAAAATAGTTTTATAAGCCCTGGTGAGGTAAAACAGGCAAGTTTGTTTTTCCCTCATTGTAGTGAATGGGCTCCATAGGCTAGAATGGGGAGGCTTTATTTTGATGTTTAAAATCCCCTTAAGTAATAGATACTACAAGTTTGGTAACAAATTAATTGTTATAATAAATCCCACAACTTCCAGTTGTTGGATTTAATATAACCTGTTCAGGTAAAGAGTTTTAAACTTTACCTGAAAAGTTGCCAACTTCAGCCCTGCAGGTTTTGCTGCTTTGCTCTGATTGGCCAGCCTCTGGCAGCCTGGCCAGGCTGCCTTGATGAGGTGTGAAGTGGCCTGGCTCAACACAAAAAGATGTGCCTGGTGGAGGAGATCTCCCCTCAGCAGATGGGGAAGCAGGAAGGGGGAGGGCTGCCAAACTGGTCTTCAAAGGCAGGAAGGACATTTGGAGCAACCCACCAACATGCTCAGATCCTGCAAACCAGACAATTAGATGCCCCCTTGATTAGATTAGGAGAGTGGAGGAGAGGGGTGTGTTTATGATTTTTAGCCACACCATTGGGTGGGCTGAGCCAGATGTGACCTCCAAAAATCACCATGACGGATTTTTGAGGAATTTTTCTCCCTAGGATCGTTTTTTGTCCCACTTCCCAGGAAATGGTCATCACAGGGGGAAGGACCCTGCCCCTGATTGGAGAACCAGGACCCCCCTGTTTTTCACCCAGGAGAAAGGATACAACTGTCAGACCTGCACCCATACCTTAGTTCCCTACCAGATCCCTAACAAGAAGAACTACAGAAGAAGAAGGACTGCCCTGCTCGACCCCTGACCTGCACCTGGACACTGCACTCTGGAGGACTGCACCAGCTGCACACTTGGGCTTCACCACAAGAAGGACTTTGCCTGACTACAACTGGTTAAAGGAGGGATTCCCTGTTTGCTACAGGTAAAAAAGTGCTAACCAGAGTCCCCTGCACCAACTCCTGAAGAAACCAACCAGCTGACCTCTGCCCAGTGACCAAAAAGAAGTTTGCAGCAGGTGCTTTCTGGGAGTTATAGTCTGTACCCTCAAGGAGCATCTCAGAGCTTCTGGAACCTTGGGGTGGACTGTGGACCTCAAAAGAACCTTAAAAGAACATCTGGAAGAAGATCTAGAAGTTTGGAGAAGTTTGGAGAAATTTTGGAAAAAAGCTCCATAGAGGGACTGACCTGCCGCAGCAACTCTAGCCGGCTTGCCTCAACCACAACCTAGCCTGACTTGCAGGTTCGTCCCGGTGAAGAAAATCTCCAAAAAAGAAGACTAATTTAGAAAGTAGGAAGTTGACCGGGACCTCTTAGCCAGCGTATCTGAAGAGGGCTCCAAGGACGTCGGATCAAGAATCAGGTTTGCCCCGGTCAAAGGATTTTCACCTCAAAAAATCAACTAAGTCCGAAGGTAAAAATCTCCACCGAGGGCTCCCGCAACACATATCTGAGGAAGAGTTCCAGGAGGTTGGATTGGACTGGCAGGTTCGTCCCGCTGAAGAATATCTCAAGAAAAATGACTAAGTCTTAAGGTAAACTTTTGATCGAGGCCTCCCGCGGGCTGTAGCCGAGCCGGGCTCCATCGCGGTCGGCCTTAAACTTTGACTTTTCCCTGGTCGAGGTGCAACCAGATTGGCGCTTTTTGTTTCTATGCACTAGAAAGCAATAATTCTTTAAAAATTCATATCTCCAGTTCCCCTTATCCGATTATGTTCGTTTTGGTGTCATTCTAAAGCTGAAAATATTTCCTATTTCTATAAATTGATTTTGGATTTTTAAACTGTTTCCTGTGTTTTATTTAGTTACTGTTTTGTGATATTTTAATGCTTTATGCTTTGTCTCCTAAGTTAAGCCTTGTCGCTCATTGCCAAGCTGCCAAGAGTTGAGATAGGTTTAATTTACTGAGACCTAACTGGACCTAAATGGAGGTTGGTGGCCTATTGCTAAGTGTAGGTACTTACCCGCCCTTACCAATAACCCATTTTCCAACAAAGTTGGACAAGGTGACTGAGTGGAACACAGGGGGGACAATCAGGAGAGTCGCATTTGGTGGTGGTGGTCTTAGCAAGGGTCTCTGGCTTCTGTCTGGGTCATAGGGAACATGTGTGGAGTGGTTTATCTTCTGCAGGGGGAGGGGTGCTGGTGGCCTGTGGGTCCTGTGGCTGGGCCTCCTGCCCACTAGAGGCATCAGAGGTGGAGGACTCACAGTCAATGGACTGGCTAGTGGTAAGGGCCTGCTCACAGTCAATGGACTGGCTAATGGTAAGGGCCTGCTGGTGTGCTGTTGCCTCCCTCATGAGGTTGGCCATGTCTGCCATCACCCCTGCTATGGAGATCAGGGTGGTGTTAATGGCCTGCAAACCCTCCCTGATTCCCTGATACTGTCCCTCCTGCAGCCGCCTGTTCTCCAGAACGTTGTCCCGGATCTGGCCCATCGTGTTCTGGGAATGTTGGTAGGCTCCCAGGATCTCAAAGAGTCGTTCCCTGGTCCTGTCCTCCCTCGGTGCACAGTAGTCCTCCCAGTGTGCCTGTTGGCCTGTGCCCCTGTCCTCTGAACTGTGTGCCCACTGCCACTGACCCCAGGTCCCTGACTGTCTTGGGGGCGAGGTGTGTCCTGGGGCCCCTGTACAGATGGGCACACTGCTGATTGATGTGTCCTGGGGACAGAGGTCTGGGTACGCTGGGTGGGTGCTGTGGTGTTGGATACAGAGGGGGGAGGCTTTGAGGTTGTCTCTGAGTGGGTTTGGGTGACCACCTGTCCAGTGGTCCCTGATGGGCCGGGTACGTCACCCAGATCCTGAAGTCCTGAGTTACTGTCATCACTTAGGCATCTTCTGTTGGGGGACTGGATAGTCATGGCACCTCCTCTCCACTGATATTGGCTTGGGTACCTGTGGGGATGTAAGTGACTATTATGCTTGATGTGTGTGACATATTGTACATCCCTGGCTTCCCCTCTATCGTTGGTGTTGCCCTGCCACCTTTGCTTGTGTATGATGATGTATTGTGGGATTATTAGTTACCCTATGCTATGCATGCTTTAGTGATGGATGTCCATGCAGGGCTAGGAGGGCTGTCCATGCATTGGTATTGCATGCAGGGCTAAGCACTGAAGTTAGTCATATGTGCAGGCACAGTGTGTGGAATGGAGTGGAATGATGGGAGAGAGGCTGAGTGGGTGTGATGGCATGCAGGTATGGGGGTGATAAGTGTTAAATGTTGACTTACCAGTGTCCAGTCCTCCGGTTACTCCAGAGAGTCCCTCAGGATGCAGTATTGCCAAGACTTGCTCCTCCATGCTGTGAGCTGTGGGGGAGGAAGTGGGGGTCCAGCACCAGTCTTCTGTATGGCGAGCAGGTACCTTGCTGTTATGCAATGTACCTTCCCCAGTAGGTCGTTCCACCTCTTCCTGACATCCCTTGTTCTTACATGCTGTCCCACTGCATTCACCCAGTCCACGATGATCTGCCATAGCTCCATCTTCCTTGCAATGGATATTTGCTGTACCTGTGCTCCAAAGAGATGTGGCTCTACCCTGTCAATTTCCTCCACCATGACCCTTAACTCCTCCTCAGTGAAATGGGGGTGCCTTTGTGGTGACATGGGTGTTGTGTGGTGTGCATTGAGTAATGTGGTGGGGTGTCTAATGTGGGGTGTGTGAGGGATGTATGGGTGTAAGTGGTGTGTGTGTCTAGTTGTCTGGGTGGTCTTGATGTCAGTCTGGTGGAAATGATTTGTAATCGTAAAGGGTTGTGGGTAATGTAGGTATGTGTTTTATAGTGGCGTGGGTGGGTGGGTGTGGTGTGTGTATGGGTGTCAGGTGTGTGTTTTTCGTATTGGCCAATGTGGTGTTTTTTTATATGTGGGTGTCCACTCTATGTGCGGCGGTATATACCGCCAATAGTTTACCGCCGTTGAATGTCCACTGTGGTGATTCGTGGATCATAATGTGGTGGGCTTTGTATTGTTGGCGTAACGGTATGGCTGTTGGGACCGCCACTTTTGCACTGACCTTTGGGCTGGCAGATTTTTGTATGTGGCAGTATTCTGTCAGATTGGTGTGTGTGTCATAATATGGCGAGTGGCTATTCGCCATCGCGGCGGTATGTTGGCAGCCCTCAGAATGGCAGTAGGTGGCATTTATCACCAATGTCACAATGAAGCCCTAAATGTCTGTGATTTTGTGTTTTGTGGATGGGATACTCTGTGACGAGCGTTCCTAAAAAAATCTATATATCCTGTTCCTTTCCCTTTACTGCATTGTTTTCCCACTGTCTACTTAAGCCACACAGGATATCTATTATCTCCATGTTGACATGCTGTGTGTGACATATAATCATCATTTGCCTCTTTGTAGTCAGAGTAAAATTGAAAGGCATTTAGAGAAGAGCAGGGCCAATAGAATCAAAGATAATTTTTTGTCCCTTGCAGCTGCCCCACAGCTCCTGGTTGCAGAAAGTAGCAAATTTGCAGTGTAACCGATGCACTAGCTAGCACACTTCCACTCATTTAGCACAACAAGACTAGAATACTTGTACTCCATAGTGGATGATACGTCACTCATTTAACAGTTCTTTTTATGCTTTTCACACAAAGGGGGTCATCACGGTTGTGGCAGATGGAAAAGCCCATCCACTGAAATCCTGATGGGGAGGTTTAGCCCATTGTTGTTGCCACAGTTTCTGCCCTCTGGTCCAGTGGGAAATGTCCTACAGCTTTGTCTCTGGCTCATAATCGAGCCGGCAGCACTGCTGTAGTGAGCATGGTGAACCAGCACCCTTGCAATGTTCACTGTCTGCAGGCAATGAACATTGCGAAGGTGCTGGCCGGGGGGGCCCTCTGCACCCGTTCTCTGCCAGCCTTTTCATGGTGGTGCTACCACCATGAAATCACTGGTGGAGAATTAAGTTGTAATGCAGCACTGCCCTGGTAGATTAGGACCACCAGCACCACCAGGCCTTCGGGACAACAAAATCTGACAGTGCTGGCAGTCGTAATAAGGCACTTGGACTGCCACAATGGTGGTAGTCTGATCGCCACCATGAACATGGCGGTCATGAGACAGCCAGGTTTGTAATGAGGCCCAAGAAACCTTTTAAAAAAAAATACTCTTTTTTTTTATGTTACGCTGCCTCTTTTCAACCAGATTTTCTGAGGCATGTGTTGTAATCATGTCCCTCCCTATGACTGACTTTCCTAATAATTACATCAAAAATGTCAATGGCCCCAGAGGACCAGCAGCAATGCACTTGTACTGTGCCACTATGTATTTATAATAAAATGTGTTTGTACAGAACATCCTTTACAATGTGTCTGTTTTCTTTTTATCTTTCTTCATATAGCTACACCTGCTGATCCACAACCACCACCAACCCAGCAGGAGATCACAGCCCGGCTCTGGCAGTTGAGGCTGGAGGCCAACAGGGCACATTACCAGTGGCTGGTAGATGAGGAGGGATGAGCACATGCCCTTGCTCCTAGACCTGGGCCCAGTTTCACCAATCAACTGGGTTAGCCTCCAGACCACACCAGCACCATGGATAGCCCCCATTTCAGACCAGCTCTACCATTCCTGCATGCTGCACAAGATGGCAAATTCGGCCATGGGATGGCACGCCTTGAGGCCTGCATTGAACATCTGGAGACTCTCATACAAAAAAAGGTTTTTTTTGGGTCGGAGTGAGTGGTGGGTGGAGAGGGAGGGAATTTTCTTATGGACATTGGCCACTTAATTTAGACTTTGACATATATTTTTGACATTGGTTGGGGTGGAGAAAGGTGTAGGAGAGAGATAGGTCTGTTGTTGGTGGAGACTATATTTTATATGTTAGTAAAGGAGAAAATCCTTTATGTCTGAAGTTTATTTTGTGTTTCACTTTATTTTTACACAGATGCCTTTTTGTGCAGCTTGTCTTATTAATCTATTTCTTTAAATGTATGCCAGTTAGGAGAGTATACTGCCATCCTCTATATTGCCTACAGAAACATAGATAAACAAGCACTTATCTAGTCTGCAGTAAAAGTTAGCTACATGCTAAGAAAAACTGGTCATTCCACTCCATAGTTCTCTTACCTGTGAAGAAGAAATTATGGTTGGGACTGCTCCTCTGTCAATCTTTCAAGTTCTGACACCTTACTGAAGGGGTTTCCAAGGTACCTTATTCATAGTAATGGTAGTGTGGTAACCTGGAAGGCATCATAGCGAGGTCCCACTCCCATCTAAGTAATCTTCAACTGTAGACTCAATCAAAAGATCACAGGCAACTAAATGTTTTGAAACAATGGGAGTTAGTAGGTTATATACATTTACATTATAGCTTTAGAAAGACTGAGAACAGGCTGCTGTAACCATGAGACATCAAGGGATATCTCATATCAAAAACTAGCAATATAAAATTATTCTGAGCAATGATGAGCATGGAATTTGAAAAACAAAGTTATGAAATCCTCAAGTCATGAAAAATGTACTCAAAGTCTGTACTCTATAGTCAAAAAGTTTATGCAGTTTATTTACGCATAACAAAGGCTTAATTGATGAAGCTGACTTTGAGAAATTATGTTCTTTCTTACTTATGCATGGTTAGGTAAGTGAGGCTAATGTGGTCTGTTGCGCAGTTAAAAAAATATCTTACTATGAGTTGGTGTCACATTTCGCCACATCCCCCGATCAAATGTGGGATCTATTTGGTATACATTAAGGTAAGGTAAGCTTCATGAAGGGTGTACCAAGAAGGCAGAGCAAAAAACAAATGGACTCAGAAATTCACCTTTGCTACAAGTGAAGCTCACACACTCATTAGCATTTTCCAAATAAACAAATCCCTCTCTATTGCATATAGCTCAGCACTAGACCTCAGTGTCATCATTTCCATTTGAAGTCAATAACTCCCTTCTTCTAGCTATTGTTGATGAGGTAGTCCCACCCATAATCCTTCCATTTTCCTCCTGACTCTGATAAACTCCATCCAAGTCTCCACACAGGCGAGATAGAAGTGCAGGGCGTTGTTGTTGAAGAACAAGTAGAAAAACTGAATTGCTGTATGTTGTATATATTAGTGTTTGTTAACTAAAGTGACTGGTCCAACCTCTGAAGAAACCAGAAAAAAGGAGTAGATCGTACAGGTAAATTTTCACTTAGTAAGTTTCTGAAGGCCAATCACTTTCAGGAAAAAGATCACCCATCAGGTACCAAATATTGATCAATGTTTAAAATTTACTGAATACCCTCCCTCACTGTCTGTCACCACATAAATTATCAATCATCTTTCACACTCACTCACTCATTGTTGCAATAATTATACTTAATTATAGTTATCTCTTCCACCCAAGCACGGGTAGGTTAAGTACACAATTGTATCTTTGACACAGGTAACACACTGGAATTTGGTATTGGCACTCTTGTAAATAAATATCTTCTGGGGCAGCACTGCTAAATGTCTAGAAAATGGATAGGCATGCAAGGGAAATAGGCATTGTCTCCAAGGTCACGAAGACATTGTGGAGGCTCCTTCACTGCACACTAGTCTAACTCCATTCAGATCATAGATGTGACTAAAAAAATGGCAGGGCATCATAAAATTAAATCCAATACAAACAATGTTCCAGCAGCTCCATTTGTTTTGTCTAAGAAAGAAGTTCATTGAAAACAATAAAAAAAGTTCTATGGTGGGACTGGCATACTCAGTACAGGACGTAGATTTCATCCTCAAACTCAGGTGGTTCGCCCAGAAGTTGGTCAGCTTGCACACTTGATATTGATCAACCATCCTCCTCCTCCTGTTGTGTTTTGTAAATGATGTAATCAGGTGAAATAAAATGTTGGTTAATTTTGATCATGGTCAATCTATCCACGTTTTGAGGCAAGAAACGTGTCCTTCTTACTGTAACAACTTCAATAGCTGCACTAAAGACACACTCTGCTGGCACACTGGCTATAGGACAAGCCAGATACATTTTATCAGCCTGCGGAGCTCTGGCCGTTAGCGCTTCTTCCCATACCAATACACCAATGGTTTTGATCCATGTACACATCTTTTGGGGCATCCAAATACTCTGGGAACATCCTCTAAATGGTCATTAGTGTTCCCATTTGATTGACCTCTTTTGCCTTCACCTCTGCTCTAAAATTAAGACCTGATACTTGAAACCAAGCCAATGCAGAGGTTGGGTCCAATTATTCTGTTGCTGTTGTTGCCAGTGTTCTTGTTGCTTTTGTTGGCTGCTGTGATGAGACAACACTTCCCTCTCTGGAATTTGAAGGTAGCATCCCAGAACTGTGGAGTGAGACTCTAGGTTCCAGCAGTTCTTCCTGGTGTTCTATTTGCTTCACAATCCACCTCTTGTGTTTTGAAACATCCCCTTCAGAAAAAGGAATGCAAATTGGGAATACATTTTTTTGTAGCGTGGATCAAGTAGGGTGGCACAGATGTACTCTTTGGATGAGATAATGTCATTTTGCAGCCTTACGTCACAACTCAAGCAATAGCTTAAGCTCTCAACCAAGACGTGAGCGTCTGGGTTTTTGTTCACACCTTTGAGTGGGAACCTTTCAGATACCTTTTTTAGCTGTTGTTGAAGCAGATGCAACAATGGGATAGCTTGGCCCATTGTACTTTCCTCCTTGCTAACTTCGAATGTGAAAACCTCAAAACAGAGCAGCATTTGTGTCAGGCCTTTGACTATGCCCCATTTGTCCACATGCATAGTCAAAGCTTTCTCAATTGAATCCTCTCCTCTTTGAATGACAGTCATTATTCTGTGAGTAGTGCTCAAACAGATATTGCAACATGTAATAGTTTGAGTCCCAACATGTTGGCACCTCCTGTATCAGGGCTTTAACTGCTACTCTATAAGCACATTGAATAATTAGCACATGCTTCTGGGCTTGGCTGAAATGAGTGCTGATTCATCAGCAGGTGGCATGTTGCTGACTATATTTTCTTTTTGAGAAACTCTTCCATAACCAGGTTGATGCAGTGCACTAAACACAGGACCCTGAAGTAGCCACCCTCTGCCATGGCCTTGACTATATTACTGCCACTGTCCGAGGCAACAAGTCAATTTTTGAGATCTCTGAGTCACAGTCATTTAGACACTTTGCTGTTAGATTTATCCAAGATGCTTGTTGCTTTATATGATTTCTCCATGGCAAAAATGACTACTGATGTATGTCTCCAAACGCTCTAATAATGTTCTCCGGGGGCAAGACCTGTAAATAGTTTTTGTTTTACCCCTACAAGAGAGATCCACTGTGCAGTGATGCACATGTAATCAGTCGCCTGATACCTGGTCCACATGTCTGTCATCAGGTGAATAGAATAGACACCACTTTGCTGCAAAGCTTCTTCAAGCAACTGCAGGACATTGTGATGCAGAACTGGAAAAGGAACTCTGGCATAATAGGTCTGACTTGGAACCTTCCATTTCGGACAGCCTCAAATTCTAAGAATCCTGTTCTTTCCACGAAAGAAAAAGGGACGAGGTCAAGAGCTAACATTTTTACCAGCTTCCCATTGTGTAAACATGCGGTTGGGTGGTTGCATTTGTAGCACCCATGCCTAAACATGCCTATAGTAGTAGTCTGGGTTTTCTTCTTTTCTGGGACCACTGACAAAGGCAAATTTCAAGAAGTAGATGGTGGCAGACTCAATGTGTGTTGCGGGGCAGTCGGTTTATGCTGTGTGTCTCTGTCTGACTCTGAGTCTTCTTGTGCCTTTGTGATTTTGCTGAGGTGGGTGATTCTGGTGCACTGCAGGGGGCAGGGCTGCTTTGCATGAGAATGTCTCCCCCTTCTTCCTCACCTCGTGCCATAATTTGATGAGTTGTAGCTGTTGTTTTCTGGCTCACCTCACCTTCACCACCACAACTATGTGCAGCAATTTTTTAAAGGTGCTCCTAACACCGATTGCGGGATGCTTTTTTTCATATGGGTTGTTTGGCCTCCAGTACCATAATGTGAATCAGGCTTACCTCAACAAACACCTGTGTGGCAAATTGAGCATATTACAATATCCTCCTGTCTGCTAAGAGTAAAAAAAAGTCCCAAATGGGGGGGGGGGGTGTACTTCTTAGTGTATCACTGCCAATGCCTGAAGAAGAACCTCTCTGCAGTGCATATTTCAACTGAGGTAGGGGTTGGTGCAGGTCACAACTGGGGCTTTACAAATATGGGAGCCTGAGCTGCTACCTGTATCACATCTCTCTGAGCAGGTTGATTAGTAATGTCAGACTTCTCCGTGCCAGCTTCCACAATGACTGTCCCATTGCTGTCATCCTCCTCATCGCCCCCTTCCATGAGTCTAAGGTTTTCACAAACTTGTATTTTCCTTTGCCTCTCCTTGTGTCTCCAGGACTCAGCCATGGTCCACTCCATGTCATCAGAAGTGATGCTTGGAGAAGATGGTAAAGTTGTACCCTTCCTTTTCCTTGCTGGAGATCTGGGAGCCAATGATTCAAAATAGGAGGTTCTTGCATGGCAGGAAGCTTGATCTCCTGTTGGGCTCCAGCCTCAGGAACATCTACTATGGCTGGCTGCACTTGCTGTCCACTTTGCTCTATTTCCTGAAACAACTGGGTACTGCTTTGCGAAATCTAATTTTGTGTCACTTCTCATCAGCATTGCGATGATTGCTGAGACAACCTCACTGACAGATATCTTGGACTTAGGTTGGGGTGGTGTTACTGATGTGGGAGTGCTGCTCCCAGGTTCCTACCCGGAGGCTGGTGTCCCAGGCACAGGTCAGCCAAAAAAAAGTTGCAGCCTGCAAGCCACTGTGAAAAGCTGCTTCTCTCACTGACCACTGTCTTGGGAGCAACTTTCTTTGAGGCCATCTGGAAGCCCTCTGATGGCAGTGAAACTAAGCTGCACAAGCGGAAAAGATTGGAGGACAGAAATCACTGTACAGGCCTACCCCTTGGCAGTAATGTGGGTGTTGTCTCTTCTTCTTTTGTTCACCTAAAAGAAACCAAGCAAGAAAAAGATTTAGTTAGTGAAATGTGGCGTTGTTGCAGGTTGCATTGGAACAGGCAAATGCAATAATAATGTGGCTGTTAACTTATGTAATAAATAACAATTTATCCAAACATTGTAAGGTCAAACCTCACCACCATACCATAAAATTTAAGATCAAATCAGGCAACAGAACACACATATATAGCTCTCAGCTTTATCTCCATGTATTGTAAATGATACAGCTGTGGTAGTCAGAGAGGTCAATGGGCAAATTGAATAATCCTTAAAAACTGATGGCAGCAAGGTGGCTCAGGGGAAATGAAATAGATATTTAAAAAAAGTGAATGATGCTGAGATGTGTCTGCAGTGCATCATAGCCAGGGTGCCCGGTAGGAAATAGGATTATACACCTAAAGAAACTGAATGCTGCAGCATGGCTGTGCTCCTATGGTGGATGAATGAAAGGATCAAAGCAAAATGCAGAATAAAAAATATATATTGAAAGGATGAAAAAGGAAAAAAAAATCTAAAATAAAAATAAAGAAATAAAATACAAATAAATAATTAAAATAAATAAATACATTTCAATAATTAAATAAATAACAAATGTTCAATTTAAAACCTAAATTAAACAAGTGATCAATAATTTCCGATGTTTGTATGGGGGCTGAGAAAAAAGAAACATATTGTGAGGAAAGGAAGTGTGAAATAAAAATGGAAAAAAGGCAGCTAATGATATAAGTAACGTTCATCAGAATAATATTATTTTAGAATACATAATCTGCAATGATCCCCCAGTATATTATTTAACTGATATCACATCCATCCCTGCAGCAGTGAGCAAGGATGCATGGAGAACAAAGAACACATGCAAGTTTATGGCAAACACACACTGACTGGATGCACAAAATGATCACTAGTCACATGGTTAAACAACAACAGTGAGCAAGGAGTCATGAGGAATAACAAACACATTCAGGCCTATGCACATAAACTGCACAAAATTGCCCCTGGTCACATGGCATGGAGAACGAAGACAAATGGTGGCCGATGACAAACACACAAACACACTCACTGGCAAGAACAAGGAGGAATGGTGGTGACATTAAAGAAAAAGTTAAAAAATTTAGGGGGTCATTACAACATTGGCGGTAAAAGGCGCTTACCGCTGTGCAGAAGACCGCCAATACACTGCCGCGGCCGCGGAATCCAGCCAAAGCTATTATGACCCACATCTCGGAATCCGCAGAAATTCAGACACCCACACAACACAGCCACACCAAAGGTCAGTGATAAACTGGCGAAAACAAAACCTCCACCTCCACGTCAACAGAAACACGCCCATGCTATTACAACCCACGAATCCACGCGGCGGTCTTTCAACCGCAGTATTCCATTGGCGGTACACACCACCGCGCTCAAAATACACACACATCTCCAAAACACCGCCACATTGGACAATTCGAAATACACACACCTGACACACATACAAACACCACTCCCACACACCCAACACAATACAAAACACACACCCACATCACCCACAAACCCCTACAACCACAAATTAGAGACGAAGGCCAGAGAGACTGCACAGCCAAGACAACACCACCATACAGAGGCACACAACACCATCACCCAACCCACATCCACGCACAAAACACCAGACACCACTACACATCACCACACACATCAACACTCACACCGCCCCACACATCACACACACCACCCCATGTCACGCCAAAGACACCCCCGCTTCTCCGAGGAGGAGCTCAGGGTCATGGTGGAGGAAATCCTACGGGTAGAGCCACAGCTTTTTGGCTCACAGGTACAGCACACATCAATAGCCAGGAAGATGGAGCTATGGCGAATAATCGTGGACAGGGTCAACGCAGTGGGACAGCACCCAAGAAATAGGGAGGACATCAGGAAGAGGTGGAACGACCTACGGGGGAACGACCTACGGGGGAAGGTGCGTTCAACAGTCTCCAGGCACAACATCGTGGTTCAGCGGACTGGCGGCGGACCCCCACCTCCTCCTCCACAACTAACAACATGGGAGGAGAAAGTCTTGACCATCATGCATCCTGAGGGCCTCGCAGGAGTCGGTGGAGGATGGGACACTGGTAAGTCAAATCGTAATTATCATATCCCCCCCCTACCTGCATGCTACCACACACCCCCACCCTCACACCCTCCTCTATCACTCCAACTCCTCACTAATGTACTAATAACACAAACCACACATCCCAACACCAAGCCCTGCATGACAGAACTAAGCATGGACACCCAGCACTAAAGCATGCCCACTGCACATACCCAGAACACCCCCCTCAACCACCATCCCACAAGCTCCCACAAAGGAATGCTTGCACTGGGGTACACGCTTACCCACCCATTGCACACCATTACACACACACATGCAATAATCATGCTCTTATGCCCCTGCAGGAACCCGAAGGACCGTCACCACACCGGAGGGTCCAGACAACACCACTCCACCCCCAGAAGAGGCCCACAGTGACGATAGCAGCTCTGCCCTACTGGATCCTGATGACCAGCCCGGACCATTGTGGACCTCGGGACAGTCGGTTCCCCTTGCACAGGCACAGCCCAACACCGACCTTCCACCCTCTGGTAACACCAGCACAGCACCCACCCAGTGGGCCCAAACCTCCCTACCCAGGACAGGTCAATCAGCGGTGTGTCCACCACTACAGGGAACCCAGGTTAACCCACCACCCCAACAACAACAGGGACCTGGGGGCAGTGGTAGTGGGCACACGTCCAGGGGACGGAGGCACAGGAACACAGGGGAACTGGGAGGGCTGCTGTGCGACAGGGGGCGGACAGGCCAAGGGAACCCACTCTCCACGAGGCCCTATCCTCCATCATGGGAGCATACCACCACTCCCAGGAGACGATGGCGACGGTCCTGGACAAGTTGCAAGAGACCCTGCGCCTGCAGGAGGAACAGTATTTGGGGTTCAGGGAGGAGCTCAGGACCATCAGCTCCGCCCTGGGCACCATCGTAGGGGTGCTGAAGGACATACAGCAGACCTTGAGGGACAGCGTGGCACTCCAAAGGGCCCCTGACACTAGCCAGGACGATGAACTGCCCACCACCTCCACCGGCGCTAGTGGACAGGACGCCCCGCCACAGGACCACCACATCAGCACCCCACCCCCTGCAGATGGATAACCACCACGCAAGAGGTCTCTGAGATCCAGGAACAGGACAGAGCAAGATGGCAAGACCCCTGCCAGGAAATGACACCACCCTGATTGTCCTCCCACTGTCCCAACTTGTTACCCTGTCCATACTTAAACAGCCCCAGCTCCACTTCCTATGCCCAGATGGGCAGTGAACCTGTGGGACTAATAGACTGGACTCTGCCATGGACATTCCTCCACCATCACCCATCACCATTTTACCACCCCCTCCAATAATTAGCACTTCAAAAAACACCCTTGAAACACAAAACAATCTGGAGTCAGTCTGTGAT
Source organism: Pleurodeles waltl (assembly GCF_031143425.1). Taxonomy (NCBI): domain Eukaryota; kingdom Metazoa; phylum Chordata; class Amphibia; order Caudata; family Salamandridae; genus Pleurodeles; species Pleurodeles waltl. Next base: position 300,878,202 of record NC_090447.1, read on the forward strand.
TTTGAAAATGTGTATTATCAATGACAGTGTGATAATGCATTTCCCATTGTAAAGCTAACATACCTATGTCACACATCACAAGTACTTGAAGGATGCAAGCAGATGACACGTTGGTAACCACACCTGTGAAACAGTAATCGAAAGGTACAACTCAGTTACCAAATAGTGGTTGAAACCGACAGACAGGATAGAGGTAGACCTGTGAAAGTTAATGTAATGTCAAACATGAAAATGTTCTCACCTGAGTGTCACTGGAAATATTGCTGTATGACTGACTCCCTGTTGTCGTTGTCTTCTTCCTCAGCTCCCTCCTCATCACTGTCGACAGGCTCCACAGGCTCCACTGCTGCTACAACACCGTCATCTGGATCATCCTCCTGCAGAAAAGGCACCTGGCGTCGCAAAGCCAGATTATGAACCATGGAGCAGGCGACGATGATGTCGCACACCTTCTTCGGTGAGTAGAATAGGGATCCACCTGTCATATGGAGGCACCTGAACCTGGTCTTCAGGAGGCCGAAGGTGCGTTCGATCACCCTCCTAGTCTGCCCATGGGCCTTATTGTACCGTTCCTCTGCCCTGGTCCTGGGATTCCTCACTGGGGTCAATAGCCAGGACAGGTTGGGGTAACCAGAGTCTCCTAATAGCCATACACGGTGCCTCAGGAGTTGACCCATCATATCAGGGATGCTGCTATTCCGCAGGATGTAGGCGTCATGCACTGAGCCAGGGAACATAGCATTTACCTGGGAGATGTACTGGTCTGCCAAACATACTGTTAGACTTTTCATCCTTGGCATGGTCTCCCTTAACTTTTTGCCTCTGTTCCCCAGGTTGTTGATGTGTGCTGGACTCTGATTTTTCTGTTTTGTTACTCCTGGCACTTTACCACTGCTAACCAGTGCTAAAGTGCAAGTGCTCCTGTTTAAAATGTGTACGTGATTGGTTCTCCATGATTGGCATATTTGTTTTACTATTAAGTCCCTAGTAAAGTGCACTAGAGGTGCCCAGGGCCTGTAAATCAAATATTACTAGTGGGCCTGCAGCACTGATTGTGCCACCCACACAAGTAACCCTGTAATCATGTCTCAGACCTACCACTGCAGTGTCTGTGCGTGTATTTTTACACTGTAAATTCGACTTGGCAAGTGTACCCACTTGCCAGGCCTAAACCTTCCCTTTTCTTACATGTAAGGCACCCCTAAGGTAGGCCCTAGGTAGCCCCAAGGGTAGGGTGCAGTGTATGGATAAGGTAGGACATATAGTAATGTGGTTTATATGTCCTGACAGTGAAATACTGCCAACTTCGTTTTTCACTGTTGCAAGGCCTGTCTCTCTCATAGGATAACATGGTGGCTACCTTTAAATATGATTAAAGTGTAGATTCCCCTAGAGAGTAGATGGACATGTGAAGTTTGGGGTCCCTGAACTCACAATTTAAAAATACATCTTTTAGTAAAGTTGATTTTAAGATTGTGCGTTTGAAAATGCCACTTTTAGGAAGTGAGCATTTTCTTGCTTAAACCATTCCATTCTGTGACTCTGCCTTGTTTGTGGATTCCCTGTCTGGGTCAGTTTGACAGTTGGGTTGTTTTTCACCTCGCACTAGACAGTGACACAAAAGGGGGCTGGGGTGTAACCTGCATTTCCTGATTAGCCATCTCTGCTAGGAGGGAGTGGTGGAGTGGTCACTCTTATCTGAAAGGACTGTGCCTGCCTCTGACAATGCCGGCTCCAACCCCCTGCTGTGTGTCTGAGGCCTTGCCTGGGCAAGGCAGGATTTCACAAGTAGGTGTGAGTCCCCTTTGAAGAAAGGGGACTTCAAAGACTAAAATGGGTATAAGAAGGGCACCCAAATCTACAGACTGGAGAAACACTTCTGGAACCAAGAGGAACCTCTGCCTGGAGAAGAGCTGATAGCTGAGGAAGAAGTGCTGCCCTGCCTGTGACTGTGCTTTGTGGAGCTTTCCTGCAGTGCTGCTTCTGCCAGAGTAAGAGGGCAAAGACTGGACTTTGTGTGCCTTCCATCTTGTGAAGAAATCCCCAAGGGCTTGATTTAGAGCTTGCCTCCTGTTGTTTGAAGTCTCAGGGCCAGCAAAGACTTCTCTCTGCCAGCACCTGGAGTCTCTGGAGAGACTCCTGCTCTGACAAGTGGTGTCCGATCCAGTCTCTGGGCCGTTGAAAGGAAAGCTGGTGGAAATCCAAGGAAATCGACTTCGGATGACTCCGGACCGACGCCGCTGACGAATCCGGTAACGCCGCCTGCACCCGACGCCGTGACCCTCGCTGGAACACGACGCGCTTCGCAGGCCTGACGCCGCTGCAGCCCCGCTGAAGTCCGCGACTCCGTGGAAGTCACCGCACAACGTCGTGACCGACGCCGCTCGAAGTGCACAGATTCAACGTTTCGCACAGACGCCGCGATCCCCGACTTCGCGCATCGGCTTGTTTTTACTCTTCACCAAAGGTACTGTACTTGGGGGTCTACACAACTCTGTGTCCGGTGCCGCTGGTGTCGGCTTGTTGGGAACGACTCCGTCACGACGCCGTGTTAACATCTCATCGAAGCATTGTTGTTTCTAAGCGCTATTTTTTAGTTTAATCTTTAAAAATTCATAACTTGACTTGTGTATGTTGAATTTTTGTCGTTTTGGTCTTGTTTTGTTTAGATAAATATTTCCTATTTTTCTAAACTGGTGTTGTGTCATTTTGTGGTGTTTTCATTGAGTTGCTGTGTGTTTTGGTACAAATACTTTACACCTAGCACTCTGAGATTAAGCATACTGCTCTGCCAAGCTACCAAGGGGGTAAGCAGGGGTTAGCTAAGGGTGATTCTCTTTTACCCTGACTAGAGTGAGGGTCCTTGCTTGAACAGGGGGTAACCTGACTGTCAACCAAAGACCCCATTTCTAACACATACCATCTGGACATTCATTGAATGATAACTCTTCCGGTTCCTGTACACCTGTTCAATCCTGTGGGGGGGGACCAGAGCTACATGGGTCCCATCAATGGCACCTATGACGTTGGGGATATGTCCAAGGGCATAGAAGTCACCTTTCACTGTAGGCAAATCTGCCACCTCAGGGAAAATTCTGTATCTCCTTACGTGTTTCAGCAGGGCAGACAGCACTCTGGACAACACGTTGGAAAACATAGGCTGGGACATCCCTGATGCCATGGCCACTGTTGTCTGAAAAGACCCACTAGCAAGGAAATGGAGCACTGACAGCACCTGCACGTCAGGGGGTATTCCAGTCGGATGGCGGATTGGTGACATCAGGTCTGGCTCCAACTGGGTACATAGTTCCTGGATTGTGGCACGGTGAAACCGGTAGGTGACGATGACATGTCGCTCTTCAATTGTCAACAGGTCCACCAGCGATCGGTGAACCTGAGGATTCCGCCATCTTCTCAACTGTCCCAGCTGACGGTGCCTACGAAGGACAACAGCGACGAATCAGTCATAATTCCTCCAGGTATGTACCCACAGTTACACACAAGACTACACCACTCACGAAACCCTTCCTGTATGTGTTTTGAGTGTAGGCCTAGCTATGTGTTACGCACAGGTAAATTAAGCCATGTGGGCCCCTGAAATGGCGGCTGCCTAACCTCTAAACTGGGACAATGGGATTGTGGGGTAACTGTGCTGGCGTTGCACACCGTTGCGGTAGGCGGTCGTAGACCGCAGCGCAATGCTGCATTGGTTAACATTGGACCCTATGGGTCCCAGGAGCCAATGAACGGGTGCGCCGGCAGTGATGATGCGCACCGCCGCGGACGTCACCGCCGCGGACGTCACCGCCATTTTCTATCTGTTCAGTCACTAGATACCTGACCTTCGACAGGAGAGGACCTACACTGCAAGTGCTGCTGTGACCTCGGTCTGGAAGCGACAATGGCTGCTGCGTCTGGGGAAAGGGCCCCTGACTTCACTGCACAGGAGTTGGAGAAACTGGTAGACGGGGTCCTCCCCCAGTACACGCTACTCTACGGTCCTCCAGACCAACAGGTTAGTACACAGGGAGCACGTTGTATGGGCTAAGCCTGGGTGGAGAGGGCTGGTTTGAAGAGGGAAGGGGGCAGAGTTCATAGAACATTAATGCATGGGAATGAATAGGCCACATGGCCAGAGTAGGGAGGGGGCCACTCACAACGACGGTGCAGTTGGTAATGACTGTTCCTCTTTCCTTGTGCATGTCATGTAGGTCAGCGCCCACCAGAAGAGGGACATTTGGCGTGCCATCGCCAAGGAGGTCCGGACCCTGGGGGCCCACCAGAGACGGGGCACCCACTGCCGTAAGAGATTCGCCACTGCAGCAGGAAGATGGCGGAGGCTCAGCTGGGGATGGCCTCCCAACGTGGGAGGGGTGCCCGTCGCACCATGACCCCCCTGATGTTCCGGATCCTGGCAGTGGCCTACCCGGAGTTGGATGGGCGCTTGAGGGCCTCACAGCAGACACAAGGGGGTGAGTACAACCTCATTCTGCGGACTTTGCTCGCAGTAGAGGGGTCTGGGTGGGGGAGGTGGGCTCTGGGTGTCCCTAGGCCAGGGCGAGTTCGGTAGGCAAGGCCTCTCCGTAATGTAGCCCATGTGGCACTCTACCCCACCTCAGCAGAGTGCCAAGTCGAGGTATAGTTGCCCCTGTGGCATCCATGTGCGCAGATGTCCACCATTGCCATGTAGGCCATATCCCAGAAATTGCATGTGCAGAGGGCAGGAGAACGGCTTAATGCAGGGGGCTGCTGTGTCTGTCTTGTCCGCCAACGGTAGCGGTATGCCATGCACTAAAACTCTCTTTCTACTGTCTCCCCCCCCTTTTCTGCTCTCCCTGTCCTTTTGTACATCAGCATCATCAGGCGGAGGTACAGTGGCACCGGAGCACGAGGGAGCTGCATCCCACATGGCCATGGAGGGCCACACCACGGACTCAGAATGCACCAGTGGGATGGAGGGCGAGGGGAGCTTCACGTCGGTCACCGGATCACCAACCAGCGACACGGACTCGTCCGCTGATGGGGGCTCCCTTGTGGTGGCGGCACCATCTGTGCGCCCCACTTCTACAGGTACAGCCGCCACCTCCCCTACCAGCACCGCCCTCCCAGCAGCTCTCAGCGTTCGCCCCGTGCCCGCTCACCCAGGAGGGTGGGCATCACCTTCGCCCCAGGAACCTCAGGCCCTGCCCCAGTCACCCCTGCTGCCCTCAGTGAGGAGGCCATTGACCTCCTCAGGTCACTCACTGTTGGGCAGTCTACCATTGTGAATGCCATCCAGGGTGTAGAACGAGAGTTGCAACACGGTAATGCATTCCTGGAGGGCATTCATTCTGGTCAGGCTGTCCTTCAGCGAACCCTGCAATCTCTGGCCTCAGCACTGATGGCAGCCATTGTCCCTGTGTCTAGCCTCCCCCCTCCAACCTCCTCCTCCCAGACCCAATCTCCTGTACCCCAGCCCATCCCAAGCACACCTACAGACCAGCATGCACACAAGTCAGCACACACAGGTAGCTCAAGCAAACATAGGCACCACACAACCCACAGGCACTCACGCAAGCCTCACCCACGTACAGACACAGCAACATCCACTGCCTCCACTGTGTCCCCCTCCCCCTCTTCTCCCTCCTCCCTCCCAGTCTTGTCTACACACACACCTGCATGCACCACATCTACAGGCACCATGAATCGCACAAGGACACCCAGCACCACAACCCGCTCACCTGCACTCACCTCCTCCACTGCCATTTACACGTCCCCTGTGTCCTCTCCCAGTGTGTCTGTGACGCCCCCTCCCAAAGTACACAAACGCCGGCAATCACTCACCCAACATCCATCCACCTCACGCCAGCCTCCAGTACCTGCACCTGCACCCAAAACCCCTAAAGTGACACCTCCGACAACCACCTCCTCTTCCTCCACTCCCAGGCCCCCTCCAACTACCCATCCCAGTGTTCGTCAGAAACTGTCCCTCTGTAAAGTTGACCTTTTTGCCCCCATCCCCCCTCCAATTCATCAGTCCCGTCGTAGCGCCTCAGCCAAAAAGCCTCCAATACCAGTGGTTTGTGGAGTGCACCGGCCACCAGGGCAGGCAGTATGACCCGGAGCCAAGGCACTGGCAGCCCACCCCCTGTAAAGGCTCTAAAATTGGAGAGTGGACGACTGGACCGTGTGAAGACTCCTGGTGGGAAAACAACTCACATGGGTTCCAAGGGGATTGGAGAGTCAGCTGTGACTCCCCCAAAGGTGGTGAAGGGCCAGAGGAAGTCTGCCCAGCCTGTTGTGAGTGTCACGGCGGAGAAGTGCGCCATCATTTCCGGCGGTCGAGACACAACCACCAGCACCGTCGTCACTGGTCCAGAGACCACCGCCAGAGTCACAACCAGGAGGGCCCAAGTATCGTCACTGGTCCAGAGACCACCGTCAGAGTCACAGTCCAGGAGGGCCCAAGTATCGTCACTGGTCCAGAGACCACTGCCGGAGTCATTGCCCAGGAGGGCACAAGTATCGTCACTGGTCAGGAGACCACCGCCGGAGTCACAGCCCAGGAGGGCACAAGTATCGTCACTGGTCAGGAGACCACCGTCGGAGTCACAGCCCAGGATGGCCCAAGTATCATCACTGGTCAGGAGACCACCGCCGGAATCATTGCCCAGGAGGGCCCAAGTATTGTCACTGGTCCAGAGACCACCGCCGGAGTCACAGCCCAGGAGGGCCCAAGTATCGTCACTGGTCCAGAGACCACCGCCAGAGTCATTGCCCAGGAGGGCCCAAGTATCGTCACTGGTCCAGAGGCCACCGCCGGAGTCATTGCCCAGGAGGGCCCCGGCTGCCACAGCCCAGGTGGGCTATGATGGAACGTCATGCCACACACTAATGCCCAGTGTAGGGAACGTCATGCCACACACCAATGCCCAGTCTAGGGAACATCAGGCCACACACCAATGTCCGTACCAGAACAGCCATGTCAAAGCACCGCTGAACAGTCCAGAATCGCCATGGCAAAGCACTGCTGAACAGTCCAGAACCGCCATGGCAAAGCACCGCTGAACAGTCCAGAACCGCCATGGCAAAGCACCGCTGAACAGGGCAAAGACCGCCATGGCAAAGCACCGCTGAACAGGGCAAAGACCCGCCATGGCAAAGCACAGCTCAACAGGGCAACGACCGCCATGGCAAAGCACCGCTGACCAGGGCAAAGACCGCCATGGTGAAGACCGCTGAACAGGGCAACGACCGTCATGGCAAAGCACTGCTGAACGGGGCAAAGACCGCCATGGTGAAGACCGCTGAACAGGGCAACGACCGCCATGGCAAAGCACCGCTGAACAGGGCAAAGACCGCCATGGTGAAGACCGCTGAACAGGGCAACGACCGCCATGGCAAAGCACCACTGAACAGGGCAAAGACCGCCATGGTGAAGACCGCTGAACAGGGCAAGCACCGGGTAGGAATAAATAGACCGCCACATCAGGCATCGTTATCCCATGTGCAGCTGGGACAGTGACAGGACAGGTACTTTCACGGGGAGACTCATCCAGGCTGGGCACCAGTCCCCCTCCAGAACCAGTGGAGACCTGCATCTACTTGAGAGACTGTGGCTTTGCACTCCCCAGGATGGCACAGTGGGCAAGCCACCCACTGTAGAGACTTGAGAGACTGTGGCTTTGCACTCCCCAGGATGGCACAGTGGGCAAGCCACCCACTGTAGAGACTTGAGAGACTGTGGCTTTGCACTCCCCAGGATACATCAATGGGCATGGAGCCCCATCGTGGATCTGGCTTTGCTGTCATCCGGCTGAGGTGCCCCCTTTCCCTTCCCCCTGAGATGCCTGTAGTATTTCTATCTGATGCCCCGGCAGTGTTCTCTCCGATTGTGGTCAGGTATCCTTTGTGGGCCTCGCCCATGCATTTTTGGACTGTTGGTGCACGGACATTGTTATATACATATCTGCACTACTTCTCGTAATGTATATATTTATGACTGATTTTCATATATATCTATGTATATTTTTGTATGACATGTATTATGCCACATTACAATGTTTGACCGAATTTCGCTTTGTCTTTTCATTCTTCCGGGGGGGGGCTGTGGGTTGTTACTGTGATTTTTGTGAATGCATTGGTGTGTATGTTGTATTATGCGAGGTTGGGGGTGGGGGTGTTTGGTGGGTGTCCCCCTAACTTTTGCCTCCCCCTTCCCCTATGTCGTAGGTGCATTACTCACCGTTGTCTTCGGTGCCTACGTAGATGTTGGTCGTAGAGGAGCAGAAACACAAGGGCAGGGAGTATTTGAAGTTCCGGGTCCATGGAGTCCTCGTTCCTCGTGGGATGTGTTCAGGTGTGCGTTTTCCCATTGCAAAAGCTGTTTCCGCCGTGTTTTTATCCACGGTGAATCGGCCCCGGAAAAGGTGGCAGATTGGCGGGTTGTAATACTATGGGCGGTACACTGGGTTCCGCCTGTCTGTTGGCGGTGACCGCCACGCTGCTTGTCTGTACCGCCGTGGCGGTGTGTTAAAGTGGCTGTCTTTTTTGGCAGTTTCCGCCAGGGACATAATTCCATTTTTGTATCCGCCGCACTGTTTGCGGTATTACCGCAGCTTTAACACCGTCCGCCAGGGTTGTAATGACCCCCTAACTGAGCTGTAAAAGCTTTAATACACTACACATACACTTTTTGTAGAAAAAAATGAAATGCAAACAATAGCCAACATTTTTAATTTAATCCAATTCCATCCCTGCCCTAAATGAAGTTTTAAAACCATATACCAGAGAAACATTTCTCACATGCACTGATTACTAATACTGGGCCAACTGGCCAGATGGCCCTTTTGAAGTCTAGGTCACATAGTAAAATAAATGAATATTGCAAATGTAACAAACATTGAGAAAAAGCACTGAGCTGTGCAACACGTTTCCTTAACAAAAGATGAGAAATCTATGAAATACAAACAAAATAACTAGGCCCCTACTTAAACTCAAGGCCACCCAGCGCCATGAAATTTAGAAATCAAATTAAAGTACAAATAATTACTGGCGAATGCCCAGGCAAACAAACAACACTTATACAATAGTATTTTAACTTACTTAGATGATATCTAAAGGTATATATGCAGGAGCCAAAGGGAGTGATGCTTCCACCTCAACATCCAAATGAAAAGTGACCAGAAGATGGACAAAGGACTGAGAGGAGCTGCTGGACAGGAACAGGAAATTGGAGTCTCTGGGGCAATTCCTTCATGTTGGAAAAAAATATAAAGGCTTCCTGCACTAAAAAACAATTTGAAGCATCCATTGAAGTAGAGAATCCACTTGCAAACCTCTTTTTGACTAGATTTAGCTGCGTGTCAAGTAGAAAATCTGCTCGTGGTGCGTCGGTGAGTGGCACTGTTTTTGGTGTCATCGCGGCTGGAAAGCATGTGTGCGGCCATGAAATCTTACCTGTGCTCGCTAGCAGCTTCACTGTATTGGGGAGCTTGAGAACGCCAAAAACAACACAATCTCATGTGCACAAGAATGAAAAATAAAACTCTGGTTCACATTGGATGGCGGAACTCGGGAACTCCACACTACATTACCGAGCGTGAAGTGCCCTAATTCTGAAAACTCCACCAGTGGAGTGGAGTTTTGCAACAGGGCCCGCTAGGCACTGGGAATCACACTGCCCCTCAATACAGCACAGATAACCCCATTGCATCTTGGTAAATGCAATATGCTTACTTCAAAGTTGCTGTTGTTTTTTCACCAAACTTGGTGCAGGTAGTGTTGTCATCCCTTGACACAAGTATCTGCATTTAGCTCTTCATCAGTAGAGAGCAAAAGTACTAGGGAGCATAGAAAAGTCATCTGGGGTTGCTGAAATGCTGCCCAAGTCTTCACAGGTCACAGTACCACTCCACAGGCACACAGGCGCATTCTAGGTCAGCTCGTTAGCACATATTCTTATACCTCATTTACCACAATGCAAAGGGATGAACTGTGCTGTGATGTAAGGCAGTGTGCTCCCATCCCCTTGCTGTTTAAAAAGGATCCCCTAAGTCAACAAGCTGACAAGCTTTTGGAGGTTCACCTGTGTGCCATACAGAGGTCCTGAGATCTAAGAGGACTGTGGCTGCATTCTCAGCAACCCCTGGTGAAAATTGTCAGTGAAGAACCCCAATATGACACTAAATACAACATCCACTCATGAAATACAATAATAAACATATAAATCACTAAGGGCCATATGTACGAACACATTTTCCCATAGACACAGAATGGGTAAAAGGGTTTGCTACACCTGGCCCTAAGTGTCACCATAAGCACATGTATCCCTGAATAACATTTTAAACAACTAGGGTGCAACGCTCCTGCACTCTTATTACAGATGATATGGCTCTCTGCAATCCAAATGACGAGCACAGAGTTACCTGTGTGTTTTCTCAGGGTGAGATAGTAGTTTGACAGAAATTGTAGGCCGCAGGAACACCCGCATGCCTACTGCATGTATTACGGGACATTTTGTGAAGTTCCCCTAAGGCAAACCTACGCCTTTCTCTGTGGCCCACTATGGTAATATTACACCAGGCAAGCAATGCCCCAAGGTCCTGCCCATGGTAAGGGGACATGGAAGGGAACATGAGCAAAGTGGAATATCGTGGGGAGACACTCCTTTGGACCCGTGTGCTGGGGAGACACTCCTTTGGCCTCCGTGTGCAGATTCACAGCAGAAGCAGCTGCCCACGAGCACATGGCGCAGCTACTCTATGAATAAAACTGCCGGGAGTCAGCCCACAATTAAGGGATTCCCTCCCTAAAGAAGAGGGCGGCCACCGAAGAGATCGTCATTGGGTGGGCGTGCACCCAACAGGAATGTAGCTCTGTGGAACAGTGCACACTGCTGGAGAGGAATGCAGTTGCTGAAGTCAGTGTACATGGCCTGTGCGGTGTGAGTCAAAAAGAGCATATGACAGAGGAGGGTATACATACCGCCTCTCAGGGTGCTCAGTGGCACTATCAGAGTAATGGGCAGTAGTGCTGATCACCGGGGCTCCTTGGAAAATCACTTTGCACGCGCTGGTGTTCAGGAGAGTGCACAGCGCTCAACACACGCTGAGGAACAAGAAAGCATTCCCCACAAGCTAAGAAAGGAATGAAGTGCTCCTCAAGCGCTGATCATGAAAAATGTAGAATGAAGTGCTCACCATGCACTAGTTGCAGACAACTTGAGTTAATGGACTCAGAGTTCCACAGTAAATTCCGGGGGCAGTCACCAGTCCCAGGAGAACACCTGATAGGAACATAAAGCAGGCAGTGTCGTAGTTGGACTCTTGCTCTAGGCAAGACTGCTGGTTTAGGGTAGACAGCACTTTTGTTTGTAGGTGACTAGGCCAATCCTACAACAAGTCACAACTGTTGTCCCAACCCTCCAGGCTCACAAGCAGTACCTCACCAAAATCCAAAATAATAAAAGGATGTTTGTGGAGCATTTACACATGGACTCAAAAGTGAGACATCTCTGAGGAGTCGTGGTTAAATAGAGATTACCCCTTTTCTCACATGAGCAGCAAGTCTCAATTACACACAGGAAATGAAGAAGATGCAATAAAGTTTTCAGTAGGTTTTATTAACAAGACTGCAATCTATTGTACAGTGTATGGGCTGCAATGATTAGTATAAAGAATAATGCAAGAAATAGAATTGTAAAAATGAAAGTCATGAGTATCAAGACCCCCACTATCTTATAATAATCATAAGATGTGACATAGGACCTAATACGCTAGCATGATTAACTTAATCTCTAACCTAAAGAGAGCTAGGTGTGTTAAAACTAATCTGCTTGTACTGTGTCCATGATAACAGCCCCCCAATCCTCGTTACCTTGGAATGAGGTCTCTACATCAGATTCCGTGGGGACATGAAGACATGTAGCATAGATAGCATTTATGGCACTTGGTAAGAATCCCTCTGATAACCTTGTCTGTGTGAGATGTATTTATACAGATCTTTTGGGACCCCGGATGCAGTTATGTTCCCAAACAGTAGATAAGAAGGCATGCTTGGGGCGACAATTAAATAAACAATTCCCTCAAAAAGTGCATTATGTTCCTGTCACACGTAAGTGGGAAAGAACATGTTGTGAATAACTACATATGTCTCTTGTCTTTGACGCTGACAGTGACACCTTCACAGAGTGGCACTGATAACATGAAATCAAAACATCTTCCTAAGTTTAAAAAGAGCAGCCATCTTGGAAGAGATAATAAAATAAAGGTGCTAAAACAGAGCAGACTAAGTAGGTTAAAAGTCACTAGGTAATGGGGACACATGCCTGCAAGCCAAAAGGCTAAACTATCTCCTGATTCCCAATAAAACCAAATAGGATCTACTACAGCAGCAGTAAACAAGCAGACCAGCAGAACAAAACCAGTACTTTCAAGGGTGATCTCTCCTGGCAGCACCGCAGTACCTTAGTAGAACTGAGTAAGGGAGCAGCTGACAGCAGAGCAACAAACAGAATAGCAATCCAGTGAGTCCTTTGGGCCACCCAGCATGTAGCAGGCAACAGGGCAACAGCAGAAGAGCTGTTGAGATTAGTCCTTTGAGTAGCACTGTAGTACTTCTGACAGAGGTTAATTTTCAGTTCCAAAAGTGCTCTGAAAACATGGGGTCAGAGCCCCTGTAATTATACTCAAAATGTCTATGATCAAGGGTTGACTTCAAAGGAACCCTTTCATGTGTACAGCAAAGCCCTTTCAACCCAGTCCTGGCTCTAGACATCAGTAGGGGGCAGTGCTTAATTTGTAAATGAAAACGTGCCTGTGCCCAAAGCTCCCCTCTGAAGCACACAGCTGCTGCATTTAAATGTGTTGCCTCTGAATATTGAGGCAGCATAATCCTAAAACCAACTTGGGCCTCTTTAACCCATTTACAGCCACTCCCAGCCCCTTCAGCTCATCACTGAAACTTTCTGCTTTCTCCCTTTGTGGAGCTTTTTCTTTTTTCGCTTTCTTCATCTTTCTCATATGCACATTTTGCTTGCAGTAAATGCCTGATGCAGAAATCTAAGTGGCAGCCCTCAAAAATAAGTTGGTCCCCCCCACCAGCAACCACTGGCTAAAATTGAGCACTGGCAGGGGGTACATCATTCATTTACTTGAGGGCAGGACACCGCCTCTACAACTGTAAAGTTCAAACAACCTCTCCAAGGCCAGGACGACTGTCAGTATACATATGAATGCAGATGTATCCCCGTCACACCCAGCTCTTCTTGTGCTGTGGCTGTCTGGAAAGTATGTACAAAGTCTAGCTGTAATTCAGCCCTAGATCTGGATTGGAGTCAGGCAGCAAATCAAATTGAGTTATAAGCATAGGGAAATGGATACTCTCTATCAGTGGCATTTCTAAAACAGCAATGTAAAATTCAACTACACCAGTAAGCAGGATTTCTCACTGCAATTCCAAACATACTAAACATGACAACACTAATTCTTTCAGATCAGGAATCACCATTTCAAAGTATATAATAGAATTCCCAATGCTAACTTATGAGAGGAATAGCCCTCATAGTGGTGACAAATGAAATAGGCTCACTACCAGGGCATGTAAAACATGGGAGTACATGTCCTGGCTTTTCCTTACCTAGCACCCTGCCAATTTGGCTTTCTAGGACCTACCTTTAGTGTGACTTAGGTGTAATAAAATGGTAGTCTAAGAATTAGCAAGTAGTTTTAAATGCCAAGTCAAGGTGTCTGTCTGTAAACTGTGCATGCAGGCCCTGCAGTGGCAGGCCTGAGACAGGTTTGAAAGACTACTTCTGTGGGTGGCACAATCAGTGCGACAGGGCCACTAGTAGCATTTAATTTACAGGATCTGTGGATATGGTATACTACTGTACAGGAGACCTACAGGTAAATCAACTATGCCAACAAAAAGAAGGTCAGAAAATAGAAGGAGAAAGGCAAAAAGTTTGGGGTAACCCTGAAAAAAGAACCAGGTCCAACACTAAATTATATATTTTTAACAATAATTGTGTTGATCGCTTTGGTTGCTTTTTTTCCCTTGAAATAAAAAAAATAGTTTTATTAATATCCAACTATTGCATGGTTGGTATGTTGCTGCTAAAATTTCCCCTTCTGCAGGTGACATGCCCGCCGTTCTAAAGAAAGTGTACCTTAGTTGTACCTTTGGTGAATGGGATGCCTTTCTTTCTTTGCATTGGGTTTCCACATTTCCCTCTATGATTTACTGGGAGGCTGTTTTAAAGTCTGTCTAGTTCTCCTTTGCAGCTCTGTAGGGGTCGTTTTTGAGACAACATATAGTAGGTTATAGGTGTGTTTAGCCTTCACCTTCACAGGATTACTTGGTGAGGTATTTGGGGAAGGTAATACCTTTCAAACCAAATTTGCCTCTTGCCCTGAATGTTACTGAAAGTCTTTCCCAAATCAATATGGAGCCAGTTACAGCTGGACTTCCAGTTTTCTGGCCTATATATGGAAGGGCTATTTCTACTCCTTGCATCGCTATACTTAGAGTAGCTGTTTATCAGGTTCCTTGCTCCTGGATTTCTTCCTGAGCCATTGCCTGTTTTCCTTTCCCTTATTCCACTGCACTTCAGTAGTCTTCTTCTCACAACCTTGCCATTTCCTTTTCATTTTTCAAGCCAAGGGCTCCAGATCCTTCAATCACCTGAACTCTATCTCACCTCTTGACTTTTTACGAAGCAGTTGTGACTTATTTTTGGAAATGTTTGCACATTGGGCATTTTCCTCATTGAGGTTCTTCTGCAAAGTACTATTTGCTGGGCCCTTTCCCTATCAGTGGCATCTTTGCCATGGGAAAGTGTTGTACTAATTTCTGGCAGACTACGGGCCTGATTAAATAGTGGAAGAGGAGTTACTCCGTCACAATGGTGACAGATATCCTATCCACCAAAATATAAATCCCTTTGGATTTAATGGTATTTACATTTTGGCGGCAGGGATATCTGACACCCTTGTGATGGACTAATCCCTCCCACAATATCTAAATGAGACCCTACATCTGGGAAGACTAGGCTAACGAGGCCAAGAAGAAGCATAAGAAACCAAACCAGGCATCAAGATTGTTACAGCTGTAAAAGAAGGTATGTTTCACTTGGCTCTGTAAATAATAAAACAACAGGATTACATTATGCTTTGCTTTTCAGTTTTCTTACTTTTCAATTTTCTTCTTTTTTAAATATTTTATTTCGTAGATTTGCAAATCTGTGTAGGGTAGGTCGCTCCCCCTGCCGCTGCAGCTCCTCCAGCTCCTCCAGGTTCCTGAGTTCCTGAGACCCACCTCACAGTAAATACCCCCACCTCCCAGCCCCTCGCCCTGCCCCGCGCTACTCACCCTCTCTCCTGCTTCTTTTCCTCCTCTCTGTCTCTTCCTCCTCGCTCCTCCTCTGCAATCTTCTTCTGCACTCTTCTTCTCCCCGTCTTCTCTCTTCTTCTGTGTGCTCCTCAGCCTCTCCTGTCGCCTCTCTTCTTCCTCATCTTGCTCTGTGGTCTTCTGCCTTCTGCTCTTCGTCTTCTGTATCTTCTTTGTTGATCTTCTGTTCGTCTGCTCTTCTGCTTCTTCGTCCCCTGCATCTTCCTCTGTGTTCTTCTGTTCTTCTGTGTTCTTCTCTTCTGTTCTTCTGTGTTCTTCCGGTCCTCTGTGTTCTTCTCTTCTGTTCTTCTGTGTTCTTCCGGTCTTCTGTGTCCTTCTCTTCTGTTCTTCTGTGTTCTTCCGGTCTTCTGTGTCCTTCTCTTCTGTTCTTCTGTGTTCTTCCGGTCTTCTGTGTTCTTCGCTTCTTCTGTTCTTCTGTCCTCTCCGACTCCTGTCTCTTCCCACCCCTGTCTCTGCCCTCCTGCTCCTGCCTCACCCCCTCTATCTCTCCACCTATCTCTCACTATCACCCACATCTACCCTTTCGCTACCTGCCTCCCTCACTCCTCTACCTATCTCTCCACCTAACTCCCTCACTCACCCCCTCCTCCTAACTACCTATTTTTCTATCTCTCCACCTATCTCTCCATCTATCTATTTCCCTATCTCTCCCCCCCGTCCCGACACCCCCTCTGTTACCTATCCCCCTATCCTCTCACTCTACCTCTCACCCTCACCCACCTCTACCACCCCACCTCCCCTATCTTTTCAACCCTACTCCTATCTATCTAACTATTCTCCTAAAACTCTAACACTCACCCCCCTTCACCCTTAAACCCCCCTCCTCCAGCTCTTCTCATTCTACCTGTCCCCCCCTCCCTCGCGCTTTCACCGCCGCGACCTCCTGCACGCCCCGCCCCCCAGCACCCATTCGCCCCCAGCTGACCCCTCCCCCCCTCCTCCCTCTTGTGGCGCCCGCTGCGCGACAGTGGTAGCGACCCTTGACCCAAGGGTAGGTCGCTCCCCCTGCCGCTGCAGCTCCTCCAGCTCCTCCAGTTCCTGAGTTCCTGAGACTCACCTCACAGTAAGTACCCCCCACCTCCCAGCCCCTCGCCCTGCCCCGCGCTACTCACCCTCTCTCCTGCTCCTGCTTCTTTTCCTCCTCTCTGTCTCTTCCTCCTCGCTCCTCCTCTGCAATCTTCTTCTGCACTCTTCTTCTCCCCGTCTTCTCTCTTCTTCTGTGTGCTCCTCAGCCTCTCCTGTCGCCTCTCTTCTTCCTCATCTTGCTCTGTGGTCTTCTGCCTTCTGCTCTTCATCTTCTGTATCTTCTTTGTTGATCTTCTGTTCGTCTGCTCTTCTGCTTCTTCGTCCCCTGCATCTTCCTCTGTGTTCTTCTGTTCTTCTGTGTTCTTCTCTTCTGTTCTTCTGTGTTCTTCCGGTCCTCTGTGTTCTTCTCTTCTGTTCTTCTGTGTTCTTCCGGTCTTCTGTTCTTCGGTCCTCTCCGACTCCTGTCTCTTCCCACCCCTGTCTCTGCCCTCCTGCTCCTGCCTCACCCCCCTCTATCTCTCCACCTATCTCTCACTATCACCCACATCTACCCTTTCGCTACCTGCCTCCCTCACTCCTCTACCTATCTCTCCACCTAACTCCCTCACTCACCCCCTCCTCCTATCTACCTATTTTTCTATCTCTCCACCTATCTCTCCATCTATCTATTTCCCTATCTCTCCCCCGTCCCGACACCCCCTCTGTTACCTATCTCCCTATCCTCTCACTCTACCACTCACCCTCACCCACCCCTCTCCCCTATCTTTTCAACCCTACTCCTATCTATCTCCATATTCTCCTAAAACTCTAACACTCACCCCCCTCCACCCTTAAACCCCCCTCCCCCAGCTCTTCTCACTCTACCTGTCCCCCCCTCCCTCGTACTTTCCCGCCGCGACCTCCTGCACGCCCCCGCCCCCAGCTCCCATTCGCCCCCAGCTGACCCCTCCCCCCCTCCTCCCTCTTATGGTGCCCGTCCGCGCCTGGCCCGCGCCCAGCGCCACGACCCCTGGTCCCCAGCCCTCCCCTACCCCGCTGACCCGCTACGACCCCACCACCCTCCACGCCCTCAACCCCGGGCGCTCCAACATCCGGTCCCAAGCCCACCCCAAGCGCACCCATGGACCCTTCGCCTGTAACTCCTGCAAACGCATCTTCCACCACGCAACTACCACGACCACCAGCCCACGCGCCATCAACCACCTCAAGTGCATCCTGGTCAACGCTCGCTCTGTCCACAAGCACGCCGTTGAACTCTGGGACCTCCTGGACTCCACAGCTCCGGACGTCGCCTTCATCACGGAAACCTGGATGAACGCCTCATCAGCTCCAGACATCGCCACTGCCATCCCCGAAGGCTACAAGATCTCCAGAAAAGACCGCACCAACCAAGTAGGAGGAGGCATCGCCATCGTCTTCAAAGACTCCATCAGCGTCACCACCTCCACCGAAGACACCCCTCTCGCCGCTGAACATCTGCATTTTCAAATTCGCACCGACCCCAGGACCACCCTCAGAGGATCCCTCGTCTACCGTCCCCCCGGACTTCGTGCCCCTTTCAGCGATGCCATCGCCGACTTCATCTCCCTGCACGCCCTCGCCTCGCCGGACTACATCCTCCTAGGCGACCTCAACTTCCATCTGGAACAGAACAATGACCCCAACACCACCGCCCTGCTCAACAACCTCGCCAACCTCGGCCTCAAGCAACTGGTGAACACTGCCACCCACATCGCCGGACACACGCTCGACCCTATCTTCTCCGCTAGCAAACACATCTTCTTCAGTCACACCTCCGCTCTACACTGGACCGACCACAGCTGTGTCCACTTCACATTCCGATGCGAGACCCGCCACCTCCGCACTCAACCCATCCCTCGTCGACAGTGGAACAAGATCCCCGAAGAGCAACTCCTCTCCGCACTCGCCGCCAACCAACCCACCCTCACCACCGACCCCAACAACGCAGCCCTCAGCCTCACAAACTGGATCTCCAACTGCGCAGACAACCTTGCTCCCCTCAAACGCACGCATCGACAGACCAACACCAAAAAACCTCTGGTTCTCTGACACCCTCAAAGAATCAAAGAAAACTTGGCGCACCCTCGAGAAGGCCTTGTGCAAGGACCACACCGCTGACAACATGACCGCCCTCAAGAACGCTACCCGTGAACACCACCACCTGATCCGCGCTGCCAAAAGGAACTTTTTCACCGACAGACTGGACAAAAACAGCCACAACAGCAAATAACTTTTCTGCATCGTCAAGGAGTTCTCCAACCCCAACGCCAACGCAAACGCTGTCACGCCCTCACAGGATTTGTGCGAATCGCTCGCCACCTTCTTCCACCACAAGATCAGTGACCTCCACGACAGCTTCAGACACCAGACCCAAACTAACATGACCGAACCCGCACCCCCGGCCTTCACCCTCAACAACTGGACCCACATCAACACTGAAGAAACCAAATCCATCATGAACTCTATCCACTCCGGCGCCCCTTCGGACCGCTGCCCTCACTTCATCTTTAATAAAGCCGACGACATCATCGCCCCGCACCTCCAGGCCGTCATCAACTCTTCTTTTTCTTCTGCTACCTTCCCCGAATGCTGGAAACACGCCGAAGTCAACGCCCTCCTAAAGAAACCTACGGCTGACCCGAGCGACCTGAAAAACTTCCGCCCCATCTCTCTCCTGCCTTTCCCAGCCAAGGTAATAGAGAAGACCGTCAACAAACAGCTGACCACCTTCCTGGAAAACAACAACCTGCTCGACCCTTCACAAACCGGATTCCGAACCAACCACAGCACGGAAACCGCCCTCATCTCAGTCACAGATGACATCAGAACCCTGATGGACAACGGTGAAACAGTCGCCCTCATCCTCCTCGACCTCTCGGCAGCCTTCGACACCGTCTGTCACCTCACCCTAATCACCCGCCTCCGCTCCACCGGGATCCAAGGCCAGGCCCTGGACTGGATCGCCTCCTTCCTCTCAAACCGTTCCCAAAGAGTTTACCTCCCACCGTTTCGCTCAGACCCCACCGAGATCATCTGCGGCGTACCTCAAGGCTCATCGCTCAGCCCGACACTCTTCAATGTCTACATGATCCCCCTCGCCAACATCATACGCAAGCACGACATCATCATCACCTCCTACGCCGACGACACCCAACTTATACTCTCCCTCACCAAGGACCCCGCCAGCGCCAAGACCAACCTACAAGAGGGTATGAAGGACGTCGCAGATTGGATGAGGCTCAGCCGCCTAAAGCTGAACTGTGACAAAACGGGAGTCCTCATCCTCGGCAACACCCCGTCTGCCTGGGACGACTCCTGGTGGCCCACGGCCCTCGGCACCGCACCGACCCCCACAGACCACGCCCGAAACCTCGGCTTCATCTTGGACCCCCTTTTCACCATGACCAAGCAAGTCAACGCCGTGTCCTCCGCCTGCTTCCTCACCCTCCGCATGCTCCGCAAGATCTTCCGCTGGATCCCCGCCGACACTAGAAAAACCGTGACCCACGCCCTCGTCACGAGCCGCCTGGACTACGGCAACACCCTCTACGCTGGGACCACCACCAAACTCCAAAATCGCCTGCAACGCATTCAAAACGCCTCGGCCCGCCTCATCCTCGACGTACCCCGCAACAGCCACATCTCCGCACACCTGAGACACCTGCATTGGCTCCCAGTCAGCAAAAGGATCACCTTTCGACTTCTCACCCACGCACACAAAGCCCTCCACAACAAGGGACCGGAATACCTCAACCGACGCCTCAGCTTCTACGTCCCCACCCGCCTCCTCCATTCCTCTGGCCTCGCGCTCGCTGCCGTCCCTCAAATCCGCCGCTCCACGGCGGGTGGGAGGTCTTTCTCCTTCCTGGCAGCCAAGACCTGGAACTCCCTCCCCACCAGCCTCAGGACCACCCAGGACCACTACGCATTCCGGAGACTCCTAAAAACCTGGCTTTTCGAGCAGCAGTAACCCCCCCCCCTTTCCCCTAGCGCCTTGAGACCCGCACGGGTGAGTAGCGCGCTTTATAAATGTTAATGATTTGATTTGATTTGTGTTCTGGAAATTTTGTGTTTACTTTGTTACTAAGGGCTTGATTTAGATTTTGGCAGTGTTACTGCCAATCCTCGGCGGTTGCAGATCCAAGAAGACTGTCAAGTTGACGGTGTTCCTCCTGTTGTATTTAGATATATTGTGGCTGAGCCACAGGCCACCGCAAAGGAGTATACTCCTTCACGCCAGCTGCATACCGCAGCCGACACAGGGGACTCCAATGCTGACAATTAACACTCCATAGCAGTCGTGGCGGCTGGATCCTGCAAAGCCTATTTAGATAACAAAGTCATGCTAATGATGTTTAAGCGGCATCCCCTGAGGGCAGGAGTCCATCACAGAACCCGTTTATTATAGTACTATGGCTGTGGCTATTGGTTGAATGGTAGCAGCCCACACTTGTTGTATATTGGACAATTATGAACACCTGCAAAACACACTATAAAACTCAATCCATTATTCTTTGCCATCACAATGCAGCAGATCATTTTCCAGCAAAAATTGCCACACAGGAGTCAGGTTTTTTTTGTGTCTACCTTTCATCTTTTTGGGCACTAGTTTTTTTCACAAATAATCACAAAGGCAGGGAGGAGAAATCCATGCTTCACAGATCGAGGGTTATCTTCATGGTGGATGAATCATTAGAGTAGAGCCACAATTGTTTGGACTACAAGTACAAAACACAACCATGTATCAGAAAAGGAAAATGGGGTCCAGAAGAGTGGACAGAGTGAATGCTGTAGCTAACAATGTGTGCACACAGAATGCAGAGTTTGCTCACTGGGCTCCAAGTGTCACCTGGAGGCCCAGAGGACTGGTGATGGTTCTTCCAGCCCCATTACAACTCTTTCCCTGGGAGGAGAAGGTCCTGCAGATCCTACATCCAGAAAGCTTGACTGGAATCCCTGGTGAAGTGGAGAGTGGTGAGTTGCACTTAGCAATGTCTCAACAATCACAAATGGAGTTCTGCCCTGAAGTTAGCTGGTAAGAATGGTTCAACACACTATCTTGTTTCATCCCAATCACTAGCATCGTGGTTGCATCTCTCTTTTTAACAATCTACAATGTTTAGTTAGATTGTGTGCTGTTCCTATGGAGCTTCCCTTGCGTTTGCTTACTCCCTTGCTTTCTTTCAATGCATGTGGCTCTCCAAAAAACAGGTCCAAAACTCTATCCATTTGTACATGAAGGTATACTTCCTGCAAGTGGTATTTTCACCCATTCACATCATACCAATATAGGTGTACAGGTTACAAATGTGTGTTCAGCTCCTCTATAGTTATTGAAAAAAAATATGTGTAACTTATTTTTTAATAACTATTGTCTATGTTGTCAACAAATGGCTACAACTGCTATGATGCCCTGTTTTCATATCTGAAAAACAATAGTGCAATGTAATGTTGCTCTACCTTCCTTTACTTTCATATGTGCACACATCTCAAAATCTTGGGCATTTGACAGTCACAACGTCATCCTGTCTATTAAATTGTCATATGTTCTTTTCATCAAGCTTGCTGACACCTTCTCACAGCTACATTGAATTGATGTAAATGCTTACACAATTCACAGTCTGTTGAATCCATTTTATATGGAATGCTGAAAAGAAGTAGTATCCAAATACAATTTACTTGTCACTGTCCATATGATGATCAATGCTAGTTTTTATTATTAAGGCAAACTACAGTTTGCATAATGATTGTAGCCTGCTATGCCTTAGAATGGTCTAGTACTCTAATCTACGTACCACTGTGTTGGATTGAATGTCCAGTACTTGCAATGTAAACTTCAGAAATACATTTTTACATTTCAGGACATCTCTACAACATAATCACTGGAGTATGCATCTGTGTAAATCAGCCATAATGTGTAAAACAATGACAATCACACAAAGGCTTAATCATTCTATCAGTCTGGTTTTACTGTTTTGGGTTGTCCCATTTGTAGCTAAAGATACATATGAGGTAAATACCAGATTTTAATGTTATACTGTCTGCATCCTTCTCTGGACAAACACCCCGGGCTCGTGTATCATTGTCTGCCACTCAAGACACCTTCACTCCAGACCAGGATTCAGCCTTTAGTGAAGACTTCAATAAGGTCTCATCTACCTCTTTTGGTCTGCTTAGGCTTTTGAGGAAAGTTTTTAAAATCCTCCATTTGACTCCAAAAGACTTATCGTCCAGGCCCTTATCATCTCACTCTTAGATTTTGGTAATGCCTTGTACACATCAAATATGCGACCAGAAAGCTGCAGGTGGTGCTGAATGCCTAGGCCCATTTACTTCTAAATATACAGAGGAATGAATCAGCCAACTCCGCTATTTCTGCGCTCCATTGCCTCCCTGTTGAACATTGTATAGAGTTCAAACCCTTATGCTGTGTTCACAGAGCCCCTATAATAGAGGTCCTCCCCTACTTAGGATATTATCTTCTTTCTACTTACCTGCTAGACAGCTTAGGTACTCGACAGCTGCCCTAGCTCATATTCCTAGAGTAAAGAATTTTAGATGGGGTGGAAGTTCTCTGGCTTACCCTGGGGCCAAGTAAAAGTAATCCTTAACTCTCAGCCTTCGTCTTACCAGCCATGAATTTTCTTTTCAGAGAGCACTAAAATCTTGGCTATTCAAAGCATAAACCTGCAGTCTACTTCTCAGAGTTTAGCCCTCAGCGCTGGGAGGACTACGGGTAGCCATGTGCTCTATAAATGACATAAGAACATAACATAACATGTGGTTTGAGCAACTTAAGTAGCACATATTGCCTTGATGGCAACATCCCACAGAAAACAGGTGTGATACAATCTCAAGAACTTCCATCCAATCAAAGAGCAAGTTGTCTCTGTACAAGATCTGTCCATCCAAAGTGGGTATCTGTGCCAGTCACAACAACTGTTCACATTGTACTTTCCAACAGCAACTTATCACTACAAATGTCACAACTCTGAAATGTCCGAATGTTGATGACATGGTGAAGGACCCTGGAACACAATATCAAGGGAGAAGTAATGATTTTACACATATAATCTGACTCAAATGATAAGTTAGAAGGACACAAATACCTAACACAAGTAAAGTTAATCTATGTCAATAACCACAATAGTCAATGTAGGTAAACTTTGACCCACACGCATATTTGCCTTGGACTTTTCTGAACTGGCCATTTCTACCAAATCACCATTGCAGACTGCTATGTTCACTATACAACAAGTTATTCTGACTTTGGAGATCACAATATGTAAAGATACACTCACACTCAGGTGAAGACGTGTTCAATGCTATCTTGACATGGGTTAATTCCTTCTTCTTCACCACTGTCATCTTCATTGGGCATTTCAACATCCTCACCGGTTGGCTCTTCACAGTCTCCATCCTCAGTGATGATTAAGATGTTCCATCAAGGGCAATATTGTGCAACATGCAGTAGGCGATCGTGATTTGTCACATCTGTTTGGTTGAGTAGAGGAAAGATCCACCAGTCTTCTCCAGGCACCTAAACCTTTCCTTGGGGAGCCTAAAGCCCACTTCACTGGCCTCTGTCTTCTTCCATGGGCCTCATTGAAGTAGACTTCCCTTGGAGCAGTTGGACTCCTCAGTGGTGCTGAGAACCATGGCCTGTTAGGATAAGCTGAGCCTCCTGCATGGGAGTGATATATTAATGGATTAATATCATATCAAGCCATTGTACCTTTCTTAACTAGGATTTAAGCAAATGATCTTCAAGTCATATTGTAATTACAACAAGCCAGGACCACTCAGTTCCAAGTTGTGACATTTGCAGATATATGGTGCTGTTCCGTAGTGCAAAGGAATCATGTGTTGACCCAGGAAAGAGGGCACACATAATTGAGATGTTTAAATCCGGTACACAGACAACTTGCCCATTGATGGAATGGAAGTTCTTCTAATTGTGGAACACCTGCACCCTTGTGTGTGTGGCACCGAGGAAATATGGGTGCCATTCATTGCTCCACCCACATGTGGTAGGCCACCCAAAGCATACAATTCTCCTTCATAGTGACCAAATCCTATTGTTGTGGGAACTGGATGTAGCTATATAGTGCTGCATTTGCATCATTTTTTGACACAAAATCGGTGCAAACTTGCAAAATACAATTGTATTTTGTAAGTTTGCACCGATTTTGTGCCATAAAAATGACGCAAATGCGGCGCTTAAAAAGTATAAATATGGGCCTAAAAGTTGACTGGGGCATACCTCCAGATACTGTCACAGTGTATTGAAAAGAGCCAGTGGCGACAAAATTAAGTACTGCCATGAGTTTCACTATTGGTGTTATTGATGTTGTATTGCTATTGTTATCATCAATATAATACAATGAATACAAAGAAATATGGTTGGTGTCCGGTGAACAATTAAAGTGTCACTGTGTAAGTAAATAATACATATCTATCCCTATTATGTACATGTTATTTTGATGTTTTGATAACCAGCCCTATATCGTAGGGCTATGGGGACTGGCCCCTTTTGTTTTTAGTGTG
Organism: Pleurodeles waltl; assembly: GCF_031143425.1. Lineage (NCBI taxonomy): Eukaryota > Metazoa > Chordata > Amphibia > Caudata > Salamandridae > Pleurodeles > Pleurodeles waltl. Next base: position 300,903,186 of record NC_090447.1, read on the forward strand.
TATTCCTATTGTGATGCAGGTTATCAGGCTCCAGATGGTGATACAAATCCAGGATAGTTTGCCTGTTTAACTGAAACTTCTTAATAACACCCTTTTACTCCACGAGGAAACAGTCAGGAAATAGCCTGAGGATCTGAGGCTGCCATCTCCTACCTATGCCTGGGTTCAAATGTCCGCATGTATAGAAAAGAAAATACCAGCTTAAATGTCACACCATACTTTGTTAATCAACACATATTGTCGCGTAGGCTCTCATTATCCTAATGAGACTACTGGATTTTTTGGCTGCAAGATCGTCCACAGTGTGGGGGACTAAGGTGGTCATTACAACCCTGGCGGTCGGTGTTAAACCTGCGGCTAAACCGCCAACAGGCTGCCGGTAAAAAAAATTGAATTCCGACCCTGGCGGAAACCGCCAACAGAGACCGCCACATCAACACACCGGCCGCCACGGCGGGACAAACAAACAGCGCGGCGGTCACCGCCAACAGACAGGCGGGAGTCAATGTACCGCCCACCCTATCACAACACACCAATCTGCCATTTTTCCGGAATGGTAGCCCCGCCGATAAAAACACGGCGGAAACAGCCATTTCAAACGGAAAACGCTCACCTCCATACACCCCACGAGGAATCTGGACAGCATGGAACCCGAACTCCACATCCTCCCAGCGATTGTCTTCCTGCTTCTCTACCAGGAGCACGAACGCCAGCGCAGAAGACAACGGTGAGTACTGCACCTACGACACAGGGGAGGAGAAAATATTACGGGGACACACATACGCGACACACCCACCCCCACCCTCACCCACTACAACACGCACATCAATGCACAGTAATACATCACAGTTACCCCCCCCCAAACCCCCCGGAAGAATGCAAAGACAAAAGGAAATGATTCTAAACATTGTAATATATTGTATTACTGGCTGAATTATATATATATATATCTACACATCAAAAACACTTATATACATATATGTACAAGTCCGAGCATTGTAGCAGGCATTGTCTGTGGACCACTGGGCCCAAATCACATGGGCAAAGCCCACACAGGATACCTGACTCCAACGGAGAGAACACTGCAGGGGCATCAGATAGCAAAACTACAGGCACCTCAGGGGGAAGGGAAGGGTGGCCACCTCAGCCAGATGAGTGCACGACGCCAGATCCACGAGGGGCCTCCATGGCCACTGTTCAATCCTGGGGAGTGCAACGCCACAGTCTCTCAAGTCTCTGCAGTGGGTGGGTTGCCCACTGTGCCATCCTGGGGAGTGCAAAGCCACAGTCTCTCAAGTCTCTGCAGTGGGTGGGTTGCCCACTGTGCCATCCTGGGGAATGCAAAGCCACAGTCCCTCAAGTCCTGCAGTGGGTGGGTTGCCCACTGTTCAATCCTGGGGAGTGCAAAGCATCAGTCTCTCAAGTCTCTGCAGTGGGTGGGTTGCCCACTGTGCCATCCTGGGGAGTGCAAAGCCACAGTCTCTCAAGTCTCTGCAGTGGGTGGGTTGCCCACTGTGCCATCCTGGGGAGAGCAAAGCCACAGTCTCTCAAGTGGATGACAGTCTCCACTGGTTCTGGAGGGGGACTGGTGCCCAGAGTGCTTTGTGCAGCCCTGCCCGACACAGATGCGGGCCTGCCCCTGCCGCTAATGGGCCAGCGGTGCTTGAGACGGCGGTGCCCAGTTCAGCGGTGCTTGAGACGGCGGTGCCCAGTGCAGCGGTGCTCGAGACGGCGGTGCCCAGTGCAGCGGTGCTTGAGATGAAGGGCCCAGTGCAGCGGTGCTTGAGACGGCGGTGCCCAGTGCAGCGGTGCTTGAGATGAAGGGCCCAGTTCAGCGGTGCTTGAGACGGCGGTGCCCAGTGCAGCGGTGCTTGAGATGAAGGGCCCAGTTCTGCGGTGCTTGAGACGGCGGTGCCCAGTTCAGCAGTGCTTGAGACGGCGGTGCCCAGTGCAGCGGTGCTTGAGATGAAGGGCCCAGTTCTGCGGTGCTTGAGACGGTGGTGCCCAGTTCAGCAGTGCTTGAGACGGCGGTGCCCAGTGCAGTGGTGCTTGAGACGGCGGTGCCCAGTGCAGCGGTGCTTGAGATGAAGGGCCCAGTTCAGCGGATCCGGCCATGGCGTGCAGGTCATTTGCCACGTGTCCTGTGGCTGGCGGGGCCTTCCTGCCCATCTGTTGGGTGGCTGGCGGGGCCTTCCTGGTCTGCAGTACCGGGCCTGTTGGTGTCCTCCTGCCCACCTGGGATGGGTCTGGCGGGGCCCTCCTGGCCAGCTGGGCTGATGGCGCTCTCCTCGGGCGTGCTGACCTTCCCAGCCTTCCCTGTTAGCCTGTGGCCCTTCCCCACCTTGGGCGGTGTGCCACCTGTCTCCACACCTCGTGCCGGAGCCATGGTAGGGATTTTAGTGCCTGGTGTTTTCACCCTCTCGCGCCGGCCGCTGACTATCTTCGGGTGTTTCTCCGGTGGTGGGATGCCCGTGCCTTGGCTCCGAACTGAACTGGCTGCCCTTGAGGGTGGGGGACTCCACAGTCCATGGCAGACTGTCATCACAGGGCCCGGTTTTGTGGTGTCTGAGGTGCTGACTGGAGTCCTATGAGATGGACGGGGTGGGGGAGTTGTAGGAAAGAGGTTAAGTTTGGACAGGAATAGCATTTTAGGACCAGTGGGACGGGTAGGTGTAGTGGGTATGGGAGTGGAGGAAGAGGTTGTGGTTGTAGGAGTCTTAAGTCTGGTGTCTTTGGGTGCAGGTGCTTGGGCTGGAGGCTGTCTTGAGGTGGATGGCTGTTGGGTGGGTGGCTGCCTTCGTTTGTGTATCTTGGAAGAAGGTGTGACAGACACACTGGGAGAGGACACAGGGGACGTGTAAATGGTAGTGGTGACTGCACGTGTGCGGGGGGTTCTGGTGTGTGTGCTGGTGATGGACGTAGTGGCTGAAGATGTTGTGCATGCAAGTGTGAGTGGAGACGTGACAGGGAGGGAGGAGGGAGATGAGGAGGAGGGGGACACAGTGGAGGCAGTGGGTGTTGGTATGTCTGTATGTGGATGTTGCTTGTGTGAATGCTTGTGTGATGTGTGGTGCTTATGTCTGGATGAGCTTCCCTTGGGTGTTGAGGTGTGTGCAGGCTGGTCTGATGGTGTGTCTGGGATAGGCAGAGGTACAGGTGATAGGGTATGGGTGGAGGAAGTTGGAGGGGGGAGGCTAGAGACAGGGACAATTGCTGCCATCAGTGCTGAGGCCAGAGTGTTGAACGATCACTGAAGGGCAGCCTGACCAGAATGAATGCCCTCCAGGTATGCATTACTCTGGTGCACCTCTCTTTCGACACCCTGGATGGCATTCAAAATGGTAGACTGCCCAACAGTGAGCGTCCTCAGGAGGTCAATGATCTCCTCACTGAGGGCAGCAGGGGTGACTGGGGCAGGGCCTGAGGTGCCTGGGGCGAAGGAGATGCCCACCTTCCTGGGTGAGCAGGCACGGGGCAAACGCTGAGGGGCTGCTGGGAGGATGGTGCTGGTGCGCTGGGTGGCGGCTGTACCTGTTGTTGCGGGGGGCACGGATGTTGCCGCCACCACAAGGGAGCTCCCTCCAGAGGACGAGTCACTTATGTCTACCCGAGTCCCCGCTGTGGAGCTCCCCTCGCCCTCCGTCCAACTGGTGTATTCAGAATCCGTTGCATGGCACTCCAGGGCCATGTGGGATGCAGCTCCCTCGGGCTCCGATGCCACTTCTCCTCCGCCTGATGATGCTAATACACACATGAACAGGAAGACCACAAAAAAGGGGGGGGGAGAAAATAAAGACATGTTGAGTGCATGCATTGGCGACACCGTTGGCGGAGAGGACAGACACAGAAGCCCCCTGCACTACGCCGTGCACTTGGGGTCCACTACTCAATCCGTCTGACATGGCCTACAAGCCTATGGACGACATCTGCACACATAGATGAGACAGGGCCACGAATAGCTGTACTTGGCACCCTACAGAGGTGGGGGGCGGGGGCACAGGGCCATGCCTTACGGAGGGGCCTAGCCTACAGAAATCGCCCTGGCCTAGGGATACCCACAGCCCTCCTCCCCCACCCAGACACCTCCACTGCGCGCAAAGTCACCAGAATGAGAGTGTACTCACCCCCTTGTGTCTGCTGTGATGTCCTCACGCGCCCATCCAAATCGGGGTAGGCCACCGCCAGGATCCGGGACATCGGGGGGTCAAAGTCCGACTGGCACCCCTCCCACGTTGGGAGGCCATCCCCAGCTGAGCCTCCGCCGTCTTCCGGCTCCAGCGTCGGATGTCCTCCCATCTCTTCCGTCAGTGGGTGCCCCGTCTGTGGTGGACCCCCAGGGCCCGGACGTCCTTGGCGATGGCACGCCAAATGTCTATCTTCTGGTGGGCGCTGACCTATGTGAAATGTACAGGGGGAGAAAAAGAGTCATCACCTTCTTCACCCTCAATGTGAGTGGCCCCCCATCCCTACCCTTGCCATGTGGCACATCCTGTCATCCGTCGTTTGATGCATGCCTCATTCGCTTCCCTCCCCTTCATCTTTCATCCACCCAACTCAACACAGGCATTGGCCACAAAGCATGTCCCAGTGTACTTACCTGTTGGTCTGGAGGACCATAGAGTAGCGCATACTGGGGGAGGACCCAATCCACGAGTTTCTCCAATTCCTGCAGTGAAGGCAGGGGCCCTTTCCCCAGTCACATGAGCCATTGTCTCTTCCAGACCGAGGTCACAGCAGCACTTGCAGTGTAGGTCCTCTCCTGTCGAAGATCAGGTATCGAGTGATTAAGCAGATAGAAAATGGCGGTGACGCCTGTGGCGGTGCGTACCGCGACCGCCGGCGCACATCGTCATTGGCTCCTGAGACCCATAGGGTTCAATGTTAACCAATGCTACTTTGCGCCGCGGTCTTCGACCGCCTACCGCCACAGTGTGCCACGCCAGCGCATTTACCTTTCATCCCATTGTCACACTTCACAGGTCAGGCAGCCGCCATTTCAAGGGCCCACATGGCTTACTTTTAACTGCGTCACACATACCTAGGCCTTGCATCAACACTCATACAAACCATTCAATGCATTCGGAATCGTGTTTTGTGCAAACTGTGGTTACGTACCTGTGGGTTGATTGACTCTGTCCTCGCTGTTGTCCTTCATAGGCACTGGGACATGCAAGGAGATGGAGGAATCTTCCCGTGTACAGACCGCTGGTAGACCTGTCGACAATGGAGGAAAGACATGTCATACTGACATACAGGCTTGACCGAGCCACTATTCATGAACTGTGTGCCCAGCTGGAGCCAGACCTGATGTCACCCATCCGCCAACCCACAGGGATCCCACCTCTAGTGCAGGTGCTGTCAGTACTCCATTTCTTTGCAAGTGGGTCATTTCAAACAACAGTGGCCATATCATCAGGGATGTCCCAGCCTATGTTTTCCAAGGTGTTGTCCAGAGTGTTGTCTGCCCTTCTGAAACACATGCGGAGCTACATTGTTTTCCCTGAGGTGGGGGATTTGCCTACAGTGAAAGGGGATTTCTATGCCCTTGGACATATCCCCAACATCATAGGTGCCATTGATGGGACTCATGTGGCTTTAGTACCCCCCAGCAGGAGTGAACAAGTGTACAGAAACAGAAAGAGTTATCATTCGATGAATGTACAGATGGTGTGTTTGGCAGACCAGTACATCTCCCATGTTAATGCCAAGTTCCCTGGCTCAGTGCATGACGCGTACATCATGCGGAATAGCAGCATCCCTTACGTGATGGGTCAACTGCAGAAGCACCGTGTGTGGCTAATTGGTGACTCTGGTTACCCCAACCTGTCATGGCTATTGACCCCAGTGAGGAATCCCAGGACAAGGGCAGAGGAACGGTACAATGAGGCCCATGGGAGAACTAGGAGGGTGATCGAGCGGACCTTCGGCCTCCTGAAGGCCAGGTTCAGGTGCCTCCATATGACAGGTGGATCCCTATTGTACTCACCTAAGAAGGTGTGCCAGATCATCGTGGCCTGCTGTATGCTTCACAACCTGGCTTTGCGACGCCAGGTGCCTTTTCTGCAGGAGGATGGTCCAGATGGTGGTGTTGCAGCAGCTGTGGAGCCTGTGGAGAGTGAAGACGAGGAAGCCGAAGAGGACGACATAGACAACAGGAACACAGTAATACAGCAGTATTTTCAATGACACACAGGTAAGATTCCAACCCGCATATTACATATACTTAACCCCTACTACCTCTCTACTGTCTGACCTTTTCCCCCAGTGTATGGTAACTGAGTTGTGACTTTCCCTTCCAATTTCAGAGATGTGGGCCATACTGCGTGACATCTGCTTTGTTTCCCCATGGACTACAGCTGTGTGACAGTGGTATGTTGGCATCACAATGTATATATGCATTTTGGGACGGTAATGTCTAATACATTAGTACAAAATCACAGCCAGTCTCCTGATTGTTTTGTGCAATAACTGTGTTTATTTCAGTGCTCTATATTGGTGGGTGATTGCAAATCGGTGAGGGGTGATGGTGGAGGATTGTCCATGGCAGAGTCCAGACTATTAGTATCAAAGGTGCATTGTCCAAATGCCTGTGGAAAGTGGAGCATGGGCAGTATCAGAATGGACAGGGTGTCAATGTGGGACAGTGGGATGACAATCAGGGAGGTATCCTTTCCTGGCGGGGGTCTTGGCATCTTACTCTGTCTTCTTCCGGGATCTCAGGGCCCACTTGTGGGGTGGTTCTCCTTCTGCAGGGGGTGGGGTGCTGGTGGCCTGTTGGTCCTGTGGCGGGGCCTCCTGTCCACTAGTGCCAGCGGGGGTGGTAGGCAGTTCTTGGTCCATGCTAGTGCCAGGGGCCCTTTGTCCTGCCACAGTGTCCCGCAATGTGGTGACTACCTGATTCAGAGCCCCTACAATGGTGGCCAGGGAGGAACTGATGTTTCGTAGTTCCTCCCTGAACCCCAAATACTGTTCCTCCTGCAGAAGCTGGATCTCCTGAAACCTGGCCAGGACCGTCGCCATCGTCTCCTGGGAGTGGCGGTAGGCTCCCATGATGGAGGAGAGGGCCTCGTGGAGAGTGGGTTCCCTGGGCCTGTCCCCCCCCCTGTCGCACAGCAGCCCTCCCAGTTCCCCTGTTTCCCTGGGTCTCTGTCCCCTGGACCGTGTGCCCACTACCACTGCCCCCAGGTCCCTGTTGTTGTTGGGGTGGTGGGTTAACCTGCGTGCCCAGTAGTGGTGGACACACCGCTGATTGACGTGTCCTGGGGACAGAGGGATGGGCCCGCTGGGTGGGTGCTGTGCTGGTGTTCCCAGAGGGGGGAAGGTCTGCTGTGGCCTGTGGCTGTCTGAGGGGAACCGACTATCCCGAGGTCCCCGATGGGCCGGGCTGGTCATCTAGATCCAGGTCGACAGAGGTGCTGTCCTCACTGTGGGCCTCTTCTGGGGGTGGAGTGGACATTTGTGGACCCTCCTGTGCGGTGACGTGGCGTTCGGGTCCTACAGGGGTATAAAAGTATGGTTATTGCATTTGTGTGTGCCATAGCGTGTAATGGGTGGGTGCCCTTGTACCCCAGTGCTGGCATTCCCGTGTGGGGGCTTTTGTGATGGTGATTTGGTGGGGGATGGGTATGTGCAGTGGGCATGCTTTGGTGATGGGTGTCCATGCTTTGTGGTCGCATGCAGGGATTGGTGTTGGGATGGGTGGGCTGTGATGGTGAGACATTTGCAAGGAGCAGGATGTGATGGGGGTGAGGGTGAGGGTGGGGATATGAGTTGGTATGCTGGTGGGGTGGGGTGGATGAAGTAGTGATGATTTGACTTACCAGAGTCCATTCCTCCAGATACTCCTGCGAGGCCCTCAGGATGCAGGATCGCCAAGACTTGCTCCTCCCATGTTGTAAATTCTGGGGGAGGAGGTAGGGGTCTGCCCCCACTCCGCTGCACCGCGATGTTGTGCCTGGATACCATTGAACGCACCTTCCCCCGTAGGTCATTCGACCACTTCCTGATGTCATCCCTATTTCTTGGGTGCTGTCCCACAGCGTTGACCCTATCGACTATTCTCCATAGCTCCATCTTCCTGGCAATGGTGGTGTGCTGCACCTGTGTCCCGAAGAGCTGTGGCTCTACCCATACAATTTCCTCCACCATGACCCTGAGTTCATCCTCGGAGAACCTGGGGTGTCTTTGCGGTGCCATGGGGTGGTGTGGATGATGTGTGGGGTGGATTGTGTGGTGATGTGTATTGGTGTGTTGTGTGAAGTGCGTGGAAATATTGCTGGGTGAAAGTAAAATGCGCATCTGGGTGCTCAGTTCTCTTTTTCTCAGTGCGTGGTCCCGATTCTGTAGGAGTGGGGGTTTGTGGGTGATGTGGGTGTGTGTTTTATATTGTGTTGGGTGTGTGGGAGTGGTGTTGTATGTGTATCAGGTGCGTGTATTTTGAATTGTCCAATGTGGTTGTGTTTTGTAAGTGTGTGTGTATTTTGAGCGCGGCGGTGTGTACCGCCAATGGATTACCGCGGTTGAGAGACCGCCACGTGGATTCGTGTGTCGTGATAGTGTGGGCGTATTTCTGTTGGCGTGACGGTGGAGGTTTGGTCATCGCCAGTTTCTCGCTGGCCTTTGGTGTGGCAGACTTTTGTGGATGTCTGTATTTTGGCGGTTTGCCTGTTGTGGGTCAGAATGACTGTGGCGGTTTACCGCAGCCGCGGCGGTATGTTGGCGGGCTTCTGACAGCGGTAAGCAGCTTTTACCGCCAAGGTTGGAATGACCCCCTAAGTCTAACCCACGGTGAAGGACCCTTGTCACCCCAAATCCGGGTTGAGCTCCGGCTAACTAGCAGTGCCTTATCTCTCCCAAAGGGAAGAGACAATTGGGCAGCCGAGCGCATTACATCTTAGTGCTTCCCAGGGAAGTCGTGGTCACTCAGGTCCCAACCAGTTCTCTCATACACAGTGTGGTCTCATATATAAATGACAAAGGCAGTTTAAGTTTTAAAGATTGGTTTAATAAAACGACTGCATTTTAGATAACAAGGCGTGAGCCGCAATAACCAGAACCATACAACACAGTAGGATTGAAATAGTAATGAGGAGAGTGAAACATAAGAATAATGCTATCATAGTGCAACTAGATTACGTTCTCTCCTCTAAGTTCTATTTTGAGCACAGCATGTTATGCTCTAAGCATACCTTTCAGGTTCCCCCGGGAGGACATCGACCCTCATACCTGAGCAAAGGCCTGTGATCGGGATCAGCATCTGCAACAGGGCAGTCAGCATCTATTTGTGGGTTCCTGGTCGGAATCTCCCTCTTACGTGTACCAGGACTAGGAAGTGTTTTTATAACTAACACGCCGATGTTCTAAGAAACGTCCCTATGTAAGAATGTGTACTTTCTACGAACCCTGAAGACTAAACTTCTACCACGTCTATCGGCAATGTACCAGACTGTATCCTTGACTGAAGCATAGAGCGAGCAAGAATGTATTGTTTGAGAACTTCAGTGCTGAAGTAAGCTAAACAGTGTGATAGAAGAAAATAAAACAAGACCGTGAAACTGGTTATTGTAAAATAACAGTGCGAGGCTAAATAAAATGCATCTAGGGCAGATTGCACAGAGGCCTAATACTTTAAGCAAACGCGCAGAAAGCTACATTAAAATAGGCTACACTACAATATCTTTTTACTTCAAAAATCAATTTTTCACATATCAATTTTCTTTTGTATTATGTGCAAATAATGAATTTGAGAGGTATTATTTGTAAAATACTGTCAGCTGACGTATTGCTTCCCCCACAGCACTATCAATGTCAAACACAGTCACTCTGTCTTATCTTGCCAAAAACAGTGTTGTTCGTATCTGATGTTTTGGCGATGCAGTAACAATTTAAAAATACACAGCTTCACACCATAAAATCTGGGCTGTCTGACCTATCCATCAGAACATTGGCTAACCTACGGCCATCAGTGGAGTTGACATCGTAGTATGTGGAACAGTCCCTGACGGACCAGGCAATAGGCTAACGTGTGTGATGGCTATGCTAGAAAATCAATGGCTGTGTCTGTCAACATCATGGATCATACGCGCTGTGTACTTGTACATGGCATATTGAAAACAATCTCACTTGCCTCCTAACACAGCAGCCAAGAGGTCCTCCTTGTTTTTGTCTGTTGTTACTGACATCTAGGAGCCAGGATGCTGACCAAAGCAGGTGAGAGGGCCCCTGAATTCTCCCCTGAGAATGTGGACCTCCTCATCAGGGAGGTTCTGTCCCTGTACAGCCAACTGTATGGGACCCAAGAGGAACAGTTACATGTTTGAACTGGAAATGTTTGCCAAAGTAACTTGTTCCCTCTTTGACCACAGACTAGTTGGTCCCTTTTTGTTCTTGACTGGAATATTGTGATTGGAGGGTAGTGAACTAAATGATTTAGCTGAGTCCAGGGTGTTGTTTGAGTATGTTAGAAATGTCTGTGCATTGAAATAAGAATTAACCTCTATATATTTGCTGAATTTTCAATGCAAGTTACTCACTAATCCAGGTTTACTGAGACAAAATGCAGGCCCTATACTTCCAGTCACTAGTAGGCACTGTCCCACTAGTTTAAGTGGAAACATACACTTCAGGTCTAAATGGTAGAAATCTAAATCCCAAGTAGAATCTTCAAAGTTATGGAGTTGCCTGATGCTGTTCTGTCAAGTGAATGTACCGGCCATATTTGGAAATTGGAGTATCTTTTTGTTTTAAACATATCATGGTGCCACATATAAGGAATGGTATTTCTGTGCTGCCAGTCTAAAACAGAGGCTCTCAATCATCAATACAAGTATGTCCCATTACTACACTCACTTGTTCATACATCGCCCAAACCCATGCTCTAACTGACATGTGGCAGCCCTACTATACTGACAATGGCCACTGTATGTGGTGCAAAACATAGTATGTGAGTCTTAGAAGATTGGGCATGAAGAAAATGTAGCTGACGTTGTGGTTACATGCAAATAATGTACAGGTTGTTTAACCTTCAGTAGCTCACTATGTGCTGGGATAATCTGGAGTGGGTGTCACTACATGACAAGTTCCCTATCCTTGGCTTAGATGGTGTTTGTGTCCTGCATTGTGTACTGTGCTGGTATCCTGTTGTGTAAAAACAATGTTGAGGCAATTACACATATCACTGCAAATTAGTGTTTCTTAGGAACTTTGAAATGTTTGTATACAGTCTGTAATGTCTGTTCTGGGAATGCTTGTGAGAGGTGCTACTAAATTGTGTGACTGCACTACAGACAACCATAATCACTCAAAACCTCTTTTGTTGTCATTTGTTCGCAACCATCCAGGTCAACTCTCATCAGAAGCGTGATTTCGGGAAGGTCATCGCAAAGAAGGTGCAGACTCTGGGTGTCTTTAAGAGGCACAGCTTGCATTGGAGAAAGAGGTGGGAAGTCAGCAGAAGTCCAACTCAGCCAGGCCTCCCAATGAGGCAGGTATGTGAGCTGCAGCCTGACCTCCCTAATGGGACACATCCTTGCAGTGGCCTACCCGGAGCTTGATCGTCAGTTGAGGACCCAATAGCAGCATCAAGGGAGTAAGTTACTATATGTAGCTAATCTTGTTGTTTAACTTTTTTAATTTACAGCAATGTTGTTTGTCAGCAGCATGCCGGTTGACACACATCCAACACACAGGAGGATTTATGGAGGTGCAATTTTTTCAGATGGTGTCTGATGCTGTGTTTGCAATGTATTTTTGTGCTAAAGTGTGTCACTAGATTCTTCATCACAAGCAAGCACTGTTTAGAATAGACACATGCCAGCATGTAAAAAAGGGGTACCTGCATTTTCTCTGTGTCATGAGGGACATTTGTACCAAACATGCCCCACTTGAGGATTGGGTCAGGTGTAATGCTCCATCTCAAATGTGAGTAGGCAATGTAGGCCCTGTTGCAGGTGACACTTGTGAGACAGTTGTTGTTTCAGACTTTAAATTGGTAAGTTAGTACAACGAAAATATGAATATGAGCATCTACACCAAAAGGATTGGAAACATGTGTACAATAGCATCATTCCTTATCTGAAATCTGTTTGATAAATGTTTCAATAGCAAAAATAAGTTCATTTAATGTAGACAGTAGTAGGTTATCATGATGCCTCAGTCCTTCTCAAATGTGCATGTGAGCGTGTCTGTGTCAACCAACATGACTTCATTCCAAACTGTACTGAAACAGACAGGAATAGAAGCACATTGGTAACACAGGTACATGTACCACAAATGACATGTAAGTTTCCTTAGTTATGTCCAGAAGTTAAATCAAAGATGGCGATCAAAGTGATACTTGTAATGCGAATTGCAAATGGAAGGTTCCATCCCATAGATGTTTCAATATCTCAAGTTAATGAGTCAACATCCGACCCAGAACATGTCTTTTGGAGATGTTGAAATGTTTTTGCTCTGCATTGTAGTGGTTTAGGAATGTATCAATGCCTATGTTTTTAATAATACTGTCAAAACCCTTTGTGATGCAGAGGAATGAAAGTGGATAAGAGACAAAAGGCATACATGATATGAGAGCTAGCATGGGGAATTTCTAAACTGTGAGCAAATGGTTTGTGAAATTCTTCCCCACAGGCATGAGATACTGATGATTAAGAAGCCAGGTTTGAGTACTTTGAAGCTAGTTTAATATGTAGACTTGGTAAATATTTTGTGAGCAAAGTTTATGTTCAAATATATTAACCTAGATTTCTTCAAACAATTGTATCTGTCTTTACAACATCATCTGGGCAAGGTGAAGAAGACAGCGGCAATGTTGGTGGGGAAGAAGTTGGACACTGTGGTCCTGGTGCAGAAACCACTGACCTGAGGAACACAGTGCCACTGAGAGTAAGGGGACTGGTGTGGAGGCCACGAGTGACTCGTCAGCGTAGTCCTCCACAGATGACCAGTCCCTAGTGGTGGCAAACTCTAGTGCGACTATTCCACATGCATCATCATATGCCAACTACGTTCAAATCTCCACCCTTCCTCTTGGTCCCCCACCAGTTGGCCATAGCTGCTCTCCTACAAAGGGGTGGTGTCACCTTTGCTGCAGGCACCTTCCCCCCGCCCCTGTATGCCAGGCTCTGCTCAATCATAATGATCTTTTGCATACTATTGCTGTAGGCCACACTGCTCTATTGAATGCCATCTACAACCACACACAGCACCTCCAAAGCTGACACATCCACACACACACATACTTTACGCAAATGCCCACACTCACCCACACAATAGACATCCAGTCAAAAACACAAAGCAAAACATACATCGCATACACCAGACCATCAGGCACCCACACGAACAACAGACACATGCACAGCATATATTACCACTCTCTCTAGCTCTCAAGCCCAAATCCTTCTGAAAACCCTACCTGTTTCTCCAGGGAGGACCTAATGTTTGTCCTGGCCCAGACCATCCCTCCCAAATATAAGTTCACCTTACCTAAACATGTTGGCATTCCTTCCACACCCCAACCCACCCCTTCCATATCCCAACCAACCCCTTACAAAGCCAAGCCTACTTCTCCCAAATCCAAACCCACCCTTCCTAAATCCAAAACCACCCGTCCCAAACACCAACCCACCCCTCCCAAACCCAAGGGTCCCCCCACCAAGTCACATATTGAGTGAGGTGCGTGCTGTCTGCCCCATAGATGCCCCTTCCAGAGGAGGTTTATTTTGGCAGTGTAAATAGGAGGCAAGGCCATGAAGGCAGTTAGTACTAGATTGGTGGGTGCTACTGATATTTTGAGGTGTGTTATATTACAATTCTCTAAGTACAACAGTACAACACATGTGCATTGAACATCATTATAGTGTTGCTTGCAAATATTTGTTAAACATACTCGAGTCCAGTGCTACTGTACAGCGACAAATCAGAGGATGATAGGTTAAACAGTGACTTACCTTCTGTTCCAGCGATGACAGCGTTGATTTTCATCTTGGTCCAGGAGAAGCATCAATGGTAGGACTTGTACTATCAGATTCATTGTGGCAGCAAATGGGAAAAGTGAAAAAAGGTGAACTTCATCCCTTTGTCCGTCCCAATTGTCCAACTCAGGTGTAGAGGCTTAGCCACCAAAGTTGCATCAGTGGGAATGCACATTGTGATTGACTTTATGGCAAAAGGGGCCTATGCACTGTCAAAGAGGGTGGATATCCTTGGCAGTGACAGAGTTCCATCAGAGGTCATTAGCTAACATCCAGATAGAGCAGGCAGACCGTCAAAACAGTGGTTGGGTTTTCAGGCGGAAAAACAATGGGATGACCATCACTGCCAAATTCTAAATCAGGCCCTTAATTAGATCATTACTTTCCTCACAATACTCCTTCATATTGAGGAAAAATTAACAGAGGATAAAATGTAACTGCCAAATTCTCAGGGGATTGCTGCTAGTTAAGTTTAGTAATTGTTACAGAATTTTTAAGGTTCAATTTACTTTGGAGCTATCATAGATACCATAGATAGATAGATCCCATGCTGCTGATTGATAGTCAGATCTTCGACTCACTGGTGCCATCACCTCAAAGGTTTGAGGACGAGTTACAACAAAATGTTAGACATTGTCTTTTATATGCTTTTGTGGGATTAAGATTGTTTCATAAGTATATATAATAATGTATTTTGGAATTTGATTTTTTACACTGTAATTTAATGACAGGAATCTTTTTTTTTTTTTAAATAGTGTCGAAAATTGTTGGTATGACATTCTTCTGTGTGATTCTGCTTGCAACATATTTGTTGGCGCCATTTTATTTACAATGAAATATCTTATTACTTTTAGCATTTTCTTATTTTGGAGAAAATATCTTTATTTAATTTCACTCATTAAACATTAAAATGATTATTTATTATGCAATTAAAAAAACAATGTGTTGTGATGTCTTGCCTTGTAGAAGTGGAATACATAGGGGTACGTTGCAAGTTATAAAGACATGCATGGTAAAAAAAAAATTGTAAGTACCAGACATAATAAAACACATTGATATTAATTCCTCTGTAAACATATGTGGGAGATACACAAATTTTACATAACATTTCCTCATCATCATTTAATTAATCAGATCTTATGAAATAAAGGATGAGAATAGCTCATGTCTGGCCTAAGGGTCATGCCCTACGTTTGTTAAGACATATTGGGGGTGATTCTGATTCTGGCGGGCGGCCGCTCCCATTATACCGCTCCGCGGTCAGAAGACCGCGGAGGGTATTATGAGTTTTTCCCTGGGCTGGCGGGCGGTCTCCAAAAGACCGCCCGCCAGCCCAGGGAAAAACTCCCTTCCCACGAGGATGCCGGCTCGTAATCGAGCCGGCGGAGTGGGAAGGTGCGATGGGTGCAGTGGCACCCGTCGCGTATTTCAGTGTCTGCAAGGCAGACACTGAAATACTTTGCGGGCCCTCTTACGGGGGCCCCTGCCGAGCCCATGCCATTGGCATGGGCACGGCAGGGGCCCCCAGGGGCCCCGCGACCCCCCCTACCGCCATCCTGTTCATGGCGGCTTTCCCGCCATGAACAGGATGGCGGTAGGGGGGGTCAGAATCCCCTCGGCGGCGCAGCGAGCTGCGCCGCCTTGGAGGATTCTTAGGGGCAGCGGAAAACCGGCGGGAGACCGCCGGTTTTCCTGCACTGACCGCGGCCAAAGCGCCGCGGTCAGAATGCCCTGCGGGGCACCGCCGGCCTGTCGGCGGTGCTCCCGCCGACCCTGGCCCCGGCGGTCTAAGACCGCCGGGGTCAGAATCACCCCCATTATATTAGAAAATGACAACCCATCCCCAGCGGCTCCTCCACTATGGCGGAGGAGTGGCTCCCCCGCCAGCAGCAGCAGCTACAAACCTTTTACAATAAAATGATAATAAACTGTTTATTATTGTGCTATTATAAAAGAGGTGGGGCCATGGGGCATGACAAGGACGGAGGGGGAGTACTGTGCATGCATGTTTGGCCAGCCATCTCAGGATACTCATAGTGAAGTTACAATTTTGGTCTACGTTTAGACTTTTGGTTTAAGATTAGACCAAATGTGTAAAATTAGAACAAAAGTGTAACTTTACTTGAGTAAAGTTAGACTTTAGGTCTAAACTTAGACTTTAGTTCTAAGTTTACATTTGTGAAATGGGCCAAAAGAGTAATTATCTCCAATGCAAACCCCAATGCTCAGGCTAAAGAATGACAATGATACCTGTAGGACAACGCAGAGGCCAGCTTATATGTAAATAGTGTATTGTGAGAGTGAGCAGAAGTAAATCCACTCAACACCCATACACCTTCCAACTGTTTTTTCCACTCAACATTCACCTAGTACTACTGAATACTAATCCCCACTCCATGGCAACTAGCTATTCTGAATCCCACACTTCCTCCCCCTTAACAATACAGCAACTACAACAGTCCATGCAAAATATAACTTACCTATCAAACATTCACAATACCACCATCCCACAAGAATATTAGAGGTGTTAACAAAGACACCATATGAGAGCTCATATACATACAACATTTGCCAATATCATAGTATAAAAGCTACAAGCTGTGACAGGGCTTCAGCCTACCACAATATCCTTCTACTTTGCATGATCACACACAGTAGGCTCTATGACATTACCCACAATAACACAATTGTCCAGTGTACCTTCCCTATATCCATTCTCACACAAAAAAGTAATTACATCCTACGTTGTCAGAAACAACGTTATAACCAATTAAGAAACATGGAGTATCATTATTTGACATGAAACAACAGGTTAGTAGAACTAGAGGTATGCAATTGTAAAGATTTTTGGTAAGTAAAGCATCTAAAAGCACAAAGCACCACTAGCAGTTATCTGGTCCTGTAAGAACGGATGAAAAACACAAGTTCATGACGACCACTTTGACCAGATCCAGGGACTAGATGAGTCCTGCTGAAAGAGTTACCTTCCATGTCCTGAGTGAAATGTTTCATTTGAAGTGGAAATGGCCCCAAGCAGTAGGGAGAGCATCACCGATGGTCATCGATGTAGAACGAAGAGCAAACGAGGCTTCACAGTTGGTAGTTTCTGTAGCACAAACATCTCATCAGGCATCATGGATGGTTGTAGCTGGAGCTTTGCATTGGAGGTTACTGAGGGCTGTTGATGCTGGTGCTTAAAAGGATGATCTTGCACTGGAGTCAGGTTTGCTGGAGCTTTGCATTGGTGGGTGGTGTGGGCATTAAAATCTTGCCACAAACAGGCATGTTTGATTTCAGGATCTCTCCTTTTCTTTGAAGAGGAGCTCATCCGAGGCCACACCAAGGGGCCAGTACCTAAGGGGCACCTCTTGGAGTCAGGAACTCACTCAAGAAGAAGCCAACAGTGCCAAGGTATGTCCAGTTGCAGGTCCAGTTATGGGTCCAGACAACAGGTCATCTAGGCAGTTGCAGGGAGCCTCTGGAGCTTGTTATGTCACTGTAGCTCAAAACAGGATGCAGTCTGCTGACCTTCAGAGTCATTTCAGCTTGAGAAGAAGGGTGGCAATCCAGTTTTCCTTCTCAGCATGTGGAACAGCAGGCCACAGAAAAAACAGAATAGCAGGGCAGCAGAATGGCAGTCCTTCTGGCAGCAAAACAGCACAGCGTTCCTTCTTCTGTAGCATTCAGAGGTCCAGGAGTGTCCTGAAGAGTTGGGTCAGAGTATCAAATATTTATATCTGGTGCCCGCCTTGAAGTTGGAGAAGGTTCTGTAATTTTTCCTTTCAAGTTTCCTGCTTACCCTTCCCTGGCTCCCATCTAGATTCATGGACAATACAGTGGAGAAAACTCATTAGTGTGAGGGCAGGACACAGTCTAGTAAGTTGTAAGTGGGGCTGTACCAAGCTCCAATCCCCCCACTCTGCTAGTCGATGGCCATCCAGACACAATTATTCTCCCTATCATGTGGCAGTCAGGCAGGAATAAACAAAATCCATCTGCCACTACACCCGGTCATGTTACCAGGAACAGGCTACAGACAACAAATGGTTAGAATAGGAAAATGCCAACTTCCTAAAAGTGGCATCTTCAAAATTCTAAATTGAAATCCGATTTTACCATTAAACAGGATTTTAATTAGTCAGACACAAAACATGAAACTTTTACTTGTTCCCAATCAAATGATACTACTTATTAAATGTAAGGTGTTAACTGAAGGCAGAGGGAGCCTCACCATAGTGACACACAGATTTAGGATTGCTTTGCTTCCATGTAAAACCTAAAAGTACATGTCCAACTGTACTTTGCCCTTTGGGGTTTGTAGGGCCTATTCCAGTTTGACGTATATGTATTAAAAAGGGAAGCTTGGGCCTGGCAAGAGGTTTATATTGTCAGATCGCAATGGCATTTTACAACCTCACACACAGGCTGCAATGGCAGGCTTGGGACATGTTTAAGGTGCTAATTAAGTGGGTGGTACAGTCAATGCTGTAATCCTGCTAGTAGCATTTATTGTACAAGCCCTGAGTATAGGTTGTACCACTTTACTAGAGATGTAGAAGAAAAATAATATGCCAATCGGGGATAAGACAATTTTACCATGCTTAAAGGAGAGGGCACAAGCACCTTAGCACTCGTCAGCAGTGGAGTAGTGTGCAGACTCCTAAAGCCAGTGGAATTGAAGTCAGTGAAAACAGGAGGCTGAAAGACAAAAAAAGTTGGGGGAAAACCACACCAAGGATGTCAGATCCAACTCCTGCTAACTACGTTATCATTAGAAATATTATTTCTGCTCCCAAGATCCTCAACCAACTGACCACACTCTCACTATGCTCTCGCAACCACACACTTGTCCAAACCGCATTTGCATGAACATTCTCAACCAACTTCCATACTAAAACTTTTGCAGCAAGCCATTCTACCAAAATGCCACACTTTACCATCGCTGCATAAGGCTGGATTCAAATCCATTTAGTTTTCTTGCAGAGGTTCAGTGAATCTACTACATCCCTTCCTGGTCTTAGTATCCAATTAAAATCTCACTGTGTTCCAAATCCACTTCCTTCACTTCATGTTTATTGTCATAATACTCCTTGTACACTATCATCAGGTTTGCAGTAACCGTCACAGGAGACCATTTAGTCTGTATTTTCCTAGTCATCCATGCATAAATATCCTTAGTGAATGGTTCTCTACCCCTCAAGATCTTAAAAAGACTGTATCATGTCAATGTAGGTGTAAATCTAAAAAACCCAATTCATACTGCTTCATTCTTTTTACTAATCCAATGAAAGCAGCCTGAATGTTTCCCATAATCAGATAATTAAAGTGTTCATCCACGCCATTAGCTAAAGGGTGTTCAGCAGTAGTAGGTCTCACCTTGATACCAGTTCAGGACCAAACCCCTTCCAGCTTTTCACCAGTAAACAGTGGAGCAATATCACTCAACATGGATTGAGGAATACCTTCTCTCAAGAAAATTCAATCAAGGAGAGAGAAGACAGCAGCATAATCCACTTTACTGGGATACAAGTACAGAAGAACAATTATCTATTTGGACACCCCATTAGAATCCAAAATGGTTTTAAGCACATCAATTCCTAAGACCTCACAAGGATTTTCTGGGCACTCACTACAACCTAACTGAAGTCTAAAAACTGAAGGAGACTTGTCAGACTTGGCACAATACTCACAGGATCTCATACATCTCTCCACTTCAGAATCAATCCCCATCCAACAATACTAGGACTTCACCCTTGTCTTAGATTTAATTATACCCAAATGGCCTTTATGCATAATGCCTAATATCTTTACCCTGAGACCGCCAGGTGGTACAACGTTTTCTCCTCTAAGAAAGAAGGTACCACCACTTATAGACAATTTATTCTTCAGTTCCCAAAATTGTCCACAGCTATTTGTCATACTGCTGTTGCTAGGCCATCCATCAATTATATGTCCCTTAAAAAAAAAATATTCAATATCCAGGCAACTGATTCTCATTCCCAATTGCATCACTATTTCCAGTAACAAAGCCAATGTGCTACTGTTCCCATTCACTGCTTGCATATTCATTCAATGTTAAGGGAAATCTACTCAAATAATCTGCGTCTTTATTTGTGTGCCCTGGCAAGAACTCAACATTATAAACAATCAAAGAGATGCAAGGACATTCTATCCAAGTGGGGTGTCAGACTTACAGCACTCTCCATAGTCAGAATCCTCAATAGAGGTATATGATCTGGTGATAGTGTGAAACGCGTACTTCATAAAACCTATCTAGATTTCTCCATGGTCCATAATGCTGCCAACATCTCACTTTCAATTACAGAAAGTTTATTTTCAGCAGGAGACAATCAGACAAGGAATGAGAGGAGAGTGCCAATGTGCTTTCTGAACCATCAGCCCAAACCTGCTTCAAAACAGGACCTAAACCCCTGCAACTTGCATCATTGGGCAAGACACTGTGAGCTGTTGGGTCAAAACCATGCAAGGGAACAGCTGTGGAAATGTAATTTTTTATGATCTTGCATTCCTTTTGCATCATCTTATTACAAACGAATTCCTGGCATTCCTTTAATTCATTCAATCCATAAGTTTTAACAGCAACATTTTCAACAAATTTAGAGTAAAACTCTGTCAGTCCCAAAAATTGTCTAACTTCATCCTTATAAATGAGTGTCATAAAATTACTAATAGACACAAAAATATCTTTCATAGGAAAATGCATCTCTCTGTTCACTTCATGCCCCAGATAAGTCACTGACTTCATCACAAATTTGCAAGCTACGCAGTTAGCTCTTGGCCGCTAATCGTCCAATTCTAATCCTAGCCTGTGATCATGTTATTGTTTGTTACATCCCATAACAAGAATGTCAACTTGGAAGTATGTTACACACTTTATATCTTTAAATAGAAGGTGCCTAAGCTGATGGAACACTGCAGCCATTTAAGCTAGACCAAATGGCATACTCACAAACCAGTAGCAACAAAACAGGATACTAAAAGATGTTAAAATCCTGCTACAGGAATGAAAGGGCCACTTGGCACACTTGTTTTTTTCCAAGAGTTCATTAATTTTACTGAGAGGAAACTTGTCCACACCAATATTCTTTTATTCTTTTATAGGACTCTAAGACCAACTCAGAAATGTATTTTTCTATTAGGCTTCCTGACAACCACAAGGGTGCTAACCATTTTGAACTTTCTACAGCTTCAGTAATTGCTTCTTCCTCTAATCTGTCCAACTCTTTCACATCATTATCCCTCACACTCATGGAGTCACTCCTCACCTTATGATACCCGGAGTTCACATCTTTCAACACAATCCTATACTAAAACCCACACAACCTCCCCAAAGAACTCAAAAATATCTTGGGAAGCTATTTCTGTTACTCCTCCTACATGTGCACCACCAAGTCCCCCAGCAATAAAATTGATCTTTATTATTGGGATCAAGAAAGATGCTCAGGCCTCTTTGGTCAACCCAACATAAGACTAAAGAAACGTTCTCTGCCACACACAATTTGGCTTCCATTTTCCTACCCTTAAGCTCAAAGGTATGGTTCTTACCCGTAAGAGTGACTGGATGTATATTGATAGGAGACAACTTATCAACCCTGAACTTTTATGAAATTGTCCCCCCTGACTGAGCATTGCACAATGGTGTATGGTGAGCCTGAGTCAGCCACAATTTTATCTCCACGTCTCCAATTCTCATCACACATATCATCTTGTTCTTCAGCAATGTGTCTACATTGAGTACAGGAAAATCAATACTCAATATACTTCTAGCTACAGTTGGTTCTTCCACATCTACCTGCTCACATCTGACACCTCCATAATGCACTTCACTTTCACATTCACATTTATTTTACAGCACACCTTTGCAAAATGACCCAAGTGATGCAAGAGAAATCACCTCTACAAGGACGGTCTCTTGGATAGGCCCTGTGTCTAAAATAGGTGTCTGTGTGATAATCAACTTTAGAACTTCTAGTGTTGTTTAGGCTGTGTTATGTTCAATTAGCTGCTCCTGAACAAACTCAGACGGCATAAACGTTTGCCTGCTGTTTTTTTTTTTTATCCTCCTTAGGCTATAAGTTCTTGGAAAAGTGGGGTTACGATTCCCCCGGAGACCTTAAACTTGCAATATGACTTTTCGCTCCCCCTATGTAAAAGGTTTGACACTTTGTCGCCATTGGAGCAATTAGATTGACTGTCGAAAAAGAAAGAGCCCACTTTGGTTTCTCCTAAATCTGCATCCCATTTAAGACTTACTTATGACCCTCAAGTTCAAACCCCAAAATTGGGCAGAATTCTGTGGAATATGACTGGACGTGTGTGAATGGTTACATTTAGTGGATCACCATCATATTGCTGCCAAGAGACATGGCTAATGGATTCTTTGCACCTAAATGGTTTTGCTACCTACCATGTGCCTGCAACTTCCTCTGTTGTTGATGAAGCCAAGGGAGGCATTGTAACTCTTATTTTGATTTCTTTAGGGGGGCCTCTCTTTCCAAGAGAAAGCAATTTGCCATTTTTGCCAGGTGGTATTGTTTACTTTACGGAAGCTTTTTGAATTGGTATTGGTGATTTTTTGTTTTTTTGACCATACAAAGACTTGTGTTGTAGATGCCCTGGATGACTCTCTGCATAAAATATTGAATTCTTATGGATAAGAGGTGGTCATTGTGTGGGTGGGAGACTTTAGTTTTGAAACATGTGTTTATGGTGAAACCTTTTTGTGTTGTATTGGCGATGAGTTTAATTACTCCATTACACATTTTCAACACACCGCTTATGGAGACTTTTTGAACAGGGTGCTCCTTGCTCATAATTTGATAACACTTTTAGACTATGTCCAATCGGGCAGGCCTAAACTTCCTATATTTATGGGTCATAAATCACTCTCAGGTATTGATCATGTGCTGATTTCTAAGGCTCTTTTACCGGCAGTCACAAGGTGTGAAGGTGTGAAGTAAAGGTCTTGTGTCTGATCAACCGTAATCCACTTATTGTCGACCTTAGGCTTATCCCCCTTAGGGAAAATTACATTATTTCTCACATCCAGATTGACAACAGTTGCAATAAAGGCCTGATTTTTAAATGGGAAAAGATTGACAATGAAGCTTTTTTATAGGGATCTGGTGCTGTATAATCACACAGACATAGATATACTTTTGCAGGAGGACCCCAATCGCCCTGGAGCCATAGCTGCATATGCAAGGATAACCAGTTATGTGGCAGATAAGCTGGTTGAAGCACCCCCTAAGTGTAGAGATAACCCTAGGTGGTTTATTAGGGCCTGCTCTAAAGCCTATAAGCATCTAAAATTTGCATTAAAGAAATGCCTGTGAGATCACCTAGAAGTAACCCAGGCAAGGAAATTGTATAAAGCGGGTGTATGCAACAGGAAGGCTGAAACCAGGGCAAAGGCATGGGAAGATTTACAAACACCTAGTGCACTGAAGGATCCTGTGGCTCATGTCAATTCATATAACCCCTTTGGGGAAGTAGTGCCAGTAGTTGATTGTGTCACCTCTAGTAGTAAGTGGGTGAATTTCTTTTCTGAAGTCTTTAAACCTAAAACATCTGCTTCCCCTTAGGGACCTGACAAGGAAATTATCTGGGAAATGGGTGCAAGTCAAGCTCTATTTAGAGCCATTAGGGTCTCTGGTGTCACTTTAGCTCTCAAGCAAGGCTCAGTGGCACAACAGAGTTCCAGCAGAAGTTTTTAAACCTCTTCCTGCATTTGGGCCCCTGTATTGTTAAAAGTTATTGGCTCAGCAATAACTGATCCTTTGATAGAAATGTGGGAAAAGGTTGACAATTAAGCTTTTTTATAGGGATCTGGTGCTGTATAATCACACAGGCATAGATATACTTTTGCAGGAGGACCCCAATCGCCCTGGAGCCATAGCTGCATATGCAAGGATAACCAGTTATGTGGCAGATAAGCTGGTTGAAGCACCCCCTAAGTGTAGAGATAGCCCTAGGTGGTTTATTAGGGCCTGTTCTAAAGACTAGAAGCATCTAAAATTTGCATTAAAGAAATGCCTGTGAGATCACCTAGAAGTAACTCAGGCAAGGAAATTGTATAAAGCGGGTGTATGCAACAGGAAGGCTGAAACCAGGGCAAAGGCATGGGAAGATTTACAAACACCTAGTGCACTGAAGGATCCTGTGGCTCGTGTCAATTCATATAACCCCTTGGGAAGTAGTGCCAGTAGTCGATTGTGTCACCTCTAGTAGTAAGTGGGTGACTTACTTTTCTGAAGTCTTTAAACGTAAAACATCTGCTTCCCCTCAGGGACCTGATAAGGAAATTATCTGGGAAATGGGTGCAAGTCAAGCTCTATGTAGAGCTATTACGGTCTCTGGTGTCACTTTAGCTCTCAAGCAAGGCTCAGTGGCAAAACAGAGTTCCAGCAGAAGTTTTTAAACCTCTTCCTGCATTTTGGGTCCCTGTATTGTTAAAAGTTATTAGCTCAGCAATAACTGATCCTTTGATAGAAATGTGGAAGGAGGTTATAATCATTCCTATATTTGAAAAAGGAGATAAGAGTTTACTGCACTCTTTTCATCCTATATCTTTATTAGACATTATGGTTAAGATCTTAGGTAGAGTTCTAGGGGGTCATTACAACATTGGCGGTAAAAGGCACTTACCGCTGTGCAGAAGACAGCCAATACACCGCCGCGGCCGCGGAATCCCACCACAGCTATTATGACCCACATCGCGGAATCCGCCGAAATTCAGACACCCCCACAAGTCCGCCACACCAAAGGTCAGTGATGAACTGGCGAAAACAAAACCTCCACCTCCACGGCAACAGAAACACGCCCATGCTATTACGACCCACGAATCCACGCGGCGGTCTTTCAACCGCAGTATTCCATTGGCGGTACACACCGCCGCGCTCAAAATACACACACATGTCCAAAACACCGCCACATTGGACAATTCAAAATACACACATACAAACACCACTCCCACACACCCAACACAATATAAAACACACACCCACATCACCCACAAACCCCTACGACCACAAATTATAGACGAAGGCCAGAGAGAGAGCACAGAATAGACAACCACACCACACAGAGGCACACAACACCATCACCCACACAACATCTACGCACAAAACACCACACACCACTACACATCACCACACTCATCAACACATACACCACCCCACACATCACCTACACCACCCCATGGCACGCCAAAGACACCCCCGCTTCTCCGAGGAGGAGCTCAGGGTCATGGTGGAGGAAATTGTACGGGTAGAGCCACAGCTATTTGGCTCACAGGTACAGCACACATCAATAGCCAGGAAGATGGAGCTATGGCGAAGAATCGTGGACAGGGTCAACGCAGTGGGACAGCACCCAAGAAATAGGGAGGACATCAGGAAGAGGTGGAACGACCTACGGAGGAAGGTGCGTTCAACGGTCACCAGGCACAACATCGCAGTTCAGCGGACTGGCGGAGGACCCCCACCTCCTCCTCCACAACTAACAACATGGGAGGAGCAAGTCTTGACCATCATGCATCCTGAGGGCCTCGCAGGAGTCGGTGGAGGATGGGACACTGGTAAGTCAAATCTTAACTATCAGATCCCCCACCCTACCTGCATGCTATCACACACCCCCACCCTCACACCCTCCCCTATCATTCCAACTCCTAACTAATGTACTAATAACACAAGCCCCTGCATGACACAACTAAGCATGGACACCCAGCACTAAAGCATGCCCACTGCACACACCTATACAACCCCCTAAACCACCATCACACAAGCTCCCACACAGGAATGCTTGCACTGGGGTACACGCTCACCCACCCATTGCACACCATTACACACACACATTCAATAATCATGCTCTTATGCCCCTGAAGGAACCCGAAGGACCGTCACCACACCAGAGGGTCCAGACAACATCACTCCACCCCCAGAAGAGGCCCACAGTGACGATAGCAGCTCTGCCCTACTGGATCCTGATGACCAGCCCGGACCATCGTGGGCCTTGGGACAGTCGGTTCCCCTTGCACAGGCACAGCCCAACACCGACCTTCCACCCTCTGGTAACACCAGCACAGCACCCACCCAGCGGGCCCAAACCTCCCTACCCAGGACAGGTCAATCAGCGGTGTGTCCACCACTACAGGGAACCCAGGATAACCCACCACCCCAACAACAACAGGGACCTGGGGGAAGTGGTAGTGGGCACACGGTCCAGGGGACGGAGGCACAGGAACACAGGGGAACTGGGAGGGCTGCTGTGCGACAGGGGGTGGACAGGCCAAGGGAACCCACTCTCCACGAGGCCCTATCCTCCATCATGGGAGCACACCACCACTCCCAGGAGACGATGGCGACGGTCCTGGACAAGTTGCAGGAGACCCTGCGCCTGCAGGAGGAACAGTATTTGGGGTTCAAGGAGGAGCTCAGGACCATCAGCTCCACCCTGGGCACCATCGTAGGGGTGCTGAAGGACATACAGCAGACCTTGAGGGACACCGTGGCACTCCAAGGGGCCCCTGACACTTGCCAGGACGATGAACTGCCCACCACCTCCGCCGGCGCTAGTGGACAGAACGCCCCGCCACAGGACCACCAGACCAACACCCCACCCCCTGCAGACGGACAACCACCATGCAAGAGGTCCCTGAGATCCAGGAACAGGACAGAGCAAGATGGCAAGATCCCCGCCAGGAAATGAGACCACCCTGATTGTCCTCCCACTGTCCCACCTTGTTACCCTGTCCATACTTAAACAGCCCCAGCTCCACTTCCTATGCCCAGATGGGCAGTGCACCTGTGAGACTAATAGACTGGACTCTGCCATGGACATTCCTCCACCATCACCCATCAACATTTTACCACCCCCTCCAGTAATTAGCACTTCAATAAACACCCTTGAAACACAAAACAATCTGGAGTCAGTCTGTGATTTTGAAAATGTGTATTATCAATGACAGTGTGATAATGCATTTCCCATTGTAAAGCTAACATACCTATGTCACACATCACAAGTACTTGAAGGATGCAAGCAGATGACATGTTGGTAACCACACCTGTGAAACAGTAATCAAAAGGTACAACTTAGTTACCAAATAGTGGTTGAAACCGACAGACAGGATAGAGGTAGACCTGTGAAAGTTAATGTAATGTCAAACATGAAAATTTTCTCACCTGTGTGTCACTGGAAATATTGCTGTATGACTGACTCCCTGTTGTCGTTGTCTTCTTCCTCAGCTTCCTCCTCATCACTGTCCACAGGCTCCACAGGCTCCACAGCTGCTACAACACCGTCATCTGGATCATCCTCCTGCAGAAAAGGCACCTGGAATCGCAAAGCCAGATTATGAAGCATGGAGCAGGCGATGATGATGTCGCACACCTTCTTCGGTGAGTAGAATAGGGATCCACCTGTCATATAGAGGCACCTGAACCTGGCCTTCAGGAGGCCGAAGGTGCATTCGATCACCCTCCTAGTCCGCCCATGGGCCTCATTGTACCGTTCCTCTGTCCTGGTCCTGGGATTCCTCACTGGGGTCAATAGCCAGGACAGGTTGGGGTAACCAGAGTCTCCTAACAGCCATACACGGTGCCTCTGGAGTTGACCCATCATATCAGGGATGCTGCTATTCCGCAGGATGTAGGCGTCATGCACTGAGCCAGGGAACATAGCATTTACCTGCGAGATGTACTGGTCTGCCAAACATACCATCTGGACATTCATTGAATGATAGCTCTTCCTGTTCCTGTACATCTGTTCACTCCTGTGGGGGGGGGGCGGGGACCAGAGCTACATGGGTCCCATCAATGGCACCTATGACGTTGGGGATATGTCCAAGGGCATAGAAGTCACCTTTAACTGTAGGCAAATCTGCCACCTCAGGGAAAATTATGTATCTCCTTACGTGTTTCAGCAAGGCAGACAGCACTCTGGACAACACATTGGAAAACATAGGCTGGGACACCCCTGATGCCATGGCCACTGTTGTCTGAAAAGACCCACTAGCAAGGAAATGGAGCACTGACAGCACCTGCACGTCACAGGGGATTCCAGTCAGGTGGCGGATTGGTGACATCAGGTCTAGCTCCAACTGGGTACATAGTTCCTGGATTGTGGCACGGTCAAACCGGTAGGTGATGATGACATATCGCTCTTCCATTGTCAGCAGGTCCACCAGCGGTCGGTACACCGGAGGATTCCGCCATCTTCTCAACTGTCCCAGCTGACGGTGCCTACGAAGGACAACAGCGACGAATCAGTCATAATTCCTCCAGGTATGTACCCACAGGTACACACAAGACTACACCACTCACGAAACCCTTCCTGTATGTGTGTTGAGTGTATGCCTAGCTATGTGTGATGCAGAGGTAAATTAAGCCATGTGAGCCCCTGAAATGGCGGCTGCCTGACCTGTAAACTGGGACAATGGGATTGTGGGGTAACTGCGCTGGCGTTGCACACCGTCGCGGTAGGCGGTCGTAGACCGCGGCGCAATGCTGCATTGGTTAACATTGGACCCTATGGGTCCCAGGAGCCAATGAACAGGTGCGCCGGCAGTGATGATGCGCACCTCCGCAGACGTCACCGCCGCGGACGTCACTGCCATTTTCTATCTGTTCAATCACTAGATACCTGACCTTCAACAGGAGAGGACCTACACTGCAAGTGTTGCTGTGACCTCGGTCTGGAAGCGACAATGGCTGCTGCGTCTGGGGAAAGGGCCCCTGCCTTCACTGCACAGGACTTGGAGAAACTGGTAGACGGGGTCCTCCCCCAGTACACGCTACTCTACGGTCCTCCAGACCAACAGGTTAGTACACAGGGAGCACGTTGTATGGGCTAGGCCTGGGTGGAGAGGGCTGGTTGGAAGAGGGAAGGGGGCAGAGTTCATAGAACATTAATGCATGGGAATGAATGGGCCACATGGCCAGGGTAGGGAGGGGGCCACTCACAACGATGGTGCACTTGGTAATGACTGTTCCTCTTTCCTTGTGCATGTCATGTAGGTCAGCGCCCACCAGAAGAGGGACATTTGGCGCGCCATCGCCCTGGGGGCCCACCAGAGACGGGGCACCCACTGCCGTAAGAGATGGGAGGACAATCGCCGCTGCAGCAAGAAGACGGCGGAGGCTCAGCTGGGGATGGCCTCCCAATGTGGGAGGGGTGCCCTTCGCACCATGACCCCCCTGATGTTCCGGATCCTGGTGGTGGCCTACCCGGAGTTGGATGGGCGCTTGAGGGCATCACAGCAGACACAAGGGGGTGAGTACAACATAATTCTGTGGACTTTGCGCGCAGTAGAGAGGTCTGTTTGGGGGAGGAGGGCTGTGGGTGTCTCTAGGCCAGGGCGAGTTCGGTAGGCAAGGCCCCTCCGTAATGTAGCACATGTGGCACTCTAACCCACCTCAGCAGAGTGCCAAGTCGAGGTATAGTTGCCCCTGTGGCATCCATGTGTGCAGATGTCCACCATTGCCATGTAGGTCAATCCCAGAAATTGCATGTTCAGAGGGCAGGAGCATGACCTAATGCAGGGGGCTGCTGTGTCTGTCTTGTCCGCCAACTGTAGCGTTATGCCATGCACTAAAACTGTCTTTCTACTGTCTCCCACCCTTTTTCTGCTCTCCCTGTCCTTTTGTACATCAGCATCATCAGGCGGAGGTACAGTGGCACCGGAGCACGAGGGAGCTGCATTCCACATGGCCATGAAGGGCCACACCACGGACTCAGAATGCACCAGTGGGACGGAGGGTAAGGGGAGCTTCACGTCGGCCACCGGATCATCAAGCAGCGACACGGACTCGTCCGCCGATGGGGGCTCCCTTGTGGTGGCAGCACCATCTGTGCACCCCACTTCTACCGGTACAGCCGCCACCTCCCCTACCAGCACCGCCCTCCCAGCAGCCCCTCAGCGTTCGCCCCGTGCTCGCTCACCCAGGAGGGTGGGCATCACCTTCTCCCCAGGCACCTCAGGCCCTGCCCCAGTCACCCCTGCTGCCCTCAGTGAGGAGGCCATTGACCTCCTCAGGTCACTCACTGTTGGGCAGTCTACCATTGTGAATGCCATCCAGGGTGTAGAACGAGAGTTGCAACACGGTAATGCATTCCTGGAGGGCATTCATTCTGGTCAGGCTGTCCTTCAGCGAACCCTGCAATCTCTGGCCTCAGCACTGATGGCAGCCATTGTCCCTGTGTCTAGCCTCCCCCTCCAACCTCCTATACCCAGACCCAATCTCCTGTACCCCAGCCCATCCCAAGCACACCTACAGACCAGCATGCACAAAAGTCAGCACACACAGGTAGCTCAAGCAAACATAGGCACCACACAACCCACAGGCACTCACGCAAGCCTCACCCACGTACAGACACAGCAACATCCACTGCCTCCACTGTGTCCCCCTCCTCCTCTTCTCCCTCCTCCCTCCCAGTCTCGTCTACACACACCTGCATGCACCACATCTACAGGCACCATGAATCGCCCAAGGACACCCAGCACCACAAGCCGCTCACCTGCACTCACCACCTCAACTCCCATTTACACGTCCCCTGTGTCCTCTCCCAGTGTGTCTGTGACGCCCCCTCCCAAAGTACACAAACGCCGGCATTCACTCACCCAACATCCATCCACCTCACGGCAGCCTCCAGTACCTGCACCTGCACCCAAAACACCTAAAGTGACACCTCTGACAACCACCTCCTCTTCCTTCACTCCCAGGCCCCCTCCAACTACCCATCCCAGTGTTTGTCAGAAACTGTCCCTCTGTAAAGTTGACCTTTTTGCCCCCACCCCCTCCCTCCAATTCATCAGTCCCATCGTAGCGCCTCAGCCAAAAAGCCTCCAATACCAGTGGTGCCTGTTCAACGATTGTGGAGTGCACCGGCCACCAGGGCAGGCAGTATGACCCGGAGCCAAGGCACTGGCAGCCCACCCCCTGTAAAGGCTTTAAAATTGGAGAGTGGACAACGGGACCGTGTGAAGACTCCTGGTGGGAAAACAACTCACATGGGTTCCAAGGGGATTGGAGAGTCAGCTGTGACTCCCCCAAAGATGGTGAAGGGCCAGAGGAAGTCTGCCCAGCCTGTTGTGAGTGTCACGGCGGAGAAGTGCGCCAATATTTCCGGCGCTCGAGACAGAACCGCCAGCACCGTCATCACTGGTCAGGAGACCATCGCCGGAGTCACAGCCCAGGAGGGCCCAAGTATCGTCACTGGTCAGGAGACCACTGCCGGAGTCACAGCCCAGGAGGGCCCAAGTATCGTCACTGGTCAGGAGACCACCGCCGGAGTCACAGCCCAGGAGGGCCCAAGTATCGTCACTGGTCAGGAGACCACCGCCAGAGTCACTGCCCAGGAGGGCCCAAGTATCGTCACTGGTCCAGAGACCACCGCCAAAGTCACTGCCCAGGAGGGCCCAAGTATCGTCACTGGTTCAGAGACCACCGCGAGAGTCACTGCCCAGGAGGGCCCAAGTATCGTCACTGGTCCAGAGACCACCGCCAGAGTCATTGCCCAGGAGGGCCCAAGTATCGTCACTGGTCCAGAGACCCCCACCACCACCTGACTCATTGCCCAGGAGGGCCCCGGCTGCCACAGCCCAGGTGGGCTATAATGGAACGTCATGCCACACACCAATGCCCAGTGTAGGGAACGTCATGCCACACACCAATGCCCAGTCTAGGGAACGTCATGCCACACACCAATGTCCGTACCAGAACCGCCATGTCAAAGCACCGCTGAACAGGGCAACGACTGCCATGGCAAAGCACCGCTGAACAGGGCAACGACCGCCATGTCAAAGCACCGCTGAACAGGGCAAAGACCGCCATGTCAAAGCACCACTGAACAGGGCAAAGACTGCCATGGCAAAGCACCGCTGAACAGGGCAATGACCACCATGTCAAAGCACCGCTGAACAGGGCAAAGACTGCCATGGCAAAGCACCGCTGAACAGGGCAACGACCGCCATGGCAAAGCACCGCTGAACAGTCCAGAACCGCCATGTCAAAGCACTGCTGAACAGTCCAGAACCGCCATGCCAAAGCACTGCTGAACAGTCCAGTACCGCTATGTCAAAGCACAGCTGAACAGGGCAAAGACTGCCATGGCCAAGCACCGCTGAACAGGGCAATGACCGCCATGGCAAAGCACCGCTGAACAGTCCAGAACCGCCATGTCAAAGCACTGCTGAACAGTCCAGAACCGCCATGTCAAAGCACCGCTGAACAGGGCAAAGACCGCCATGGCAAAACACCGCTGAACAGGGCAACGACCGCCATGGCAAAGCACCGCTGAACAGTCCAGAACCGCCATGTCAAAGCACCGCTGAACAGTCCAGAACCGCCATGTCAAAGCACCGCTGAACAGTCCAGAGACCGCCATGGCAAAGCACCGCTGAACAGGGCAATGACCGCCATGGCAAAGCACCGCTGAACAGGACAAAAAACGCCATGGTGAAGACTGCTGAACAGGGCAAGCACCGGGTAGGAATGAATAGACCGCCACATCAGGCATCCTTATCCCATGTGCAGCTGGGACAGTGACAGGACAGGTACTTTCACGGGGAGACTCATCCAGTCTGGGCACCAGTCCCCCTCCAGAACCAGTGGAGACCTACATCTACTTGAGAGACTGTGGCTTTGCACTCCCCAGGATGGCACAGTGGGCAAGCCACCTACTGTAGAGACTTGAGAGACTGTGGCTTTGCACTCCCCAGGATGGCACAGTGGGCAAGCCACCCACTGTAGAGACTTGAGAGACTGTGGCTTTGCACTCCCCAGGATACATCAATGGGCATGGAGCCCCGTCGTGGATCTGGCTTTGCAGTCATCCGGCTGAGGTGCCCCCCTTCCCTTCCCCCTGAGGTGCCTGTAGTATTTCTATCTGATGCCCCGGCAGTGTTCTCTCCGATTGTGGTCAGGTATTCTTTGTGGGCCTCGCCCATGCATTTTTGGACTGTTTGTGCACGGACATTGTTATGTACAGATCTGTACTACTTCTCGTTATGTATATATTTATGACAGATTTTCATATATATCTCTGTATATTTTTGTATGACATGTGTTATGCCACATTACAATGTTTGACCAAATTTCGCTTTATCTTTTCATTCTTCTGGGGGTGTTGTGGGTTGTTACTGTGATTTTTGTGAATGCATTGGTGTGTATGTTGTATTATGCGAGGTTGGGGGTGGGGGTGTTTGGTGGGTGTCCCCCTAACTTTTGCCTCCCCCATGTCATAGGTGCAGTACTCACCGTTGTCTTCGGCGCCTACGTAGATGTTGGTCGTAGAGGAGCAGAAACACAAGGGCAGGGAGTATTTGGAGTTCCGGGTCCATGGAGTCCTCGTTCCTCATGGGATGTATTCAGGTGAGCTTTTTCCCATTGCAAAAGCTGTTTCCGCCGTGTTTTTATCCACGGTGAATCTGCCCCGGAAAAGGTGGCGGATTGACGGGTTGTAATACTATGGGCGGTACTTTGTCTTCCGTCTGTCTGTTGGCAGTGACCACTGCGCTGCTTGTCTGTACCGCCGCGTCGGGCGGTGTGTTAAAGTGGCTGTCTTTTTGGGCGGTTTCCGCCAGGGTCATAATTCAATTTTTTTATCCGCTGCACTGTTTGTGGTATTACCGCAGCATTAACACCGTCCGCCAGGGTTGTAATGACCCCCCTAGTCTCTAAATTGGAATCCAGGGCAGCAGAGGAGCAGGCCATCTCGGACATACAGTTTGGCTTTCACCCAGGCTTGGGAACTGTTGAACAGACCCTAGACCTTTTTTCAATTATTCAGAAGTACACCAAGGCCAAGAAAGGTATTGACTGTCTTGCATTCATGGATTTAACCAACACTTTTGACACAGTAGAAAGCCCAAAGCTTTGGTCTGTTATGCTTGAAATGGGATTGTCAGCGCCATTGTCTCCCTTTTTTGTACGCTCCATGATCATACTACAGCCCGTTTGCGTTATATTAGAAGAGGGGATCTCTACGAGGAGTTTCTGTAGCCTATGAGGGTGAGACAAGGCTGTGTCTTGGCCTCTTTATTTCCTTATTTATATTAATTCTTTGGGTGATTATCAGTTGAGGTCAGGAAGACGTATCCCCAAGTTGAATTCCCAAAAAATCCTGGCCTGTGTTACGCGGAAGATGTTGTCCTTATAGCATGAACACCAAATGCGTTGCAGCTTCATTTAGATGCGTTTAATATATTTGGGAGAGCTTAGAGCCGTGAATAAATAACACCAAGTCCTTTGTGATGAAGTGTGGCCCTAACGTGTCACTCATTGCAGCGGAGATCCTGAAAGTCCCCCATTTAACTTACTTGGGCATTCCTTTTGATGTTGGTCTTAACTGGAAGTTTTTATTAAATTTGAAAATCATTAAGTTTCAATGGTCAATAGATGCCGTTTTTGGATTCTGTAGGTGGTTGGGCTATAAGCCACTAACTGACCTCCTTTGCATTTTCTAAAGTAAATGTGTGCCACTGGATGCTTTTGGGTGGGATTCTGAGGGTCCATAAACTGTAAAACTCTAGAAACAGTTGAGAATAAGTTCCTGAGAAGATAACTGGCAATACTGAAGTCCACTCCTGCACTGTTTTGTCATGACAAGGTCGGGAAATCCAGCATAGCAGATTTCATTAGGCTGCAGCCTTTGTTATTATGGTAAAGAATATGGACTAACCCAGAAGCGCAGCTGTGTAGAACTATAATTATGGACTGCATGACTCTTGACAAATGTTTAGACACCCCTGGTTGAGGTTCATTACAACAAGTTTTGAGATTTTTGGTAGACCCACTTTTTATTATGACCCTGATAGTTTAGCTTCTATTTCAGCTAAACAAATCAAGGGTCTTTTTATGCATCACAGATGTAGGACTCAAGTTGATAGCTCACAAAATGGCATAATGAGTATTTGTCATGAATTTCTAGCACCCCAGGCACTTTATTTGTAGATCATTGTCAATGAGAGACATAGGTGTTTATTGACCAAGTTTCAGCTCCAAACAATTATTTTTTTTGGTGGGGTTCCCTTGTAAAGGCACATGGTTTCCATCTTTTCCTGCTTGCCACTGTGAATTTCTGTCTGAACAGAGAAAAATGCACTTTATGTTGTTTTGCACCTTTTACAATACTCAAAGAAGACAATTCCCACTCCCAGTTTTATGAGCTCTTTGTTTTGAATCACATATTGCTGCTTTTGAATATTTGCACCAGTTGGGCAATGAAATAGTTGTTCACGCAATTTGAAATTTCATAAAAAGTGCTTTGAAAATACGCTTAAGAATTGTTTGCTGTGGCATTTTATTTTGTTTTGTTTTTATTATGTGTGTGTGTTTTTCTGAGACTTTTATGTCTCATATGAGTTGAATAAAGTTTGATTTGTTTGATTGACACAATATTCCTCAATAGTAGCATTAGGACTTAAGAGAAGAACAATTCTTGCCCTTAGCCAAGTATCCTTAGTTTTCATATGTGAAATAACTTGGCAGCTTGTCACTAACAGAGTTGTCGCCACAAGCCTTAGTAATAGAGTCTTTCCCAGACTGATTCGGACCCGTTCTCCTTTCTGAAGGAGTTCCCAGAAACCTTACACTCTGAAACTGATTCTGAAGCCTCGGAATGCTTTATAACATCCTTGGCATATCTTTCAGACATCTATGCTTTCTTCACCATCCCAATAATATCCTTCAATGAAGCATGACCACACACCAATAATGTTGTATGTTAGAATTGTTTGCATGCCTTATAATCTGATCTCTGATGAGTTCATCCTAGAAAAGACTAAATCTACATGAAATTGCCAGCTTCTTTAATGCAGGCACATAATCCTCCACTGTTTCTAACTTGGGAAAAAATGTGTCCGTAAATAGCTGCATATACAGCCGGTTGGTAATTACAATCAAAATCCTCTAAGGCATGTTTACGCACATCATTATAATCGGCTAACATTGGTTTCACTCGAAGAAGAACCACCAGATACTAAGTGTAGATGAACCACCTGGTATCAAACCAATGGCAAAAGGTGAAGAAATTCCTGTCATTTCCAAATTGTTCGAACACACAGAGGCCACCTCTGAATTTAATGGTTTATCATGAGAGAGAGCAGAAATACATACACTTAAACTCAATACACCGTCAAACTGCCATTCCCACTCAACTTTACCCCAACATTTCAGAATACTAATCCCCACTCCAACATAAATATCAAAAATTAATCTGGCTAATGCTATATCTAACACTTAGCTGTATTTGGAAATGACACTGTGGCCCTCATTACAACATTGGCAGTAAAAGCCGCTTACCGTCGTGCAGAAGACCGCCAACACACCGCCGCGGCGGCAGAAAACCACCACAGCTACTATGACCCACATTTCTGAATCCGCCAAAATTCAGATACCCACACAAGTCCGCCACACCAAAGGGCAGTGATAAACTGGCGAAAACAAAACCGACACAGTCACGCCAACAGAAAAACCCCCACACTATCACGACAGACGAATCCACGAGGCGGACTTTCAACCGTGGTATTCCATTAGCAGTACACACCGCCGTGCTCAAAATACACACACATTTAAAAAACACAGCCACAGTGGACAATTCAAAATACACACACCTGATACACATACACACACCACTCCCACACACCCATTACAATATAAAACACACACCCACATCACCCACAAACCCCTATGACAAAAAATCTAGAAAGAAGGCCAGAAAGAGACACCATCAGCAAGAACAACAGCATCCACAGGCACACAACATCATCACCCACACAACTTCCACGCACCTCACACAACACACCACTACATATCAACACATTTATCACCACACAATCCACCCCAAAAATCACCTACACCACCCCATGGCACGGCAAAGACACCCCAGGTTCTCGGAGGAGGAGCTCAGGGTCATGGTGGAGGAAATCGTCCGGGTAGAGCCACAGCTATTCGGATCACAGATGCAGCACACCTCCATTGCAAGGAAGATGGAGCTATGGCAAAGAATAGTGGACAGGGTCAACGCAGTGGGACAGCACCCAAGAATTCGGGAGGACATCAGGAAGAGGTGGAACGACCTACGGGGGAAGGTGCGTTCCATGGTCTCAAGACACCACAAGGCGCTTCAGCGGACTGGCGGCGGACCCCCACCTCCTCACCCACAACTAATAACATGGGAGGAGCAGGTCTTGGCGATTCTGCATCCTGAGGGCCTTGCAGGAGTAGGCGGAGGAATGGACTCTGGTAAGTCAAATCGTAACTATTACATCCCCCACCCTACCTGCATGCTATCACATACCCCCACCCTCACCCCCAGCACCCCAACTCCTCACATATGTCCCAACATCACAAACCACCCATGCAACAACAGAGGATGGACACCCATCACTAAAGCATGCACACAGCACATACCCATACAACCCCCTAAACCACCATCACACAAGCTCCCACACAGGAATGCAAGCACTGGGGTACACGCTCACCCACCCATTGCACACCATGACACATACAGATGTAATAACCATCCTTTTATACCCCTGCAGGACCCCTACCCAACGTCACCGGACAGGAGGGTCCACACCACCAACAGAAGAGGCCCACAGTGATGACAGCAGCTCTGTCCATCTGGATCTAGATGACCAGCCCAGCCCGTCGGGTACCTCTGGACAGTCGGTTCCCCTCACACTGGCACAGGCCATCACAGACCTTCCCCCCTCTGGAAACATCAGCACAGCACCCACCCAGCGGGCCCATACCTCTGTCCCCAGGACACATCAATCAGCTGTGTGTCCACCACTACAGGGAACCCAGGCTAACCCACCACCCCAACAACAACAGGGACCTGGGGGCAGTGGGAGTGGGCACACGGTCCAGGGGACGGAGGCCCAGGAACACAGGGGAACTGGGAGGGCTGCTGTGCGACAGGGGGTGGACAGGCCAAGGGAACCCACTCTCCATGAGGCCCTCTCCTCTATAATGGGAGCCTACCACCACTCCCAGGAGACGATGGCAACGGTACTGGCCAAGTTTCAGGAGTCCCAGCGCCTGCAGGAGGAACAGTATATGGGCTTCAGGGAGGAACTCAGAACCATCAGCTCCAACCTGGGCACCATTGTAGGGGTGCTGAAGGAACTCGTGAACACCAGGGGGGACACTGTGGCACTACAAGGGGCCCCTGACACTAGCATGGACGATGAACTGCCCACCACCTCCGCCGGCGCTAGTGGACAGGACTCCCCTCCAAGGGACCACCACACCAGCACCCCACCCCCTGCAGAGGGAGAATCACCCCGCAAACGGTCCCTAAGATCCAGGACAAAGACAGAGCACAATGTCAAGACCCCCGCCAAGAAATGAGACCACCCTGATTGTCATCCTACTGTCCCACTTTGTCACCCTGTCCATACTTAACCTGCCCAACCTCCACTTCCTATGCCCATTTGGGCAATGCACCTGTGAGACTAGTAGACTGGACTCTGCCATGGACATTCCTCCGCTATCACCCCTCACCATTTCACTACCCCCTCCAATATTGAGCACTTAAATAAATACACTTAAGACACAAAACAATCTGCAGTCTGTCTGTTATTTCGAAACAGTGTATTAGCAATTACAGTGACACAATGCTCTTTCAATTGTATTGTCAACATACCTATGTCACACAGCTCAAGCCCATGAGGAATCAAAGCAGATGTCACACAGTGGGACCCACATCTGTGAAATCGTAAGGGAAAGTGACAACTCAGTGACCATACACTGGGTGAAAATGACAGACAGTAGAGAGGTAGTAGTGTTTAAGTACTTGTAGTAGGCAGGTCTGTACTCTTACCTGTGTCTCACTGGAAATATTGCTGGATCACTGAGTCCCTGTTGTTCATGTCTTCTTCCTCTGCTTCCTCGTCTTCACTATCCACAGGCTCCACAGCTGCAACAACACCGCCATCTGGACCATCCTCCTGCAGAAAAGTCACCTGTCGTCGCAATGCCAAGTGATGAAGCATACAGCAGGCCATGATGATCTGGCACACCTTCTTTGGTGAGTAGAATAGGGATCCACCTGTCATATGGAGGCACCAGAACCTGGCCTTCAGGAGGTCGAACGTCTGCTCGATCACCCTCCTAGTTCGCCCATGGGCCTCATTGTAGCGTTCCTCTGCCCTTGTCCTGGGATTCCTCACTGTGGTCAGTAGCCATGATAGGTTGGGGTAACCAGAGTCACCTGCAAATGGCGAGGGACAAGTATTAGACACACACTAATCTGTATGGCAACCCCAAATCCAGACAACCATTCCCACTGTCTTGCTTCCAGGTGCTCATCTAATAGCCACACACGGTGCCTCTGGAGTTGACCCATCACATAAGAGATGCTGCGTCATGCACTGAGCCAGGGAACTTGCCATTCACATGGGAGATGTACTGGTCTGCCAAACATACCATCTGTACATTCATAGAATGATAACTCTTCCGGTTTCTGTACACCTGTTCACTCCTGTGGGCGGGGACCAAAGCCACATGGGTCCCATCAGTGGCACCTATAATGTTGGGGATATGTCCCAGGGCATAGAAATCACCTTTCACTGTAGGCAAATCCTCCACCTGAGGGAACACGATGTAGCTCCGCATGTGTTTCAGAAGGGCAGACAACACTCTGGACAATACGTTGGAAAACAGAGACTGGGACACCCCTGATGCTATGGCCACTGTTGTTTGAAATGACCCACTTGCTAGGAAATGGAGCACTGACAGCACCTGCAATTGAAGGGGGAATCCTGTGGGATGGCGGATTGCTGACATCAGGTCTGGCTCCAACTGGGTACACAGTTCCTGGATTGTGGCACGGTCAAGCCTGTATGTGATTATGACATGTCGCTCCTCCATTGTCGACAGGGCCACCAACGGTCGGTACACCGGAGGATGCCGCCATCTCCTCACATGTCCCAGCGGACGGTGCCTCTGAAGGACAACAGCGAGCACAGAGTCAAACAACTCAGAGGCACGTACCCACAGTTTACACAGAACACCAATCATACACAAATGATGTATGTGTGTTGAGTCTAGTGTGACACAGTTGGAAATGAAGCCATGTGGGCCCCTGAAATGGCAGCTGCCTGACCTCTAAAGTGGGACAATGGGATGTGAGGTAACTGCGTTGGCGTTGCGGTAGGCGGTTGAAGACCACGGCGCAGTGCTGCATTGGTTAACATTGGACCCTATGGGTCCCAGGTGCCAATGACGATGTGTGCCGGCGGTGACGGTAGGCACCGCCGCGGACGTGACCGACATTTTCTATCTGTTCAATCACTCAATACCTGATCTTCGACAGGAGAGGACCTACACTGCAAGTGCTGATGTGACCTCGGTGTGGAAGAGACAATGGTTCGAGTGTCTGGGGAAAGGGCCCCTGCCTTCTCATCTGAGGAGTTGGAGAAGCTCATAGATGGGGTCCTCCCCCAGTACACGCTACTCTACGGTCCTCCAGACAAACAGGTAAATACACTGTGAGCTTGCTGTATGGGCTATGACCGTGTGGAGTGGGGTGGATGAATGATGGGGGGGAGATTGAGGCGTGCATGAAACGACGGTGAGTGAATGTGCATCATGGCAAGGGTAGGGATGGGGCCAATCACTTTGACGGTGCAGTTGGTAATAACTACTCTTTTTCCCCTGTACATTTCATGTAGGTCAGCGCCCACCAGAAAAAAGATATTTGGCGTGCCTTTGCCAAGGATGTACGGACCCTGGGGGTCTACCACAGACGGAGCACCCACTGCCGTAAAAGATGGGAGGACATTCGCCGCTGGAGCAAGAAGACGGCGGAGGCTCAGCTGAGGATGGCCTCCCAACGTGGGAGGGGTGCCCATCGCACCATGACCCCCCTGATGTTCCGGATCCTGGCGGTGGCGTACCCGGAGTTGGATGGGCGCTTGAGGGCATCACAGCAGACACAAGGGGGTGAGTACACTCTCATTCTGCTGACTTTGCACACAGTGGAGTTGTCTGGGTGGGGGAGGTGGGCTGTGGGTTTCCCTAGGCCAGGGCTAGTTCCGTAGGCAAGGCCCCTCTATAAGACAGGCCATGTGGCACCCCAGCCCACCTTTGTAGAGTGCCAAGTACACCTAGTCATGCCCCTGTGTCATCTATGTGTGCAGATGTCATCCATAGACTTGTTGGCCATTTCCCAGGAACTGAACAGTGGAGCCCATGAGCGCGGCGTAGTGCAGGGGGCTTCTGTGTCTGTCTTGTCCACCAACGGTAGCGGTAATGCATGCACTCAACATGTCTCGCTTGTGTCTTCCCCCCCTTTTTGTGGTCTCCCTGTTCTTGTGTGCATTAGCATCATCAGGCTGAGGAGCAGTGGCACCGGAGCAGGAGGGAGCTGCATCCCACATGGCCCTGGAGGGTGACACTACGGAGTCTGAATTCACCAGTGGGATGGAGGGCGAGGGGAGCTCCACAGCGGTGACAGGAGCTGAGACCAGCGACACGGACTTGTCCTCCGATGGGAGCTCCCTTGTGGTGGCGGCAACATCTGTGCCCCCGCATCTACAGGTACAGCCGCCACCCCCCCTACCAGCACCGCCCTCCCAGCAGCCCCTCAGGCTTTTCCCCGTGCCCGCTCACCCAGGAGGGTGGGCATCACCTTCGCCCCAGGCACCACAGGCCCTGCCCCAGTCACCCCTGCTGCCCTCAGTGAGGAGGACATTGACCTCCTCAGGTCCCTCACTGTTGGGCAGTCTACCATTTTGAATGCCATCCAGGGTGTAGAGAGGCAGTTGCAACAAACCAATGCATTCCTGGAGGGAATTCATTCTGGTCAGGCGGCCCTTCACCGAGCCTTTCAGACTCTGGCCTCAGCACTGATGGTAGCCATTGTCCCCGTCTCTAGCCTCCCCCCTCCAACTTCCTCCACCCTAACCCAATCCCCTCTACCTCAGCCCATCCCAAACACAACTACAGACCAACATTCACACACGTCAACACCCAAGGGTAGTTCAGGCAAACATAAGCACCACACATCCCAGAGGCATTCATGCAAGCATTACACACATGCAGACACACCAACATCCACTGCCTCCACTGTTTCCCCCTCCTGCTTGTCTCCCTCCTCCCTCCCAGTGACGTCTACACTCACACCTGCATGCACTACCTCCACAGCCACTACGTCCCTCTCCAGGACACCCACCACCACACCCCGCTCACGTGTAGTCACCACCCCCACTACCATTCACACGTCCCCTGTGTCCTCTCCCAGTGTGTCTGTGACGCCCCCTCCCAAGATACACAAACGCAGGCACACACCCACCCAACAGCCATCCACCTCGCGACAGCCTCCAGCGCATGCACCTTCACCCAAAGTCACCAAACGTACACCTCCTACAACCACCACCTCTTCCTCCACCCTCAAACTCCCTCCAGCTACCCGTCACAGTGTGTCCAAAAAACTTTTCCAGTCCACCCTTGACCTCTTTCCCACACCTCCCCCACCCCGTCCATCTCATAGGTCCAGAACTAGCACCTCAGCCACAACATCTCCGGGATCAGTGGTGCCTGTAGTCACCGGAATCTGGAGTGCACCGGCCACCAGGGCAGCCAGTGTGGCACGGAGCCACAGCACAGACAGTCCCCCACCTGTGAAGCATCAGAAGTTGGCCAGTGCCCGGCGGGAGAGGGGGAAGACTCCAGCCACCAAAGCCGCTCCCAGGGGTCCCGGTGGGAGTGTGGAGTCAGCTGTAACACCTTCCAAGGTGGGGAAGGGCCACAAGAAACCTGGCAAGTCTGGGAAGAGCTGCACGTCGGAGAAGACCGTCATCTCAGGAGGCCACCGCCAGCACCAGCCCAGCTGCCCAGGAGGCCACTGCCAGCACCAGCCCAGCTGCCCAGGAGGCCACTGCCAGCACCAGCCTAGCTGCCCAGGAGGCCACCGCCAGCACCAGCCCTGCTGCCCAGGAGGCCACCGCCAGCACCAGCCCTGCTGCACAGGAGGCCACCGCCAGCACCAGCCCTGCTGCCCAGGAGTCCACCACCAGCCCCAGCCCTGCTGCCCAGGAGGCCACGGCCAGCACCAGCCCAACTGCCCAGGAGGCCATCTCCAGCACCAGCCCTGCTGCCCAGGAGCCCACCGCCAGCACCAGCCCTGCTGTCCTGGAGGCCAGCACCAGCCCTGCTGCCCGAGAGGCTACCGCCAGCACCAGCCCTGCTGCCCAGGAGGCCACCGCCAGCACCAGCCCAGCTGCCCAGGAGGCCACTGCCAGCAAAAGCCCCGTTGGGCCATGAAGGATCGCCAGCAAAAGCCCCGTTGGGCCATGAAGGCCGCCAGCAGCTGAGACCCTGCAATGGAGACCGCCATCTCAAGCACCGCTGAACAGGGCACCACCGTCTCAAGCACCGCTGCACAGGGCACCGCCATCTCAAGCACCGCTGAACAGGGCACTGCCGTCTCAAGCACCACTGGCCCATGA
The DNA here is from genome assembly GCF_031143425.1 of Pleurodeles waltl. Classification (NCBI taxonomy): domain Eukaryota; kingdom Metazoa; phylum Chordata; class Amphibia; order Caudata; family Salamandridae; genus Pleurodeles; species Pleurodeles waltl. Next base: position 300,946,635 of record NC_090447.1, read on the forward strand.
GCGGCAAGGGCACTGATGCAACTGAGTCCGTCACGGGGTGAATGATGCACTCTGGGCACCATGCCCCCTCCAGAACCAGTGGAGAGATACATCCACTCCCTCTGTCCTTAGCAGGATGAAGCACTCTGGGCACCATGCCCCCTCCAGAACCACTGGAGACTGTTATCCACTTGAGAGACTGTGGCTTTGCACTCCCCAGGATTGAACAGTGGGCAGCCCACCCACTGTAGAGACTTGAGAGGCTGTGGCTTTGCACTCCCCAGGATTGAACAGTGGGCAAACCACCCACTGTAGAGACTTGAGAGACTGTGGCTTTGCACTCCCCAGGATTGAACAGTGGGCAAACCACCCACTGTAGAGACTTGAGAGACTGTGGCTTTGCACTCCCCAGGATATGGCAGTGGGCAAACCACCCACTGTAGAGACTTGAGAGACTGTGGCTTTGCACTCCCCAGGATTGAACAGTGGGCAACCCACCCACTGTAGAGACCTGAGAGACTGTGGCTTTGCACTCCCCAGGATTGAATAGTGGGCATGTTGCCCCCTTGTGGATTTGTCATTGTGCACTCAAGCGGCTGAGGTGCCCCCTTTCCCTCCCCCTGAGGTGCCTGTTTAGTTGCTGTCTGATGCCCCTGCAGTGTTCTCTCACGCCATACCGTGTGGTCCCAGTGTTCCACGGACTTTCTTAGAACACTACCTGGACTACTATGCTTGGTATATATTATGTACATGGTGTAAATATCTATTTCTGCCTACTTGCTTTTAATATATTACAATGGTTACACTCATTTTCTATTGTCTTTACATTCTTCCGGGGGGTTTTGGGGGGTGTAACTGTGATGTATTGATACGCATTAGGGTGTGTGTTGTAGTGGGTGAGGGTGTGGGTGGGGGTGTTGCGTGTGTGTGTCCCTGTTTTTTCCCTCCCCCCTCCCCTATGTCGTAGGTGCAGTACTCACTGTGGTCTTCGCCGCCGGCGTTCGTGCTCCTGGTAGAGGAGCAAGAAGATGAGGGCTGGAAAAATGTGAAGCTCTGGTTCCATGGCGTCCTCGTTCCTAGTGGAGTGTGTAGAGGTGAGCGTTTTTCCTTCGGGATTCCTGTTTCTGCCGTGTTTTTATCCGCAGTGAATCCGCCCTGGAAAAGGTGGTGGATTGGCCTGTCATGATAGTGTGGGCGGTACATTGTCTCCCGCCTGTCTGTTGGCGGTGAACGCCGCACTGTTTGTTTGTACTGCCGTGGCGGTCGGAGTGTTAAAGTGGCTGTCTTTGTTGGCGGTTTCCGTCACGGTCGTGATTCCAAATTTTTTACTGCGGCCTGTTGGCGGTCTTACCGCTGCTTTAACACCGCCCACCAGGGTTGTAATGACAACCTATGTGTGATTCCAAAGTATTATGCATTGTTGTCTGCATGGTGCTCCTTATGCTATGATATGCCACAATCTGGTTATAAAGAATAGAGTCTACAGAAAATTTCAGAAATTCAAGGAAATACAACTTTAAAAAAGGACACACCATTACAAGGCCATACCGATAGCAGGAATTCAGATTATTTAATGCAAACTAACAGAGTTTACCATAATGTTTAAGGAATCACAGTTTGGTGTTAGCAGTACATCTTTATATCTGTCTCCATCTTTAACGGGAAGATGTTACACTTTTAGTAGATGAACCACCATGTATATTGATATGATATAGAAGCATTTTGAAAAAATATGGTTTGATTGAGCAAGGCACTTCCAGGGACATGCTACAGAAAGAAGAGACATTTGCAAATAGGGTGTGAGGCCTACTGCATTCTCCCACAATGTGAGCTACAAATAAAAGCAGAACTTGTAGTAACTAATCTTTTGTATCATAGCTCTCAACGTACAAATGATAATTCTCTTGTGCATGCCAATAATTATACAGTACTGTCACCTGATCTGCGAGAAGAGACCTTACGACAACGCAATTTAAGGTTGGCAGGCTCATTCTGTAACATATTTTTGCAGTCATATTTTTGTACCTGTGTTTTGAAGGCAATGTTCCTTCATTTGCATGTGGTCACTACCCCATGCAAATGGGAGAGTGTCTTTTAGCCTGCAACCATGCTCTATTACTAACACTGGTACAGAATTGAATAACCACTTGAGAGGTACACTATTGACCACCAGTTATCGGTCTGAGGTACCCATGAGCCCACAGAAAGGCCCTACAGGAAAGTGGGGTTTCAAGTGCATTCACATTTTTTGGGGAGGGATCGGCCTTAATCTTTTTTTAAATCAGTCTGGCCGCCAGCAATATAAGGCTGAATCACATTGGAAAGTGTTGAGTCACTTTTCACTGCTGCACTGTGCCAGTACACATTTCTCTTTATCCTATGTGTTGCATGCAATGAGTGTGAGCCCAGCCCAGCCCACTCAAGAAAGAGACAAACCTTGTACGAACATGGTCAAATCTTTATAAACCCTAAATTGATGAATCCACGATTGTATCTAACACTGTAATTGGCGAGGGTAAAAACTGTTATGCTACTTATATGAAAATATGCATTTGCATATATGATTGACAATCATGATTAAAGCTCCCGGGTTTCTGTTTTTGCTGATTTTTAAATAAAAATATATAGAGAAAAGAGTGTCGTTGCCTGTCTGTATTTATTTTTAAAGGTGCAAAAAATGTAAAACAGGTCTTCTATGGAGCTACTGTCGCTCATGACTGCCAGACTAACAGTGACATAGCCTGGCAGACAGGGAGTCTCAGAATGAATGAATGAACATTTAAAGAGTGCAAGCAGCTACCAATAAAGGTGTCACAGCAGTAGAGTAATGAACAACTAGAAAAATATTAATTAGTTGTGATCTGATGGAACAGCCGGGTTTTGAAGCCCTTGGGAAACTTTAGCTGGTTAGTTTCAGAACAAAGAGAGAAAAGAACAAAATGTCATAACTTCGGTGAAAGATAAGAACAATCTGTGCCCCCTGATCTTATGTGTACAACTTGACTAACCGGACTCTTGTGTGGAAGCGTATTACTTGACTGAGAAAAGCAGACTCTATGGCAAATACATAAAGGGCCTGATTCAGAGTTATGCAGGGGGTTACTCCATGACATATATCCCGTCCATTGTATTACAATTTCATTATAGCCTATGAACATCGTAATAAGATGGATGGGATATCTGTCCACCGTTTTACAACAAACTCAAAGTCAGGCCCCACGTCTCGAAATACAGACACTGTTTAACTGAGAGCCAATCCAGATTCCTTAGATCGGAATAAATGGGGCATGGGAGCATAAGTTCTACAGAGCACTCAGTCAGTTGAACACATGACATAGCTTTCTTTGGAAGAAACAGGCAGAGAATTACAGTAACTAATAATAGATACAATGATTGAATAAACCACTGTGCAGCAAGAATAGGTGGGAAATAATGGGAGAAAAATACACAGGTAGAAAATGAGCATGTTCCTTTGTTTCATGAAAGAAAGAGATACATCAATAAGCACTCCCACGTTCTTAGTTGACTCACATGGTACAGAAGGATTACCCAGTTCAGTAGGCCACCAAGAAGGAGACCAGATCCGAAAAGGGCCTCCAAATAACAAGGTCTCCGTTTTATCCCCTTAGAAAGCAATAATCCAGGGGGCCACTTCCATTGAGCAGTTGTTGAAATTTTCTACACAAGCACCAGTTCTACCAGCAAATGAGATAAAAATCTTCACATCGTGAACAAATGTCATAACCCCAAAGGCATAGCTGCAGATAGGTGATCATACTTAAATGTTGTAAGCCTACAAGTGAAGTAAATAAGTGTTGATGTAAGTTATCTTAACTGTCAATGACATGTTAATTGAAAATAATACATTAATCTTGAAAACCCTAATTTTCCACATTGAATTGTTATTTTCCACAAAATGTTTTCTCTTTTGCTGCAGAAGCTGTAACTTTCCAGAAGCCTTCTGTTAGTTAGTGAATAGGCATTTGTTTTGCTTTAGACAACTGATAGTGAGGTTTTCACTGGGAGGAGAGGAGACAAGAAGAAGGATGATTCATGGGAAGAACAGTCTGGATCGCAGAATGTAGACAATAGTTTACTGAAATTATAATGATGGATGCATGAGGAAAAAGAAAACACAGGGCTTTTCCTCTTAGGACTTTCTTTTGAGCTTTTCTCTTAGAGGGGAGCTTCTCTCAATCTATATACTTCTATTAATTATTATGGCCATCATTACAACCCTGGTGGTCGGTGTTATAGTGGTGGTAATACCGCCAACAGGTCGGCGGTAACAAAAATGGGATCATGACCACAGTGGAAACCGCCAACACATATAGCCACTTTAACACTCCGACCGCCACAGCGGTAGCAACAAACTCCGCGGCGGGCACCGCCAACAGCCATGCGGAAGACAATGTACCACCCACCCCATTACAACATGCCCATCTGCCAGCTTTTCCGGGGCGGTACCAATGCCATTAAAAGCACGGCAGAAACAATACTTGGAAGGGAAACCACTCACCTCTCGACACTCAACAAAGAACCAGGACGCCATGGAGCCCGAGCTGTACGTTTTGCCCATGCTGGTATATCTTCTCATATATCAGGAGCACCAACGTTGGCAACGACGACCATGGTGAGTACAGCACCAAGTAGACAGTGGAGGCAGGGAGGAAGAAGAGAGTGACACACACATGCAACACACAACATCCCCACCCTCACCCCCAACACCATACACACAAACACATGCAACAACATTACATATACAACCTGTGACCCTCTGGAAGAATGCAAGGACAAAAGGAATTGAGTCAAAAAAGTGTTATATAAGAATTCAAGAGAAGAACGTTCATAAATAAATAAACAATATGTACAATATATACAATATATACAAAATTAGGGACAATGTCCACACAAAAATAGTCTGTGGCCCACTGGGCCATAACACATAGGCCAAGCCCACACTTGACTACTGCCTCAAAACGGAGAGAACACTGCAGAGGCATCAGGTTGAAAACACACAGGCACCTCAGGGGGATGGGGAAGAGGGGGCACCTCAGCCGGAAGATGGTACAACGCCACTGCTCCAGAAGGTGGCTCCATGCCCACTGCTTGGTCCTGGGGAGTGCAAGGCCACAGTCTCTCAAGTGGGTGGTTTGCCCACTGCTTGGTCCTGGGAAGTGCAAAGCCACAGTCTCTCAAGTGGGTGGTTTGTCCACTGCTTGGTTCTGCCCACTGGTTGGTCCTGGGGAGTGCAAGGCCACAGCCTCTCAAGTGGGTAGTTTGCCCACTGCTTGGTTCTGGGAAGTGCAAGGGCACAGTCTCTCAAGTCTGTGGTTTGCCCACTGCTTGGTTCTGGGGATGCCTTTCTCCACTGGTGCTGGAGGGGGCTTTGTGCCCAGTGTGCTTCATCCTGTGAAAGATGCGGTGAGTGGATGCAATGCCCTTCTCCACTGGCTCTGGAGGTGGCTTTGTGCCCAGACATGCAGCAAGGGAGTGCCAGGTCACAGTCCCTCACCTGGGTGTGAGACCCACGTGATTTGCACTGGTCAGGATGCATGATACTCCATGGAGGCAAGGCTGCACTCCACCGGCCAGCGGCTACGGCTGCTCAGTGGTGGTAGTGGCAGTGCTGGTGGGGGTGCTGCCAGTGGTGGTGGGAAGCTCCAGCCCTTCTCCTGCATCCTCGGACGGCTGCCCACTGGGACTGATGCTACTGGCAGTGGTGCCACATTCAGCAGTGCTTGCGGCGATGCTGGCCACGGTGGAGGTGCCAGTGCTGCCAGTGGTGGGGGGAGGCTCCAGCCCTTCTCCTGCAGCCTCGGATTTCAGCCCACTGGGACTGCTGCTGCTGGTAGTGGTGCCACTTTCAGTGGTGCTTGTGGCGGTGCTTGCGGCTGGGCTTGCGGTGGTGCAGGTGGAGGTGCTGGCCGCGGTAGAGGTGGGGGTGCTGGCAGTTGTGCTGGTAGCTACCAGGCCGTCACCTGCAGGCTCGGATGGCTGAAGTGCCTTGCCTGGTGTTTTGTGCCCCTTCCTTCCCTTGGCAGATGGTGGTGTCACCTTGGGTCTGGCAGCTGGAGTCTTTGAGGTGGCCTTGCTGGGTAGTTGTGGCTCCTTCCCCTTACTGGATGCTGTCCCCTTTTTCACCTTGCCAGCTGGCGGAATTGTCTTTGCCTTGGCAGGGGTTGGTGGCACAGTGGCTGGCCTGAAGGGTGCCCCTTTGAGCCTCTGACAGCTGCAGGAACTACAGCGGACGTGGACTTGGTGGCTGAGGTGCTGGGCTGGGTCTTGGCCACCCTGGCTCCAGGGGAAGGACAGGGGGAGGGGAAGGAAACAGGTCAATGTTGGTTAGGAAAATCTTCTTTAGGACACTGGGGCGGGAAGAGGATGAAGGTTTGGGAGTGGAGGAAGAGGGAGTTGTTGTAGGATGTGTTAGTCTGCAGTGTTTGTGTGCAGGTGCATGATCTGGATGCTGTTGGGAGGTGGATGGCTGTTGGGTGGGTGTGTGATTGCTTTTGTGTACTTTGGGAGGAGGGGTCACAGACACCATGGGAGAGGACACAGGGGACGAGTGCATAGATGTGGGGGTGGTGACTGCCAGTGAGGGTGTGTCGTGATGGGCATGCTGGTGATGGCGGTAGTAGATGAGGATGTAGTGCATGCAGGTGTGAGTGGAGACACAACTGGGAGGGAGGTGGATGAGGAGGAGGAGGGGGACACAGTGGAGGCAGTGGATGTTGGTGTGTCTGCATGGGGATGGTGCTTGTGTGCGTGCCTGTGAGATGAAGTGTGGTGCTTGTGTTTGCCTGAACCACTATTGTGTGTTGATTTGGGTGAATGCTGGTCTGAAGGTGTGCTTGGGACAGGCTGGGTTTGAGGGGATTGGGACTGGGTAGAGGAAGTTTCAAGGGGGAGGCTGGAGACAGGGACAATGGTTGCCATCAGTGCGGAGGCCAGAGCCTGAAATGCTCTCTGTTGGGCCGCCACGCCAGAGTGAATGCCCTCCAGGTATGCATTTGTTTGTTGCAAACGTCTCTCGACACCTTGGATGGCATTCAGAATGGTTGACTTCCCAACAGTGAGGTATCTCAGGAGGTCAATAGTCTCCTCACTGAGGGCAGCAGGGCTGACTGGGGCAGGGCCTGAGGTGCCTGGGGCAAAGGAGAGGCCCACCCTCCTGGGTATGCGGGCACAGGAAATCACTGAAGGGGCTGCTGGGAGGGCCGTACTGGTAGGAGGGGTGGCGGCTGTACCTGTTGTTGGGGTGGGCACAGAGGTGTCCACCACTGCTTCAGAACCTGCACAACAAGGGACCTACCCTGCCATATTTGTCCTGGCCTAGGGGCACCCACAGTCCACATCCCCCACCGAGGTAAAACCTTAACGTGCGCCAAATAATGAATCAGAATTTGTACACACACCCCTTGTGGCTGCTGTGATGCCCTCAAGCGCCCATCCAACTCTGGATAGGCCACCGCCAGGATGTGGAACATCAGGGGGGTCAGGGTACGACAGGCACCCCTTCCTCGTTGGGAGGTCAGCCCCAGCTGGGCCTCCACCGTCTTCCTTGCCCAGCAGTGCAAGTCCTCCCACTGTTTGCGGCAGTGGGTGTTCTGCCTGTCAAAGACCACCAGGGTCCGCACCTCCTTGGCAATGGCATGCCAAATACCCTTTTTTTGATGGGCGCTGACCTGCAGGAAAAATACAGCAGAAAAGGGATTAGTCATACCGTCCGGACCGTCACACTCATGGCCCACCATATCCCTCCCATCCACTAACACACATACATTGACCATCATACATACAGCACTCTGCCCAGGACCCCTCAGCCAACCCCCCCCTTACATGTGGATTAAACACACAGCACTCCATGCATTAATGCCCCATTCATCGTGCTCACGGTGTACTCACCTGTTGGTCTGGAGTGCCATAAAGTAAACTGTACTGGGGTAGGACCCCATCCACCAGTTTCTCCAACTCCTCCGCAGTGAAGGCTGGGGCCCTTTCCCCAGACACATGAGCCATTGTTGTTTCCAGACACAGGTTACAGCAGCACTTGCAGTGTAGGTCCTCTCCTGTTGAAGGTTAGGTAGCAAGTGATTGAACAGAAAGAAAAATGGCGGTCACGTCTGCGGCGGTGCGTGCCGTCACCACCGGTGTACATCGCCCTTGGCTCCTTGAGACCATAGGGTCCAATGATAACAAATGCAAAGTTGCGGGGTGGTCGTCGACCGCCTACCACAGCGGTGCACAACGTCAGCGGAATTACCTCATTTCCACTTGTCCCTCCTCACAGGTCAGGCAGCCGCCATTTCAAGGGGGCACATGCCATGGCACCTAAATGCTTCACAGCAGACATTTGCACATCAACTGACTTGCAGATTCACATACTGGTTCTGTAAATGAAGAGATGCATCATTAGAGCAATGGATGTGTGAATATGACCCTCTGCTCACCTTTTTACTCCCTAGGCTTCAACCGCTGAGGATGAATATGAGATGGAGACATCCTGCAGTGTACAGACCCCCTGATGGACCTTGCGACAATGGAGGACAGACACATTATCCTAACCTAAAGACTTTATCGGGCCACAATCAAAGAACTGTGTGCCCAATTAGAGCCAGACATGATGTCAGCTATCCGCCAGCCCACAGGTTTCCCCCCTCTAGTGCAGGTCCTGTCCGTGCTCCATTTCCTGGAGAGTGGTACCTTCCAAACAACAGTGGCCATGGCATCAGGGATGTCTCAGCCAATGTTCTCCAACATGTTGACCAGAGTGTTGTCTGCCCTGCTGAAACACATGCGTGGCTACATCATATTCCCTCAGGTGGAGGATTTGGCCACAGTGAAAGCTGACTTTCATGCCCTGGGACATATCCGGAGAAATTAATAGGTACTCAGGAATAGAAAAAGCTATCATTCTATGAATGTGCAGACGGTGTGTTTGGCTGACCAGTACATCTACCATGTGAATGGCAAGTATCCTGGCTCTGTGCATGATGCCTTTATCTTGAGGAATAGCAGCATCCCATATGTCATGGTTCAACTTCAGAGGCACCGGGTGTGGCTAACAGGTGAACCCAAGGTCCCCACCTATTATATCTTGGTGTCTGGGTATGGAGTTGTCCCTAAGGGTTAGTGTGTGTCTAACAGTCGTCCCTCGATATGTGCAGGTGACTCTGGTTACCCCAACCTTTCACGGCTACTGACCCCAGTGAGGAATCACAGGACAAGGGCAGAGGAACGTTTCAATGAGGCACATAGGTGAACAAGGAGGATTATTGAGAGAACCTTCGGCCTCCTGAAGGCCAGGTTCCGGTGCCTCCATCTGACAGGTGGATCCATGTACTACTCACCTAAGAAGGTGTGCCAGACAATTGTTGCATGTTGCACAACCTGGCCTTGAGACGCCAGGTGTCTTTTTTGCAGGCGGATGAGCCTGGAGATGGTCTTGTGGCAGCGGTGGAGCCTGTGGACAGTGAGGAACAGGAGACAGAGGAAGAAGATGTGGACAACAGAAGTAATATCAGATAGCAGTACTTCCAGTGACACACAGGTAAGACACTGTAACTTCACTGTTCATTTCAGTTTTCTGTTGGACATTGTACATGGCAGCATGATTTCCCTATGTCTATGGCCACTTACTGTACCCTTTGGCACTCTAGTTACAGATCTCTGTACCCCACTCTGGCTCCTGGTACGTGTACTGCTGCCCACTACTGGTCATACCAATTTATAAATTAGTGTACATAAGATTTGCAATGTTTTTAGATTGTTGTAATAATACATATTTCAATCAACAGACTACAGAATTATATTTGTTCCAAGGGTTTTTATTTAAGTGCTAATAAGTAAAGGGGGATGTGCAAGGGGCTGGGGTGATGGTGGGGGAAAGTCCAGGGTAGAGTCCAGTCTCTTGGTATCACAGGTGCATTGTCCAAGGGGGCATAGGAAGGGGAGCAATGGCAGTTCAAGGTGGACAGGGTGACAGAGTGGGACAGAAGGGTGACAATCAGGAGAGTCTTAATTCCTGGTGGGGGTCTTGTCAATGTTCTTTGGCTTCTGCCTGGATTGCAGGGACCGTTTGCGGGGTGTTTCTCCTTCTGCAGAGGATGGGGTGCTGGTGGCCTGTTGTTCCAGTGGTGGGGCCTCCTGTCCACTAGCGCCGGCAGAGGTGGAGGGCTGTTCATTGGTGTGGCTAGTGTCAGGAGCCCGTTGTGGTGCCACTGCATCCCTCATGGTGTTGGCCATGTCAGCCAGCACCCCTGCAATGGTGACCAAGATAGTGTGGATGTCTTTGAGGTCCTCCCTGATCCCCAGGTACTGTCCCTCCTGCAGCCACTAGATCTCCTGCAACTTGGCCAGTATTTGGGCCATGGTCTCCTGGGAATGGTGGTATGCTTCCAGGATGTTGTTGAGTGCCTCGTTGAGAGTGGGTTTCCTGGGCCTGTCCTCCCCCTGTCGCACAGCAGTCCTCCCAGCTTCCCTGTTGTCCTGTACCTTGGTCCCATGAACCGTGTGTCCACTGCCACTGACCCCAGGTCCCTGATTTTCTTGGGTTTGTGGGGTTGCCTGGGGTCCCTGTAGTGGTGGACACACTGCTGATCTGTCCTGGGGAACGTGGCATGGGCCCGCTGGGTGGATGCTGTGCTGGTGTTTCCTCAGGGGGGAGGCTCTGTGGTGGTGTGGGACTGTGGCAGGGTAACCTACTGTTTAGAGGTCCCTGATGGACCAGGTTGGTCATCGTGCTCCAGGCATGCAGAGCTGCTGTCATCACTTTGGACCTCTTCTGGGGGGGACTGGATGTAGCTGGCAACTCCTCTCCGGTGACGTTGAGTAGGGGTCCTGTGGGGATGCAAATGCATTGTTATTTTATTTGCGTGTGCCATCTTGTGCATGGGTGTGTTTCCCTGTATGGTTGTAATTGCCCTTTCGGCTTTGCCGTATGTGAGTTGTGATTTTGTGGGCTAGGTGATTCTGTCTAATGGGTATGCTGTGGTGATGGGTGTCCATGGATTGATGTGGCATGCAGGGCTTGGTACTGGGATGGGTGTTTTGTGATAGTGGGGTATATTTGAGGTGGTGGAGTGATGGGGTGAGGGTAGGGGTAGGAGTTTGTGATGGCATGCAGGTAGGGTGGGGGATATAATAGTAAAGGTTTGACTTATCAGTGTCCAGTCCTCTTGCTACTCCTGCGAGGCCGTCAGGATGCATGATCACCAAGACTTTCTCCTCCCATGTTGTTAGTTGTGGGGGAGGAGGTGGGGGTCCACCGCCAGTCCTCTGTACAGCTACCTGGTGTCTTGCAACCACGGAACGCACCTTCCCCCGTAGGTCGTTCCACCTATTCCTGATGTCATCCCTTGTTCTTGGGTGCTGTCCCACTGCATTGATCCTGTCCACAATTCTTCACCATAGCTCTATCTTCCTTGCAATGGACGTCTGCTGCACCTGTGATCCGAATAGCTGTCGCTCTACCCGGATGATTTCCTCTACCATGACCCTTATCTCCTCCTCAGAAAACCTGGAGTGTCTTTGTGGTGCCATGGATGTGGTGTGAGTGGTATGTGTGAGGATGTGTGGGGTGATGTGTTGTGGTGTGTGATGTGATGTGCGTGGATGGTGTATGGGTTCTGGTGTTCTGCGGCTCAGATTGAGTGGGTGCTCCTGGCTTGTCTCTCTCTCTGTTCGAAATCATTTTTGTTCGTTGAAAGGGTTGTGGGTAATGTGGGTGTGTGTTTTATAGTGGTCTAAGTGTGTGAGTGTGGTGGGTGTTTGTGTGTTAGGTGTGTGTATTTTGAATTGTCCGATGTGGTGTAGTTTTGTAAGTGTGTGTGTATTTTGAGCACAGTGGTGTGTACCTTCGATGGTTAACTGCGGTTGAAAGACCGCCACAGTGATTCGTGGGTCCTGATACTGTGAGTGTATTCCTGTTGGCGTAATGGTGTGGGTTTTGGTACCGCAGGTTTATCACTGACCTTCGGTCTGGCGGACTTGTGTGTGTGTCTGTATAGTGGCGGATTTCTCTGTGTGGGTCATAATACCCGTAGCGCTATACCACTGTGGTCACAGTATGTTGGCAGCCATCAGCACTGCGGTAGGAGGCCAAGGTTGTATTGAGGGCCTATATTCTGTATAATATTCATTTCTATAAACTTCTCTTCACGGAAGGATGCTAACTTTATTCCTTTGATGTCTGCCGACTTAGAGCTGAGAATACCTTCCAGCTTGACATTCAAATGGCTTACTGCTAATGCATTGAGTCTTTCAAAAGAACTCTTTGTTGAGCATCTGAACTGACATCTTATTTTGCCTTATTCAAATGAAATTTAGATTAGGGAACTTCCTTTATGGAACACGCATGCTGTATTATTGCTATATTATCTGTCATTCTAAACAGCATTGCATGTTTTCTTATTTTAAAATATTGATTTATGGTTCATGTTATCTTTGTAATGCTGAAACTTAAATGATTTAAACTTATTGAAGAAGCAATGAATTGCTAAGAGAATTGAACCCTTTAACTCACTCAAATTGTTTTTATTTACTGTATTAAAAGTCACTAAATATTGAGCATATCATTGGCTTGATATAGATGTTTGCTCATTTCTATTTTTCATTGTGACGAACCGAGGACCATATAACCAGTGTCAGTGTTTATTTAACGATTACACCCAAAGATTGAGATATAGAAAACCCTGCTCTATCAAGTGGTAGAGACAGGATGGTTTTTGTCACAGGAGAAATGGAGCCAAAATATTTTGCCTGAGTTCAGAATGTGCTCATGTCCCTTACATCCAAAGCCCACACTTGAAGACTGAAGACGTCTGTGGTATCAAAGATGGTTGCAATGGTGGAGGTGTGAGTATCAATAGGTTAATGCATCACAATTGTTTAATTAAGAGTTTGTCATTGTCTTTAAAGTATGTGTTTGGTATTTTGGCAGAGGTTGGTAGATTATTTGTGTCTAAGCATTTGATGCTTAGTAATTGAGGTTGTTATAGGACTCAAAGACATCCAAGATCTTGGGATAGTTAAGAAATTTAAAGAAGAGGTGTTTTTTGTCAGCTCAGGTTTGTGCTGCAGCTCCATAAGGTACCATTGACTGCACAATTGAGAAAGGGCATATATCATATTGCTGTGGGTATACTAATATTGGTTAGTGTTAGTAGAATCTATTGCCCCTCGGTAAAACTATGTCAGTCAGGGTGATTTGCCACTAGTCAAGATTTCATTTGTGTGTGTGGGTCTGTGTAAGGAAATTGAAGGGTGTTAAAACCTTCTTTCTGGTTGTTTCTTGTATGACTGAAATACTTTAAATTCTTTGGCAGAGGAGACAAAAGTTTTTCGTTCTTAGAGTTACAGAATTGTGTGTATGAGAAACTTTGAAAGGAGGGTGAAAGGCTACAAGGAGTGAAAACTACATCAGAGTGCGCTGCTCTGAGATTGGTTAATGAGTCATCCAGTAGTAAGCTGCGATAGGCTTGTGAAAAAAGAATTGTGTCAGGACTGGAGGAAGGTATTGACAAATATGGAATTGTAAATTGAAGAAAAATAAATGTTTGTGCCTCCCCCAAATGGTACAAGATCACTGAAAATGAAGTGCAGTTCAGATTTCCACAGTATGATACTTTTGATTTAAAGATAATTGAACTTTTAAGGGAAAAACTATATGAAATGAGACCTTCTCCTAGACCTACACAATATGAAACATTCTTTGCATGGGAGCACACAGCTTACGCCGAAGGGAAAGAAAAGTACCAGAATAGCGCAAAGAGAGCAGAACAAAATTATGCAGATGCCCAATTGGACAAAGGACAGCAGATATTTAGTAAATATGTAGTTTAAGGAGCTAGAATGTATCCAGCAATAGCAACAGAAGAGTCTGAAAAGGTGGGCAATGATGAGGAATTTGCAAGAAAAACATCTACATCCAGACATTTTAGATGTCTTGTTATTCTCATGTCAACCTGCATGTGTGGCTCCCACAACAAGTGCAGACGTTGTTGCAACCACTAGTGTTACAGTGGCTACAGCCCCTGTTGATCTGAATATCTCTCAGACTGAAAGACTGCTTCCAGTACTTCCGAGTGCAACTACATATGTTGGAGTAACCACTATGGAAGTAGATGCAGGTGTTAGTGCTTCCATTGTAACTTCTTCTGCATCAGTGTCACATGAGCTATAAGCAAAGGCATTAGCATTTCCTGTTAAAACAGCACCAATAAATTATGTTCCAAACCATATGGTTGTATGTACTATTGTAGGAGAAACCACAACAGGGTTTACTATAACGTCAATAAATTCACAGATTATTGCATCGACCCTATCATTAAATGTTCAATCATTAAGAGAAGGGAGAAGGATCGTCTTTACAACACCTATTGCGCAGGGAGAGACAGGACCATCTGACGATGTGATTTTTCCCCCATGGTTTGAAAAACTCAAAAAAATAAAAGGGTGGGAGAAGTAGAGAGACTATCTATTAGCCAGAAAAGGGTGAAGCCTCTAATTATACCAACATTGAAGGGAGAATTGGAAGAAATTATCAGAGGATGTCTGGACATTTCACATTTGCGTCAATGCCAGGAAAATGAATTAATAAAGCTAAGTAAAGAAATCAGAAGATGAGCAGCTGACACACATAAAAAATGGACTGAATTGGTAGGGAGATTTGATGGGGATCTCTGTAAGAGTGCTCCTTACAGAAAGGTTTCAGGCTCAGGTAGATGATGTGGCTATTGTGACAATGCTGTTCTTGGGAATGAGATTACCCATTGCGAACTTGCGAAAATGCATCCACAAATGGAGCGATTTTGGCACATTAGATAGCAAATGAGCAAAAAAGAAGAGAAAGAAAAAGAAACAATCAGATGCTACAGAGGTAAATGGTAAGCCACCACCAGTACTCCCTGATGAAGACAAGGTTTTAACTTTCCCTGTGAGGGGGACAAAAGGTGGAGGGTATGTTCATGTGCAACAGAGCAGAAGGGATCTTGCTGCATTCACAAACAACTTTCTGAAATTGAAAGAGAATCCCCCTCAGTGGTATGGCCAAGTTGGGAAATTTGTAAACATTTTAAAGGTTCTGTGTACATACTTGAATACTTTCTTTGATATTGTAGTACTGAGTTATCTTTGAGTTGAATGCAAGATGTTGGTTTTCAGGTTGGAGGTCAAAGTGTTCCGTTGATCCAAATTGAGGAGCAGAAGCAGCTCCTTGTCAATACTGTAACAGCTCGCACATCGGTGATGGGCAGATAGAAATGGGCAAACAAATACAAATGCAAATGCAAAATGTCTGGTCTAATGAATGCAAGTGTCAACTCATTCATGAGGTCCTATGATGCCCCACAAGCTCCCATGGCCTAGCAGATATGGATAATCTCATATTCAATATCAAGAGCACAATGAACACCTCTACAAAATCAGAGCCCATTTCAAAAGCTCCCCATGCTGGAGAATGTGAATTTTGATTCTGACAATTCCCTATGATGAGGCCTGAGGGCAGAGGAACACTGTGTACTTGGTGCAGTCTCAGAGGTGGACCAAAGTGGACCATTTGTAGGGGGAGATGTTAATGGCCACCAAGTTTCATTTCTCATTGTTAGAACATTGAAAGTCCCATGCCTACTCCTCTTGGGAAAGAAAATCCGAGTTGTATGTTTCACAAGTAAACAAATATCCTACCCTGTTTCAAAGAGAGAGACTGTAAAAATAAATTCATTTGAGGACAATCACCAATTTGCTGTGTGTGACTCAAGTCCTGTAAATCTGTTAGAAACAGATCTTTTAGGAAGTTATAATGCTCTATTTACTGAACACCAGTTGAATTTTAAATGCATGATGAAGATGTTGAATTTAAAATGGGGCAAAAAGACACAGCTGCAGGATTGTATCTTGTAAAGGTGGACTTCCCAATGTATAAGATACAGTAAAATCAGAAATATGGGATTTTTAAGGGAAATACATCAGACTAATCAAAAGGATAAATGTAGTCTGAATGACAATAAAGCCAAATGCAGTTTTTCAAAGTACACCACCATATACCTTAACAGCTGAGATAGTAGTTGGAATTAGGAGAGTTACTGAAATCAAGACAACACAAGGGAATTTGAAAGAGAATGTCGGAGGCACCCTGCTATTCACTGATCATGAGACTATAAAAGCGGAATGGCAAGTATCAAAGTGTACAGAGTATTCAAAAGATTAAAATTGTTGCCCCCCTTTGTTATGTGCTGATCAATCCAGCAACAATATTATTTCAGATCCCCTGAATAGCAGAGTGGTTTATCGTTATGGATCACTGACAGGCCTTTTTCTCCACGCCCTGCATAAGGACAGTCAATTCTTATTCTCCTTTATATTTAGAGATAGAGTTTTAGTATGGTGCTGAGTTCCATAAGGATATATAGAGAGTGGTTCGATCTCTTATCAGATCTTGAAAAAGAAACTTGAGACCTTATGTTAGACCTGGCATCTTTGGTGTGGTAGCCTCTGTCTTTTTTGCCTCTCCTTCCCATGTTTTGACTGTGTGCTGGACTCTGTTTTTGGTACTCTGGGCACTTTACCACTGCTGACCAGTGCTAAAGCACACGTGCTAATGTGTACAATATATGTGTAATTGGCTTTCTATCATTGGCATATTTGATATCCTAGTAAGTCCCTCGTAAAGTGCACTATAGGTGCCCAGGGCCTATGAATCAAATGCTGTTAGTGGGCCTGCAGCACCCACATAAGTAGTCCTGTAAACATATCTCAGACCTGCCACTGCAGTGTCTGTGTGTGCAGTTTTAAGACACCCCTAAGATAAGCTCTAGGTAGCCCATGGGCAGTGTAGTAGTGTATGTTAAAGGTGGGACATGTATTGGTGTGTTTTACATGTCCTAACAGTCAAATACCCCACACTTCAGTTTTTAGTGTTGCAAGGCCTATCTCTCTCATAGGTTAACATGAGGGATGCCTCTAAATAACTTTAAAGTGAAGATTCCCTTTGGGAGAAGATAGAAATGTAGAATTTGGTGTCTCTGAGCTTTCACTTTAAAAATACACCTTTTAGTGAAGTTGGTTGTTAGATTGTTAGTTTGAAAATGCCACTTTTAGAAAGTGGGTATTTCTTTTGCTTAAACCATTCTGTGACACTGCCTGTTTGTGGATTTCCTGTCTGGGTCAGACTGACAGTTGGGTTGATTGTGAATCTCCTCTAGACAGTGACACAAACGGAGCTGGGGTGTAGCCTGCATATCCTGATGAGCCATCTGTGCAAGAGTGGAGGTAGGAGTGGTAACGTACACCTTAATGAGCTGTGTCTGCCCTCTCACAGTGCAGTCTCCAACCCCCTGATGTGTGTCTGGGGCCTGGTCTGGGCAAGGCAGGCTCTTGTGAACAACAGAGACTTTCCTTTGAAGTTTGCCTACTTCAAAGACAGAAAGGGGTATAAGTAGTGGACCCAAAACCCCATACTTTAGACTTCTTCAAGATCACTGTTAGATTCAAGAGGAACCTCTGCCAAGGAGAAGAGCTGAAGAGCTGAGGAGAAGTGCTGCCCCTGCCTGTGATTGTGCTTTGTTGGGCATTCCTGCTTAAGAAGAATCTCCAAGTGCTTGAACTGAGCTTGCCTCCTGTTTTGATGTCTCAGGGCCATCAAAGACTTCCTCTGCCAGCACCTGGACTCTCTGCTGAGACCCCTGCCCTGAAAAGAGGTGTCCAACACAGTCCCTGGGCCCTTGAAAGGTGAAGTTGGCAGAACAAGAGCTGACATTTTCGATGCACCATCCGCAATGCGGTTGATAAACAACACGCCACTGGCTTCGCAGCTGAAACCAACACTCCACGTGCATCGTAGTTGGGAGATCGACACATTGTGGCTGGAGAAACGTCAAGTAACACTCGCCTGCGGCTGCTGATAATGACACAAACCCCATGCAACACTGTTTTCTAACTGTGTGCGACAGGATTTCTCACGCATCATCCCTGGGCATCAAAATAATCCTGACTCTGGGCAGATCTGAGGTGCCCTATCGGGAAATCAATGCATCACTCTATTGCGAGGTAGGAAATCGACACATCACCAAATTGACTGGAGAATAAACAATGCACTGCCACACTTGCGAGTAAGGAATCAACACAACGCTGACTTTTCCGGTGCATGCTTGCCGTGTGGCTTTATTTTGTAACGCAAACCAGGTACTTTGTGTAAAATCATTATTTCTATTGTTTTCTATGGAATAAGACTCTTATTCTTTTGAATATTAATATCTTGACTTGGGTATTTTGGATTTTGTTACTTTGGTCTTGTTTGATTTAGATAAATATTACCTTTTTCTAAACTGGTGTGCTCTCCTCTTTGTAATGTTTTCACTGTATTACTGTGTGTGTTGGTACAAATACTTTACACTTTGCTTCTGGGTTAAGACTTTCTGCTCATCCCTAGCTAGCAAGGGGGTGAGTCGGGATTAACCAGGTGTGTATCTCCTTGGTACTGACTAGAGTGAGGATCCTTGCTTAGACAGGGGTAACCTGACTGCCAACCACATACCCCATTTTTAACACTTTACAAATGCCTTACATTTCAGTCCTCATGCAATATATTTATGACCTACATGTGGCATCAAAGTACACAAAAAGCTTGTAGACAAGACACAATTACTCTTTTAAATCATTTAGCTGAGAATGGACACAAAATGTCCCCAAGCAAATTAGAATATTGCTAAAAAGAAGTCCTATATTTGGGTCATCACATTGAGATGGGAATGAGAAAGTTGTCACAGAAGTGAATTAAGACAATCCTGAACATGAATCCACCCAGAACCCAGAAGGAAGTTAGGATGTTTCTGGGAATGGTTCCATGGCACAACGATTGCCTGAAAGTATTCCTAGAGCTGTGAGAATGTCTCTCATGCCCCTGCACCAGGAATGCTTGATTACTGTACAATGTTCACATTGCTTTGCAGTAAGATGGAGGCCTGCACTCTCTCATTGCTTACTTAGTTATATGGAGACTCTTGAAGACATGTGGCATACTCTTGACCATGTTGCCACAGGACTGCTGCCTACTCTAAATCTGTTTCAGCAATTGGTGTCAGTATTGAGAGATGTGAAAACATGGGTGGTCATTATGACCCTGGCGGTCAGGGAAAAGGTGCCAGTTTCACTGCCAACAGGCTGGTGGTAAAGACCACCATATTATGAGAGTGTCGGGGTGGCCTCAGCCAACACGCCACATCTTCACTCATACCGCCAGGGCAGTAGGAGCCGCTGGGCTGGAGATGAGCATCTCCTACCCACCGGGCCACAGAAGACAGTCGGCGGTATTAGGAGCCACCTTTCCACCAGGGTTTCCGTGGCAGTAGCACTGCCACGAAAACCCTGGCAGAAAGGCAACCGCTGACAGGGAATTTCTTCCCTGTCACCAGTAGACAACACCCCAATCCCCCAGCAAGCACTGAAGCCCCCCACACCCTCTCCAGGGACAGTGCCTTCACCCCCAACCCTCCCTCCCCGCATACATGCACACGCACACAGAAACCCACATACACCAAGCATACACTCATTTTCCTAAACTTACATACTCGCATTCACTCACATGCATCCATACTAGCATTCACCTCAGCACTCATGCACACATGCACACACCCATCCAAACACGCATACTCACACCCATACAAACACACATACTCACACCCATCCAAACATGCATACTCACATGCAAACACGCATTCACCACAACACCCATACTCACATACACACATGCATACACACTTACATGCATACCCGCACCCACTTCTATATTCAAACACACATACACACATTCATGCACACACACTGACAACACCCACTCACATGCACACACAACACTCCCCACCCCTCCTCTTCCCCTGTCAGACGATCAACTTACCTGGTCTGGACAGGAGGTTGTCCGGCAGGGAAGGGGCGCTTCCACCCCCAGCAAGGCCCAGCCATCAGGACACCGCCAGGCAGCATTACAGCTCGTAATACGGCTGGTGGAGTCCTTCTGGTGGGGCAGGGGCAGTGGTGGAACCGCCCCAGTGCCTCTGCCCACCAGCACGACTGCTACTGGATTCCCACCCAAAGTGTGATGGTAATCCAGCAGTACCCGTAATATGGTGGGCAGAAGACCGCCAGCACTGGTGGTCTTTTGGTGCCTGCAGCTTTGGCGGTCTTGCTGTCATGGTCCTCACTCTGCGGAGATTTTGCTCACATATATTAAAGACAATATTTGAGAAACAGCAGACTTACAAATTATGAAATACAAATCCTTACTGCAAACAATGTTGTTTTCAAGAGGTGCCAAACACTCAATCCAGCTACATTGTGACTGTTACCTGAAAGTGAAATTGATGAAGATGAGGTTGAACATGACTGCCTTGAAGTCATGTATTTATGCACCAAGCCAAGACCAGACATTAAAATTGAGCATCTTGATGAGCCCAATTATGTAATTTTTGTTGATAGCTCATGTTTGTAATAGTGTGAGAGGATTTTGAGAGCACCTTACACTGTTTGCATTATTTAGGAAGTAGTAGAAGCCTCCTGGTATTGAGGTCTTACCTCTGCAGAAGTGGTGGTATTGATCGCCCTTACAAGAGCGTGCAATCTTTCAGCTCAATTGAGATTGACTATATTTATGGATAGTCAGTATGGCTTTCGTGTGGTCCATGACTATGTGTAGTTGTGGTCACAGAGAGGGTTTATGACATCATCTAGTTTGCCAATACATAACAGAGAATATGTGATTTAATTGTTGGAGGCTTTGCAAATACCACAAGAGATTGCCATAGTTAATTATACAGCCCACATAAGTAGAAATGAGTGTGTCACAATTGGAAATAGATATGCTGATGATGTTGCATTATATTGTACAATTGTGACATGTACACATAATGGAGAATATACAGATGAATTTGATGAGAACACTACCTTTTCAATGTTGTTGTCAGTAGTTGCTAGCTGGAAAGAAATAAAAAGATTGCAGGAAGAAATTTCAGAAGCCGAACAGCATAGGTGGATCAGAGCAGGATGTGTTCAACATGCAAGGGACATTTGGGTTTCAGTGGATGGAAGACCAGTGTTGCCAGTTAACCTGTTGTTTCTCAAGACATTTCAATGGTCTTTCATACATTGGGAGGGACACAATGGTTAGGCTGTTTAGTCAGAACTTTTGTAATATCTGATATGATACTCAATTACAATAAACAATGAGCTGAAGTAGTGCATTCTGTTTCTCACCAGGCAGGAGCTGGTGCTGCCAGTCCACATCAGGAACAGCGTCACAACCTTAACCCAGGTGACTGGGTTGTGGTAAAAAACAATATGTCCTACTTATAGTCGAGGTGGAATGGTTTCTACAAGGTTGTACTGATACCAGCACTGCTGTCAAGTGTGCTAGGATACCTAATTGAGTGCATTATTCGCACTCCAGGTGCCCATATGAAGAAATAGTGTTCTTAGGGCCAAATCTGATACTTCCTATGTCAGTATTTCCAGAAGGACCAGTGGTGGGGAAATACTGTACAATCTATCACCTGTATGAGTTCCTGAAGTCTTGCAAGGTACTATGGAAGTACCCATTGAAGGTGAAGAATAAGGAGTTGAGAAAAAAAAGAATAGTTGAAGCATCAGCAGAGCATCCAAAGGGTCCAAATGAATGAACAAGTGTATTGAGATCTAAATGGCCAAATGGTAAGAGGCAATTGAGATCTAATATGTCATCTGAACACATACCACAAACCATCATTAAGGAAACAGAATCTAATGCTATAAGTAAACTAGAAGAATATCAACAGACACTAAAGAGATCCAAGAGAGCAAGACTACTGTGACACAGGTAATATGCTCCTGGATTGACTTATTGTTCAGAGAAAGTATCAAATGCATCAGGTCAAATTTGAGCCTCCATGAAATGCCACACTAAACAGCACTGATTTGAATAAGACTCCTGAAACTAATAATACAGCCAAGAACTTGACAAGAACTATTTAGAGAATTTAAAACTGAAAGAACTGATTCAATAAATGATGAACTCTGTACACAACAGACAAATAAAAGACTATAATAAATTAATGTAACAAATAATAATTAACAAACATAAGTAAAAGAAATAGAATAATGTCCTAGGGCCAGGGTTGCATTAGAAGAACATAGATAGCACATTTACAAGAAGATGGAGTAGGGTCAGGGATGTCTCACAAAGATATTTGTAGATAAGCTGAACGTAATAACAGCAAGTCAATCATCAAATGTTTTGTTCGTATGCACAAGAAGAAGTCAACATAGAATATTGAATCTGCCTGCTTCTGTTTTCTACTAAAGGTCTGACTATAGACAAATATGTATGTCCTTACCAAGACTGAGGCCCTCATTCCGAAAACAGCTATCATTCATTCTGGCAGTCGGCAGTGCAGAGGCTGTTCCCTTGCCGGCACTGCCATGCCAGCAGGAATCCGCCCACTGTATTAGGAGCTGTAATATGGCTCGGCGGTGTCCTGCTGGTATGGTGGTGGTGGAGTGGAAAGACCGTCAGGACCCATCCCCTCCTAGATGTCCTTCTTGACTCAGAAGGTAAGTGGGCATCTGAAAGGGGAGGGGGGAGGTCATCTGTGTATCTGGGTGCATGTCTGGGAGGGGGAGTGGTGAATGCATTTGTGTATTCAAATGAATGTGAATGAGTGTGTGCGTGTATGTGCACATGTATGGGGGTGTCTGAGTGGATGCATGCAAGAGAGTGGGGGTGTCTGAGTACATGCATGCGAGTGAGTGGGGGAGTCTGAGTGGATGCATGCGAGTGAGTAGTGGTGTCTGAGTGGATGTATACGTGTGCTGCTTGTGTGTGTATGTTAAATGCATGTGTGCATGAAGGGAGGGTTCGGGTGTGTAGATGGGTGGAGGAGATGTGTGCAAGTGTGGGGACATGTGTGTATGTGTGTGCAGGCAACAGGAATTTCCAGTTCTGTCGCCAGGTGCATGACCGTCAGAGTTTTCATGGGGGGGCCGCCACAGAAAGCCTGGCGGTTTGCAACCGCGTAATCCAAACGGCAGCCTAAGGCCTGCCTCCAGATTCGAGGAGATCACTGCCTGCCGTGACGGTGCGACCACGCCGGCGGGCCAGGCGGAGTTGTGGAGGTTTGGCTTCAGCTGGCTCCGCGGAGGTAAGACTGCCACGGCGAGGCTGGCAGTCTTATGACCACCAGACTCGTAATGAGGGCCTAAGCGTAGATGAATGATTATTGTCGCACTAATAGTTGTTGGGCTAGCATTTATAGTCCTTTTGGTTGAAATGAGTTTAACTCCAGAGAAAGAAGCATTTCAGACTTCACCTGCACCTACAAAACCTACACACACAATAGACAATATGAAACTAAAAACTTCTTTTACAGATGTTTCAAAAAGAGATTTCTCAAATAATGCTATTTCTTGGTTAGTTCAGGAATTCACTCAAGCTTTAGACATTAAGGCCATCATTTGAACTCTGGCAGTCTTTTGACTGCCAGGGTTAATGTGGAAGTAGTACCACCAACAGGTTGGTGGTACATACCGCCACATTGCCACTTCACCACTCATATCACCATGGTGGTATGAGCTGCCAGGCCAGAGTTGTCAATCTCTGGCCCAGCAGCCCACAGAGTACTGCCACCTGCATTATGAGCCAGCCTATCGCCATTGTTTCTGTGGCGTTAGCAACTCCATGAAAACTATGGTTGTAGGCCCTACAGTGACAGGGAATTCCTTCCCTGTCACTGGTAGGTGGCTCCCCCCAACACTCACCTGACACCTCCCACCCCCCTCCATCCAAACACCCCCAACACCCCTGATTCGAATACCCCCACCCCTTCTGATACACTCTATCACCCTCTACCCTGATAAATGCACACAGCATCCCACTACAGTCAAGGTGGTTGTTCAGCAGGGAACAGGAAGGGGCACTACTACCGCCAGCAGTGCCCCACCAGCAGGACACCACCAGGCCGTATTGCAGCTCAAAATACGGCTGGCGACGTTCTACTGACGGGACGGTGCTGGTGTTAGCTGCATCAGGTCACCACCGTCTGCCCTTATCATATGTTAAATTGAGCGCCAAAGGATTGTTGTGTCTGTGCACAGAAGTTACCTTCTTTAGCTGCAGAGGATGTGATGTTTTACCACATCCCACTTTACCTTTAGTATTTTACTTAGTTTATTTTATAGATAGGATATTCTTGAATAGTATTTTCCCAATTAATACATGATTCTTTTCAAAGTTCCCCTTCAGAAAGTAATGAATCCTGACCCACCAGCAAAAGACATGGAAATTGCATGGTATTTCTTTTAGATCTCCTACAGTTATTAACACTATTAAGATATCCCAGAAGAATCTAACCTGTCTATTAAGACCATTAGAAAAGAAATGTTTTTCAGTATTAGAGGGAACGAGACCCTGTATGTTTCACAAAGCTAATAAGGAAGAAGGGGCAAGATGTATCAAACATTTTTGCGATTGCAAAAATACATTTTGGTATGTAACTAGTCCACTTTTCGATATGGTAACTTGTTACTGAATCTCAAATTGGATTTGCCACTACATAACGATTCGTTATCAGGGAGGGGCGTGTCAAGAGCATCCCTTCCCGAAACCGAATCGCAGAGGTATGTATGATTGTTTTGTGACCATGAATGCGGTTGAAAAACAATTGCAGTTACCACCTACTTCCCCCTTCCTCTTTGTGAATGCATGCAAAAACGTTTTTTAAGAGCAGGCAGTGGTCCCAAGGCATACTCTTAAAAAATGAAAATGAAACTTTTCATTTTTAAATGCATCACATTTACCTTTATGGAAAATGGACATCATTTTTAAAAAAAATTGCTTTATTGAAAAGCAATCACAGACATGGTGGTCTGCTGAGCCCAGCAGCCCACCATCGCTATGATTGTAGCGATTAGGAATGGCTCGCAAATTGCGACCTATCTCATGAATATTGATGAGGTAGGTCTATTTGCAAGCCCTTGCGAATCCTTATTTGAAACTCCTGGAGTTTCATAGATTCCAATAGCTATTACTTAATTGAGATTCACTACAAATCACAATTAGGTAATCGCTATTGTAAAGATTGATACATCTGGACCAAGATGTTTTATGGAATGTTTGGAAGAAAGAGGAAGATGAATAGAAGAAGAAAATGAAATATCCTAAATTAAAATTAGAAAGATGACAAAAAAAGGAAATGATGGCCCTCATTACAACCCTGGCGGTCAGTGATAAAGCGGAGGTACTACCGCCAACAGGCTGGTGGAAAAGAAATGGAATCACAACCATGGCGGAAACTGCCAACACAGACAGCCACTTTAACACTCCGACCGCCATGGCGGTAGCAACAAACACCGCGGCGGTAACCGCCAACAGAGAGGCGGAAGTCAATGTACTGCCCACACTATTACAAGGCACCAATTCACCAGATTTTCTGGGGCAGTGTCAGAGCCTTCAAAAGCACGGTGGAAACAGTCTTTGGAACGTAAACCACTCACCTCACGACACCCAACGAGAAACCAGGACGCCATGGAGCCCGAGTTATGGGTCCTGCCGATGCTGGACTACCTCCTCATCTACCAGGAACATCAAAGACATCGGCGATGACTACGGGGAGGACTGCACCTAGCACGCAGAGGACGGGGAAGGAAAAAGAGAGTGACACACACACACACAACACGCAAAACCCTCACCCCCCACCCACAACAACATACACACTAACACATCCAATTACATCACAGATACACCCCGTCACCCCCTGAAAGAACGCATTGACCAAATAAAATGAGTTTAACAAGTGTAATAATCGAAAATTCAGATAGGCCAAGATAACTTTAAAACATCAGTATATAAAAATATTCACAGCAAGTACACAAGTCCGTATACTGTCCCATTAAATGTCAGTGGACCAGTGGTCCCAAAAAGCATGGGCAAAGCCCACATATGACACCTCCCTCAAAACGGAGAGAACACTGCAGAGGCATCAGGTAAAAAAAATAAAAAACAGGCACCTCAGGGGGAAGGGGAGGGGGCACCTCAGCCGGATGATGGGATGACACCACTGCTCCGCAAAGGGGCTCCATGCCCACTGCCTGGTCCGGGGGAGTGCAAGGCCACAGTCTCTCAAGTGTGTGGGTTGCCCACTGCTTGGTCCTGGGGAGTACAAAGCCACAGTCTTTCAAGTGGGTGGTTTGCCTACTGCCTGGTCCTGGGGAGTGCAAGGCCACAGTCTCTCAAGTGTGTGGGTTGCCCACTGCTTGGTCCTGGGGAGTACAAAGCCACAGTCTTTCAAGTGGGTGGTTTGCCCACTGCTTGGTCCTGGGGAGTGCAAGGCCATAGTCTCTCAAGTAGGTGGTTTGCTCACTGCTTGATCCTGGGGAGTACAAGGCCACAGTCTCTCAAGTGGGTGGTTTGCCCACTACTTGGTCCTGGGGAGTACAAAGCCACAGTCTCTCAAGTGGGTGGTTTGCCCACTACTTGGTCCTGGGGAGTACAAAGCCAAAGCAAGGCCACAGTCTCTCGAGTGGGTGACATGTTCCACTGGTTCTGGAGGGGGCTTTGTGCCCAGAGTGCTTCATCCTGCCAATGACAGGGTGAGTGGATGCTTTTCTCCACTGGTTCTGGAGGGGGCTTTGTGCCCAGAGTTCTTCATCCTGCCAAGGACTGTGTTAGTGGATGCTTTTCTTTACTGGTTCTGGAGGAGGCTTGGTGCCCAGAGTGCTTCATCCTGCCCAGGATAGGGTGAGTGGATGCTTTTCTCCACTGGTTCTGGAGGGGGCTTTGTGCCCAGAATGCTTCTTCCTGCCAAGGACTGTGTAAGTGGATGCTTTTCTTTACTGGTTCTGGAGGAGGCTTGGTGCCCAGAGTGCTTCATCCTGCCCAGGATAGGGTGAGTGGATGCTTTTCTCCACTGGTTCTGGAGGGGGATTTGTGCCCAGAGTGCTTCATCCTGCCAAGGACTGTGTTAGTGGATGCTTTTCTCCAATGGTTCTGGAGGGGGCATGGTGCCCAGTGATGCTGCACCAGCGGTGTGGCAGTTCCCATTCCCTCACATGGGAGTCTGAGCCACGAGATTTACCGGTAACAGGTAGCATGATACTCCATAGAGGCAGAGCCACACTCCTCTTTGCGACAACTAAGGCTGCAAACCTCTGGTAGTGCCAGGGCT
The DNA here is from genome assembly GCF_031143425.1 of Pleurodeles waltl. NCBI lineage: Eukaryota > Metazoa > Chordata > Amphibia > Caudata > Salamandridae > Pleurodeles > Pleurodeles waltl. The sequence continues at coordinate 300,973,799 of NC_090447.1, forward strand.
GGTAGTGGTGCCTCATAGTGTGTGCAGGGTCCAGGACGTCTCCTGCAGCCTCGGAAGCCTGCACACTGGGGATGCTGCTGATGTCCGCTGTAGTGGCACTGGCTGGGCTCGTCGCCGCTGTGTCGGTGGCTTCAGTAGTGTCTGCGGCAGAGATGCTGCCGGTGATGCAGGTGTCTGCACTTGTGGAGGGAGACACCAGGCCATCTCCAGCAGCATCGGAAGGCTGCCCACTGGGGATGATGCTGGTGACTGTAGTAGAGGCATCAGACGTGCAGGTGGTGGTGCGGATGGCGATGCAGGTGGCGGTGCAGGTTGTGGTCTGTCTTGCAAAAGGGGTTACACCAGTCCCTCACCCGGAGGTTCCATGCCCTGAGCTGACTTCCCTTTGCCCTTGTGTCCCTTCCCCACCTTGTAAGTCACTGGTGGGTCCTGGGCACTGTTCTCTTTGGTTCTGGAAGAGACCTTGCTGGGTGGTTGGTGCGGCTTCTCTCTTCGGCAAGCTGGCCCCTTCTTTACCTTGGCAGGTGGCAAAATGGGGTGGTCCTTGGCTTCACTAGGTGGCACACTTGCAGCCCTCATGGGTGCCGGACTTGCAGGGACAACACTGGATGAGGATTTGGTGGCTGAGGAGCGGGGCTGGGATCTAGACATTCTGGCACTAGGGGAAGGATGGGGAGGAGGTGTAGGGAAGAGGTCAATGGCAGCTAGGAAAAGTTTTTTAGACACACTGGGACGGGAAGATGGAGGGGGTTTGGGAGTGGAGGAAGAGGTAGTGGTTGTAGGAGGGCTAGAGGCTGTTGTGAGGTGGATGCCTGTTGAGTGGGTGTGTGCCGACGTTTGTGTACTTTGGGAGGAGGGCTCACAGACACACTGGGAGAGGACACAGGGGATGTTTGCATGGTTGTGGGGATGGTGATTGCACATAAGCAGTGTGTGGTGATGGGCGTGCTGGTGATGGAGGTAGTGGCTGAGAATGTAGTGCATGCAGGTGTGAGTGGAGACGAGACTGGGAGGGAGGTGGATGACGTGGAGGAGGGGGACACAGTGGAGGAAGGTGATTTTGGTGTGTCTGCATGGGTATGGTGCTTGTGAATGCCTGTGGGATGTGTGGTACTTATGTTTGCCTGAGACACTTTTGTGTGTTGATTTGGGTGAATGATGGTCTGAAGGTGTGCTTCGGATAGGCAGGAGTTGAGGGGATTGGGACTGGGTAGAGGAAGTTGGAGGGGGAAGGCTAGACAATGGGACAATTGCTTCCATAAGTGCTGAGGCCGGAGCCTGAAATGCTCTTTGCTGGGCTGCCATGCCAGAATGAATGCCCTCTAGGTATGCAGTTGTATGCTGCAAATGCCCCTCGACACCCTGGATGGCATTCAAAATGGTTGACTGCCCAACAGTGAGGGATCTCAGGAGGTCAATATCCTCCTCACTGAGGGCAGCAGGGCTGACTGGGGCAGGGCCTGAGGTGCCTGGGGCGAAGGAGATGCCCACCCTCCTGGGTGAGCGGGCACGGGAACACGCTGAGGGGCTTCTGGGAGGGCGGTGCTGATGAGGCGGTGACAGTTGTACCTGTTTTTGAGTGGGCACAGAGGTGCCCGCCACCGCAAGGGAGCTCCCATAAGAGTAGGAGTCGCTGTCACTGGTGTCCCCTCCTGTCCCCGTCGTGGAGCTCCCCTCACCCTCCGCCCCACTGGTGCCTTCAGACTCCGTACATTCACCCTCCTGGGCCATGTGGGTTGCAGCTCCCTCCTGTTCCGGTACCACTGCTCCTCTGCCAGATGATACTAATGCACACAAGGACAGGGTGACAAAACAAAAAGGGGAGGGAAGAAACAGAGGATACACTTGGTCAATGCCAGCAACAACCCCACTGTTGGCGTACACTACACACAGGGAGCAGCCCTATGCACTAGCCCATGCCCTAGCAGTCAGTAGGAAAAACAACTGCCCATGGGGGACTATGCCTAAGCCCATTTTCTGTACACCTGGAACCCACAGGAGCCTGACTAGTTGTAGATGGCCACTACCACTATTGGGGTTGGAGTGGCACAGAGCCCGCCTAACAAGGGATCTAACCTACCAAGTTCGGCCTGGCCTAGGGGAACCCACAGCCCACATCCCCCACCCAGACATCTCATAAAGCATGCAGAGTCAGCTGAATGAGACTGTACTCACCTCCTTGTGGCTGCTGTGATGCCCTCAAGCGCCCATCCAACTCTGGATATGCCACTGGCAGGATCTGGAACATCAGGGGTGTCATGGTGTGACGGGCACCCCTTCCACGTTGGGAGGCCATCCCCAGCTGGGCCTCCATCGTCTTCTTGCTCCAGAGGCACAGGTCCTCCCATCTCTTGCAGCAGTGGGTGCTCCGTCTATGATAGACCGCCAGGGTCCGCACTTCCTTGGCGATGGCACGCCAAATACCCTTCTTCTGGTCAGCGCTAACCTACAGGAAAGGTAAAGTAAGAATGGATTTTACTCCCCCGTCCAGTTCTTCTTACTCATTGGCCATAACTTTCCAACCATGCCCTGAAACACAAACACTGACCATCCTCACATGCAGGCCGCAGCCCCCCCATGTATCTTCTAACCAGGCCACTCCATACATTAGTGTCCTATCCACCATGCACACAGTGTACTCACCTGTTTGTCTTGAACACTGTAGAGTAGCGTGTACTGAGGGAGGAACCCATCCACCAGGTTGTCCAACTCCTCCGCAGTGAAGGCAAGGGCCCTTTCCCCAGACTCAGGTCACAGCAGCACTTGCAGTGTAGGTCCTCTCCTGTTGAAGGTCAGCTATCAAGTGAGTGCACAAATAGAAAATGGCGGTCACGTCCACGGTCCTGGAAAACATAGGGCCCAATGATAACCAATGCTGAATTGTGCAGCAGTCTTCGTCCGCCTAGCGCAACGCTGCACAACGCCAGCGCTGTCACCTCATTTCCACTTGTCCCTCCTTACAGGTCAGGCAGGCGCCATTTCAGGGGGGCACATGGCAGGGCACCGAACTGCGTCACAGCACTTTTGGGCAGGAATACAGACAGACAGCGCAACACACCAATGAAATCACAATAGTGCAAAACAGCCTTGTGCAACCTATGTGGTATATGACCCTCTGCTCACCATTCTTCTACATATGGCACATCCGCTGGGGGCAGATGATGAGATGGCATCATCCTCCTGTGTACAGACCCCTGGTGGACCTGTCGACAATGGAAGACAGACACATCATTATCACCTACAGACTTGATCGTGCCACGATCCATGAACTGTGTGCCCAGTTGGAGCCTGACCTAATGTCAGCTATCCGCCATCCGACAGAAATCCCCCCTCTAGTGCAGGTCCTGTCAGTGCTCCATTTTCTGGCCAGTGGTTCCTTTCAAACAACAGTGGCCTTGGCATTAGGGATGTCTCAGCCAATGTACTCTAATGTGTTGTCCAGAGTGTTGTCTGCCCTGCTGAAACACATGCGCAGCTACATCGTTTTCCCTCAGGTGGAGGATTTGCCCACAGTGAAAGGTGACTTCTATGCCCTGGGACATATCCCCAACATCATTGGTGCTACTGATGGTACACATCTGGAATTTGCCCCCCCCCCCAAGAATGAACAGGTGTACAGAAATAGCAAAAGCTACCATTCCATGAATGTGCAGATGGTGTGTTTGGCAGATCAGTACATCTCCCTTGTGAATGCCAAGTATCCTGGCTCAGTGCATGACGCTTACATTTTGAGGAATAGCAGCATCCCTTATGTGATGGGCCAACTCCAGAGGCACCGTGTGTGGCTAGTAGGTGATCCCAAGGTCCACACACAGTTTGAATAGGTGTCTGGGTATGGGAGAGTCCCAAAAGGGTTTGTGTATGTCTAACACATACTCCTCGATATTTGCAGGTGACTATGGTTAACCCAACCTCTCATGGCTACTGACCCCAGTGAGGAATCCCACGACAAGGGCAGAGAAACGCTACAATGAGGCACATGTGTGAACTAAGAGGATTTTAGAGCGGACTTTCGGCCTCCTGAAGGCCAGGTTCTGTTGCCTCCATCTGACAGGGGGCTCCCTATACTACTCACCGAAGAAGGTGTGCCAGATAATCACGGAATGCTGTATGTTGTGCAACCTGGCTTTGCAACGCCAGGTGCCTTTTCTGCAGGAGAATAGGCCTGATGATGGTCTTGTGGCAGCTGTGGATCCTGTGGACAGCGAAGAAGAGGAGGCAGAAGAAGAAGATATTGACAACTGAAACCACATCATCATGCAATACTTCCAGTGAGACACAGGTAAGAGACTGGCACTGCTCCTCTCATATCAGACTACTGTAGGACATTACATGAGTCTGCCCTTTTACCTCTGTGTATGGACCCTGACAGTTCACTTTGGATTTCCTTTTCACAGATCTGGGTACCACATTCTGCCTTCTGCTATGTTCACTGCTGCCCAACTTTGATATGTGCAAATGAACTTTGCCATTGATGTTCGTCAGAGAGGTTGTAATAACACATTTGTGAAAGTATAGACTGACTCCAGATTATTTTATGATTCAAGGGTGTTTATTTAAGTGCTAATCAGTAGAGGGGGATGTGCAATGGGTTGGGGTGATGGTGGAGGAATATCCATGGTAGAGTCCAGTCTCTTGGTATCACAGGTGCATTGTCCAAGGGGGCATAGGAAGTGGAGCAATGGCAGTTCAAGGTGGTCAGGGTGACATAGTGGGAGAGAAGGGTGACAATCAGGAGAGTCTTATTTCCTGGTGGAGGTCTTGGCAATGTTCTGTCTTGTGCCTGGATCGCAGGGACCATTTGTGGGGTGGTTCTCCTTCTGCAGGAGGTGGGGTGCTGTTCCTGTGGCAGGACCTCCTGTCCACCAGCGCTGGGCAGTTCATCATTTGGGCTAGTGTCAGGGGCCCGTTAGTGTGCCACTGTCTCTCTCATGGTGTTGGCCATGTCTGCCAGCACCCCTGCAATGGTGACCAGGGTGGTTTTAATGGACTTCAAGTCCTCCCTGATCCCCAAGTACTGTTCCTCCTGCAGCCGCTGGGTCTCCTGATACTTGGCCAGTACCGTGCCCATGGTATCCTGGGAATGGTGGTATGCTCCCATGATGTTGGAGAGTGCCTTGTGGACAGTGGGTTCCCTGGGCCTGTCCTCCCCCTGTCACACAGCAGTCCTCCTAGCTTCCCTGTTGTCCTGTGTCTCTGGCCCCTCAACCGTGTGCCCACTACCACTGACCCCAGCTCCCTGATCGTCCTATGTTAGTGGGTTTGCCTGGGGTCCCTATAGTGGGGACAGTGGCATGGGCCTGCTGGGTGGGTGCTGTGGTGGTGTTCCCTGAGGGGGGAGGTTCAGTGGTGGTCTGGGACTGTGGCAGGGGAACCGACTGTCCAGAGGTCCCTGATGGGCTCTTCTGTGGGGGGACTGGATATGGCTGGCACCTCCTGTCCGATGACGTTGGGTAGGGGTCCTGTTGGGGTGTAAATGCATAGTTATTGTATCTGTGTGTGCCATCTTGTGCAATGGGTGAGTTTCCCTCTACTCCTCAGCTAGCATTATTGCCTTGGCCCTTGTGTGAGTGGTAATTTTGTGGCCTGGGTGAGTCTGTCTACTGGACATGCTTTGGTAATGGGTGTCCATGTAGGTCTGTAATGGGTATCCATGCATTGGTGTTACATGCAGGGCTTGGTATTGGGATGTGTGGGTTGTGATAGTGTTTTATCTGTGAGGTGATGGAGTGATGGGAGTAAGGGTGAGGGTGGGGGTATGTGATGGCATGCAGGTAGGGAGGGGGATATAGTAGTAAAGATTTGCCTTGCCAAAGTCAAGTCCTCCTGCTACTCCTGCGATGCCCTCAGGGTGCAGGATCGCCAAGACTTGTTCCTCCCATGTTGTTAGTTGAGAGGAAGGAGGTGGGGGTCCACCGCCAGTCCTCTGTACGGCTTCCTGGTGTCTGGATACCACGGAACGTACTTTCCCCCGTAGGTCGGTCCACCTCTTCCTGATGTCTTCCTGTGTTCTTGGATGCTGCCCCACTACGTTGATCCTGTCGACAATTCTCCGCCATAGCTCCATCTTCCTTGCAATGGATTTCTGCTGCACCTGTGATCCGAATAGCTGTGGCTCTATCCGGATGATTTCCTCCACCATGACCCTGAGCTCCTCCTCAGAAAACCTGGGGTGTCTTTGAGGTGCCATAATGTGGTGTGGGTAATGTGTGAGGTGATGTTTGTTGTGATGTGTGATGTGATGTGTTGGGGTGTGTTCTTTGAAGTGCGTGGATGTTGTGTGAGTGATGGTGTTGTGTGCCTCTGGATGCTGGTGTTGTCTTTGCTATTCTCTCTCTCTCTGCTTCTTCCAAAACTGTCATTGTAAGGGGTTGTGGGTAGTGTAGGTGTGCGTTTTATAGTGGTGTGAGTGTGGTGTGTCTATGTGTATCAGGTGTGTGTATTTTGAATTGTCCAATGTGGTTGTGTTTTTTAAATGTGTGTGTATTTTGAGTGCAGCGGTGTGTACCGCCAATGGATTACCGCGGTTAAATGACCACAGCGTTGATTTGTGAGTCGTGATAGTGTGGGCGTATTTCTCTTGCCGTGACGGTGTAGGTTTTGCTATCGCCAGTTTATCACTGACCTTTGGTGTGGCGGACATGTGTTGGTGTCTGTGTTGTGGCGGATTACGAGATGTGGGTCTTAATACCTGTAGCGAATTTCCGCTGCTGCAACGGTATGTTTGCGGCCGTCAGCACGGCGGTAAGCGAGATTTACCGCCAGGGTTGTAATGAGAGCCTATATGTTTACAAAAGGAGAAATCAGTTTAGAAAGAGACACATGGGATAAGCAGTTGTGAACACACATTTGAAGTTTTAGGAGGGACTCTTCAAGTCTTAATAGGGGAAGAAGCAGCTATTCCTGGAGTTTATTTTGTTTGTGGATAGGATGCCTATTTCCAATTACCTGCTGATTGGAGTGTTTTGTATTTAGCTTCACTGTTTCCTGAAATGTATAGTGTGATTAGTACAGATGGATGTTAGAAATTGGATTACTGGTTGACTGGGGTGTGAGCCCTAGTAAAGCAGCAACTACAATCCTAGTCCTGGTAACGCACAAGCAACTCCAAATGAACCTGTGCTCAACCCACTAGTAGCTTCGCACAGAGCAGTCAGGCTTAACTTAGACTCAATGTGTATAGTATTTGTGCAACACAACAAACAGTAAAACAGTGAAAATACCCCACAACAAGATACCACACCAGTTTAGAAAAATATAAATTATTTTAATTACCAAATAAGACTAAAACAACAAAAATCAAATCAGAAGAACCAGAGTTGTGATTTTTTAAATAATATACTGAAAAATAGTGCCTAAAAGCATTAAGGCCCTCATTATGAACATGGCGGTTCGGCCCGCCATGCCGGCAGTGGTGACTGAAGCCGCCAGCCGGTATGGCGGGCTGAACCGCCACATAATGAACATGTTGATTGCTGCCAGGAGCCGCCGTCACCCACCGCCATGCTCCCGCCGCCAGGCAGCCCTACACATTATCCCTGCGCTACCCTGGGGATAATGTTTCATATGCCGCCAGCCTTTTCCTGGCGGGATATCCCGCCAGGAAGAGGTTGGCGTAGGGTGTGCCCCGGGGACCCCTGGGGTCCCCTGCACTGCCCATGCACTTTGCATGGGCAGTGCAGGGGCCCCTGTGCAGGACCCCGTCGAGCATGTCACTGCCCAATTTACAGGCAGTGACATGCGCGATGGGTGCTGCTGCACCCGCCGCACACCAACATTGGCGGCGGCTCCTATTGGAGCCGCCCTCAATGTTATGGCTGTGTTCCCCGTCAGGCCGGTAGCCTGGTGGGGAAAACATTATATGGCCGGTGGGTTTTCCAGGAGGCTGGCGGTCGATGAAACGACTGCCAGCCTGAACACGGCAAGAAATCCCGCTGTGTTCAAAATGAGGACCAAAGTGCCAATTATGGGCGTCTGGTCACGCTGGAGTAGGTCAACGTCAAAAGTTCAAGTCAACCGCAATGGAGCGCTAGTTGGATGCAGCTCCAGATTAGTCTCACTGAAGTTTGACCTTCTCAAGTTTTGAGCCAAGAGTCCCATTCACTGGAGCCTGGTGGTTGCGAGCAGAGATGTTTGCTGTGCGAAGAGACAAATGTGCATCTGCACGCGCTGGATTTATGGGTGAGCAACAAGATTCCAGAGTGAATAGGCCCATTTATGGTAACAAAAAGCTCAAAAGCTTGACTTAAAGAGCAAAAAGACTACTTCCAAGGGCCCAGGATCAGAAAGATGCCTCTTGGGTGCTAGCAACTCATTTAGGCGAGTCCAGGAGCTGCAGAGAGACTGTTATGTCCCTGAGACTCGATCAAGATGCCAGTTGACTAGCCCGTTGAGCCACCCTCGGGTGCTGGGTTCAAAATAGGTTCCAGGTCCAGTTCTTCGGCTTCACACAAGAGGGCAGCAGGCATCAGTTCAGCACAGCAAGTCAGCAGCTCTTTAAGAGTAGCAGTCCAATAGAGTTGCAGTCCTTTCAGTAATGCAGCAGTCCTTCTTCCTGCTACAGTATCTACAGGTCCAGAAGTGTACGGAAATGGTAGTGTCTGAAGTCAATAACTTTTACCTAGTTGTGCCTTTGAAGTCCACAGGGTCTCTGCCCTTCTTGTCCTGGCTCCAGAATCACTACAGGGGGTTTTGCAGCCCTTTGTGTGGGGACAGGACATAGCCTATTCAGGTGTAAGTAACGCTGTGCTCATTCCCTCCCTTCTATCCTCCCAGGATGCCCATCAAATCACACCTAAGCTTCCATTGTGTGTGGCTGTCTAGAGCCAATATGTAAAGCCTGGCTGTCACTCACCCCAGACTAGAGAACACAGACAGGCAGCAGGCACCAAATGGCTATTGAAAGAAAACGCAAACTGGCATTTTCAGCATTTCAATTCAAAATCCGATTTCACCATAAGTTGTGATTTTAAATTGGGATTCCAGAGGCACCAAACTCGAAAAATAAGTCTCTTCCCCATTAGAAGGTATACTCATAAAAGGTAATAAGGCAACTTCAATGTTATCCTATGGGTATAATAGGCATGGCAGTAGTGAAAAACAAATTTAAGAGTTTTTCACTATCGGAACATGTGAAACGTCAAAGTACATTTATAAACATACTGCTTTTGTGTTACTGCTGCCTAGGGCCAAACTTAGCGTTGGCTTACATCTATTAAAAAGGAGGACTTAGGCCTGACAAAAGTTGATTTTGCCAGTTCATCAGTTCAGTTTATTCTGCACACGCAGGCTCTGCAATGACAGGCCTGACCCATGATTAAAGGGCTACTTAAATGGATGGTACAATCAGGGCTGCAGGCACACCAGTAGCATCTAACTTACAGTCCCTGGGCCTCTTTACTAGAGACTTAAAAGTAAATTAAATATGCTAATTGGGTATATGCCAATGTTGCCTGTTTTAAGGAGATAACAGATATACTTTAGCAGAGGTTAGCAGTGATAAAGTGCTTAGGGCCATAAGGCCATAAAACAAATTCAGAAAAAAAGGGAGGAGAAAGGCAAAAGGTCTAGGGATAACGCTGCAAAAAGAGTTTTTTCACCTCACATACACACACCCATAGTAGTGGAGACATAATACAATAAATGGGAGACATTTTTGAAGCAATCATATCACCAGTAGGAGTAGTTATAAACAATGAAAAAGTAAGAATGTTGTCTGCTGTAGTAGACAAACTGGCTACTAGTACATCTGGTGCTTTGTTAGTAAACGCAGAATAAGCGGCTATTAGATGAATGGTTTGCAGGATGAATCATCTTTGGATATACTGGTAGCAGAGAAAGGTGGAGTCCCTAGGATGTTGAACAACACTGCAGTTCATATATTCCAGGCGAGAGTAGAAAGACTGAAGAATTTGCAAGGAACATTTCTAACCTGAAACCTAAATTAAATATTCTAGAAACCACTAGTGTATTAACATTAATAATCATTTTACTGATTTAGATCTCAACTGAGATCAACAATATTTAGGGAAAAAAAATACTTTCTCTCACTAATCACATCATTCACAATTACTAAGTTTTAAAAAGGACTTAAAAAATGTAAAAAGGTTATAACAAACAAACTCATTTGGAAGATTCTTGACCAAAGAAATCAATTCCTCAGAAGTAAAAAGTTTACATTTAAAATACAAGAGTTTTATAAATCGATTTGTAGCTTTCACCACAGTCCAATGCGAACATAGAAAAAGTGCATGTTTTAGATTTTGCACCCCTCATCACACAAATTACAAATTCTGGTCGGATTTCATGAGCCATGCCAGCATTTTTTAAAGTAATTTGCTTGTAAAATACCCAATCTTAACAATTATTAATCATCTCACAATATGATCCAAAAGGAATAAAATATATTTTTTGGTTTGCTAAAAAGACGTAGGCCTGGAATTAAGAAAAGTGGTGCTGCATTCAATGCAGCACAACTTTTTATGTGCGCATTAGCACCCCTGTGCAGGATTAGCCCCAAAGGTTTTGAACTAATCACGTAGAGTACATAGGGGCCAATTGAAAATAATTGTATGCCCCTTTTTTAACACCTGCTCTGTGAAGGTGTTCAACATTTCCACTAACAATGGTGCAGTGGAATCTCTAAGAATGCCCCCAGGTAAATGCATTATGCCTGGCGCAGACATAATGTGGAGCAAGGGGTTACAAAGTGGTGCAATGCATGCATTGCACCACTTTGCAAATATGGTGCAACAAATTTAGCCTCCTTGGGCCACTTTAGCATCATAAAAAAATTACGCTAATGTGGCACAACGAGGCACTAGACCCTCCTTAATCCAGGCCATAGTATCACAATAGGGCCTATACTTTTTTAATATCTAGCAGTGGGTGATGTTACCAGTGTAACTGAGACTAAACTGACAATAGCATTTTTTCAGAAAAACGTATGTTGTGCTGAAGTCCACTCCAATGGGTGAACCATTGAAAATTGCATTTAAGTAGAGACAAGGCTGATATTACTATTACAAGTGTAATTATGTGTATTATGTGTTTTGCCATTACAAGTTTCCTGTTTTGCAAGATCAATAAAGGAGCAGACTATTGCATGTAATAGCTTAGAGGCACATGTGACTATGTTTGCCAAAGATATGGTGTACATACTGGTACAACCAAATTGCAACTGTGTGGATGAGAATTGTCTGACTTAAAGAAGATAGCTTCAGAAGAAGCTAACCTTTGTACTGATTCTAAGTGAACACTAACAGAGGGCAATGTACTCAAAAGTATAGGATATCTCTGGACATCTTTGCACACAAAATCTCTAGAAGCACTTTAAAATGGTGCTTATCAAAGCAACAATATGGGCCAATGTCTTTGAACCACTGTGCAGTCAATGAGACCTATAGTCCAAAGATTGAAAAAAGATCCTTTCAGGGTATGTATAAATTTTTAAAACATCTAAGGAAATTCCACCTAATTTCCAGTTAAAATGATGGTGCTGCCTCTTACCTCTAAACGGAATCACCTTGGTCTTGGTTATATATACCGTCAGGTAGTTATCCCTTACTATTTATAAAGAGCATCTAAATTTGACTGGAATCCAGTTTGCATGGGATCAAAAATTACTATATCAACAACATGTAATAAAACTTACATATCTTGTTGCACTACTCGAGAAGGACATTTTAAGATTAGCAATTTGAGCAGGAAAATTTCAGAAATAAATTTAAAACAAAAGTTGGGTCAGGGCATAACCCTGCTTCAGACCATTCTGTGTTTGGATTTTTGAAGACAACCCCTTACTTCTTATAGTGCAATAATTAGTCTTAATAAATAGGAAGGTATCTCAAATCTAATCAGTTTCTTTCAAAGAGTGAGTCTATTGACCATGTTGAATGCAGTTGCAAAATTGACAAATACAGAGTATCAAATCTGAGATTTAGATACTAGATAGTTTTCAATAAGAGTCTATACAATTGCTATATTGTCTAGCATGTAGTGATGGGTATAAAACCTGCCTGTACATTTGCAATCACTCCAGGTGAGTATTCCCATTCTTCAAGATGTTCCAGAAAACTGGACGCAAAGATCTTCCCTGAAGCATCAAGCAAAGCTATTTAGTGATAACTGCTAGGGAAAGAAAAAGATCCCTTTTCGTAAATCAGAATGACGATGCTCCTTGTACATGAGCTTGGAGTCTGGCCTGTAGCATAACAAGATGCAAATAGGTATACTAGGAATTTACTCCAGACTTCTGGGTCATTCTTCATCACTTTTCCTGTCAGGACTTATCACTGATGATGGCCCGCCTTGTTTATTGGAGTTGCGATCTGTTTTGCTTTTGGGGAATTATTTTTTTTTATTTTTTTTTACTGTAGGTTGTTATTGGCATTTAAGCAACATCAAAATGCAGTAGTAACAAATCAGTAAGATGTCTCAATACCAGCATGTCAGTGTACAGTCACTAACTCTTAGGATCCCCCCTCCACCCCCAGGTCCCTAACAGTGTGTCGCCATTCCGGTCACATCAAAAAAGGGATATTAAGCATTGTATTATTCCAAAACCAGTTCAATCGCCATAACCACCCCCCCAGCACTAGGTATTTTTTTAATTTTTTGGTAAAATAGTGAAACCATTCAAAGGAGAGCTAGGAATCGCAGAAGGGGCTTGGTTGCTACATTTGAATTTAGTGACAAGGTGCCAAATAGATTTGTAATTTTTTAACTGTATTGTTTGTTGCAGATCTAGCAAATTGAAATCAGCTGTTTTTTTTCTGTTGAGCTTAGAACAGGTTTCCCTCCTTTTATTTCATAATGCTTGTATTTCTTTCCATCTAAATACTGGGGGATCAGAAAACTTGGTAGTCTTTATGGGCTTGGTTGCTCTCCGAATCTTATGGGCTACTTCGGACATTGTGTCTTCAAAGATCTTAGCAGGATCACCATTGAGTTTTGATCCCCTATAGAAGTACCTTAATAAACAAAGCTAGTGTGGATGAGTTTGAAGTAATTAATCCCTGCTTCGGAACTACAGGTGCTCTACTGTTTCCTTTGTTTAACAACCAAAACAAAGTCAGTTGATGAACTATCTCAAGACAAATTAAGTTTTGCATGTCCACTACCATAGGTGAAATTCACTTGAAGTGATGAGAATTTGTGGAACAAATTATAATTGGTCATAACTTAATCATAATAGAAGAACCAAGCATGCCTTTTCCTGTGCATGACACTGCAATATCTCTATCTACTTTCTGGTTTATGATCACCCCATTTATACCTGATACCAGGTCGCCTTCCTTATTTACACACCACTTGTTTTAGAGGGAGGGGGAAAGCGGAGTCAGTGATGTTCCAAGCCACATCTCATTCCTTTTTTATAGGTATTCAGTGCTTCATTGGATAATTTTGCATAAGTTTGCATTAAAATATCCCAGTATAATCATCTGAGCGTTTTCTTTCAAATCTAAGGTGATTTCAATTAATCTGAAAATCTCCATGAAAAGAGAATTATAATGGGCTCCAAAGGAGACAAAAATGTTATATAATAATAGAATATCTGGAAAGTGTTGACTTAACATAGGTACTTTGATCTTAATGCTCTGGACATTGCTGTAAGGGGGTGTTAATACTTGAAAATGCCAATGTAACTCTATGAAGAGGAGAATAGTGACCCCACTCCCACCCCGGCATGGCCTTTCTTAACCTTCTGAGTGGGAACATCAGATACATAGAATTTTGGGATGTTAAAATGGGTTATGAACCAACTCTCTGGGAGATCAATATTTGAAGATCTAAAATGTATAATCTGTTAAGTTTGTCTACTCACAGTCCTACTAAGTTCCACAAAATAGTCCCTTAGCTATCACTAAAATGAGAGCTTGGAGACCTTGGTTGGTTTGTTTTCACTCAATTTTGTTGAAATACAGGACCATGACACATCTACATTTTGGTTACCCAATACCAAAAGGTTTTGAATTCTTATGCGTCTTTCCTCTTGGTTGAGATATATTGTCACTTTCAAGAGGAATAAAGGGAAAAGAGCTTGAAATTCCCTCATTACTAATTCAGTACCTCTGCTATAATGAAGGAAAATAGAATATACCACAACATCAAAATCATTTTTATACAGTCATTCACATTCTTGTACAACAATAGAAGAAATCAAGTTGGATGAAAACTCTACTTCTTCGATAATTTTATTTCAGATGTGGAAAGAAAGGCCTATTGAGGAATACTATGAAGTATCCCATATATGTTTTATATGTTCAAAGGTTGTGTTCAAAGTTTGTGTTTTCTCAGCACTTTGGTCTGCCATCAGCTGCCCCTACCATCAAGGAATCTGTGTCATGCAATAAGATGCTCTGTGACAAGTGTTGCACCAATTGCACTTGGGAGCATTATGGTAATACAGTTTTTAAAAGGTCTGTTGAGCTGTTATCTGCCACTTTTCACTTCCTAACTCTGATATACTTTGCTCAGGCACTTCTTCCAGGCACTTCTATCTGCTCTATCTCCACTGAGCACTTGTTCTGTCTACATTTACATTTCAGTCTTGCAAGCTGTCTGTCTCATTTTGTGGAGCAGCTTTACTTTTATCGATGCCATAATCAAGCATAATATATAATAACGTGATTGGTACAAAACAAGGCTCTTGATGGTCCACCAAGAGAGCACCCCCCCACGGCCTCTCTATACTCCTTGCAGAACAGCACCTTCTGCAATGCCAGCCCTTATCTAAGCCTCCTGGTTATTTCCTGCTTTGGACATGCCTGTCAGGATATTGTCACATTGGTTGCCATCTGCTTGACATTCCTTCTTGAAAGGAAACAAAGTATTTCTTGTCAGTCTTCGTGACTTAATGCTCTGAGTTATCACTGCATTAGTTCCAGTGCGGAATCAGCACTCCTTACTGAATGCCAGAGTTACTGCCACTTAGGTAGCCATGTGGATCCCCCAGCACATGAATGCTCCCACTGGGGGGTTGTTAGTGCTTCAGCTTTGCAATTAAGTATTGAATTTTTATACTCTTCCCTCGGCAACATTGGGCAATACTGCCCTTCTGTTTTCACGCTGTGAAGGTAGTCAAACTTTCTTTAGTGATCTCTACAACAGGAACAAGGAGACTGAGAATATTTTATTTCATGACTTAATGTTTCTCCACCCTCAGTACTGCACATGTGATCTTCTATTCTCCCTAGAAAGAGAACTTTTAAAGCACACTACAAAGTACAGCAGTCATATTTTTAGACATGTATTCTCTGTTCCTTGACTCACAATATAGGGGGTTATCGTATAGATATGTGGTTGTTATGACTTTGGCGGTGACTGTTGAAGTGGCGGCAATACCGCCAACAGGCTGGCGGTAGTTACCACCAAATTATGACTACGGCAGTGATACCTCCCATAGACAGCCAATGTACCACACCAACCGCCAGGGCGTTAACACCACTGACCACTGTGTTAGCCAACAACCAGGCAGAAGACAAGGTACTACCCACCATATTATGACACAGCAAACCGCCACAATTTCCGGGGCGGTACCAATGCCATCAAAAGCCTGGCGGAAACACTGCACAGACAACGAAAGACTCATCATCAGAGACACAGAGAAGACCTTGCCTCCATGGAATCAGAACTTCAAGTCTTCCCAATGCTCTTCTACGCCATGGTCCACCAGGAACACCAACGCCGATGAAGACAACAATGGTGAGTACAGCTGCCTAGCACACAAGGGAGGGAGGAAAAGGAGAGTGACACACACACACACAACACACACCATTCACACACACACCATAACAACCAGCTGCGGAGTAAAACCAATGTCACAGGACCCATGTCTAATTAGAACAAGGACCACATTAAGCTTTAACTGATACTGTAATATGATGCCAACAGCCACCACATTGTCCATGCGATAACAAAAACAGGCGTCAATGTCTAGAAAGGGCCAATGGCCAGTCCAAAGTACTAAAGGCCCACATGGCCACAGGGCACAGTACAAGCCCCAACTTGATTCATGACAGAATCCGGACTCCACTGTGCAGGAACATCATGTTGAAAATGGGCAGGTACCTCAGGGGAAGGGAGGTGGATGTGAGGGGCACCTTAGCTGAAGTAAGTAACATGCCCACTGGTTCTGGAGGGGGCTTCTTACCCAATTCTCTCTGGTGGGGAGTGTAAGGCCACAGTCTCTGAAGTTCGTAACATGCCCACTGGGTCTGGAGGGGGCTCCTTGCCCAATTCTCTCTGGTGGGGAGTATAAGGCCACAGTCTCTAAAGTGGGGAACATGCCCACTGGTTCCTTACCCAACAGTCCCTGGAGGGTGGCCTACATGCCTTCTGCTGGAGGTGAGGGCTGCAGTGCCTCTGCTGGAGGTGAGGGAGGGCTGCTGTGCCTCTGCTGGAGGAAAGGGCTCCTTGCCCACAGCTGGTGGAGGTGTGACCCTGGCTGCCTCTGCTGAAGGTGAGGGCTCCTTGCCCACTGCCAGTGGATGTGTGACCCTGGCTGCCTCTGCTGGAGGTGAGGGCTCCTGACCCACTGCTGGTGGAGGGGGCCTCTTGCCTCTCTTTGCTGGTAGAGTGGGATCCTTCTCTTTCTTGGGTGGTAGAGAGGGATCCTTCCCTTTCTTGGGTGGTGGAGTGGATTCCTTCCATTTCTTGGATGGTGTAATGGGATCCTTCCCTTTCTTGCCTCCACGACTAGGCGGTACCTCCACTGTCCCCGTCTCATGTCCCTTGGTTTTCATAACATTAGTCCTCCCTTTCAGAGGCGGAAGTGTGCTCACAGTGGGAGTGTCAGCCGTCACACTCTGGGGCCCCTTTGTGCCAGTAGCTGAAGATTCGATGGGAGCAGTGGCAGACTGTTTGGCTGAGGTGTTGTGCTGGGTCATTGGAACCCTGCTCTTATGGGCAAGACAGTGGTGGAAGGGAAGGGAAGAGGTCAAGGTGGGCAAGGAAAAGCTTCCTAGGGATGTTGGGGCGGGATGTGGGAGGAGGGATGGTAGTGGAGGTTGAGGGAGTAGTTGCCAGAGCCATACGTCTGCTGGACTTGGTTGAAGGTGCATGGGCAGTGTGAATGTGTGAGGTCAATCGCTGCTGGGAGTCTTAGTGTATGTGTTTTTGTTGCTTATGGGGGGCCAGGCAGGGTGGGAGAGGCAAAGGGGACACATGGATGGATGTTGTGGAGGTGTCTGCAAGTGAGGTGTGTGTGCTGCTTGATGTGATGATGTGGTGGTGGCTGTTGATGCAGTGCATGCAGGTGTGGGTGTGGATGTGACTTTGAGGGAGAAGGAGGAGGGGGAGACAGTGGAGGCAGTAGATGTTGTGTCTGTGCAACTGTCTGTTGTTTGTGTGAGTGCTTGTGGCCTGAAGTGTGCTGCCTCTGTTTGACTGTGCTACTTTTGTCTGATGTTTTGTATACATGGTTGTCTTTATGTGTAAATGGGATGGGTTGGGGTTGAGGAGACTTGGACCAGTAAGTGGTAGTTGGAGGGGGGTCAGTAAGAACAGGGACACTGGCTGCCAGCAGATAGGAGGCCAGAGCCTGAAACGATCTCTGTAGGACCACCAATCCACCCTGGATGCCCTCCAGGTATGCATTGCTGCATCTAGGATGCCAGCCCCTGGATGGCATTCACTATGGTTGACTGTCCTATAGGGATGGAGCTCAGAAGGTGAAAAGCCACTTCAGTGAGGGCAGCAGGGCTCACTGGGGCAGGACCTGAGGTGCCTGGGGCGAAGGAGATGCCCACCCTCCTAGGTGAGTGGGCACGGCCAACTCGTTGTAGAGCTACTGGGAGGGCGGTGCTGGTACGGGGGATAGTGGTTGTACCTGTAACTGGGGTGGTCCCAGAGGTGTAAACCACCACCAGGGAGGTCCCATCAGAGGAGGCATCAGAGTCAGTGTTGTCAACTCCTGCCTTCCCGTGGTGCTCCCCTCGCCCTCCGTCCCACTGGTCCCCTCGGCGTCAGTGGACTCTGCCTCCTAGGTCCTTTGGGATGCACCTCCCTCAGTCACCAGTGCCCCTGCTCTGCTGCCAGATGATGCTAATGCACACATGGACAGGATGACAGAAGAAAATAAAATAGGGAGAGAGAGAGAAAGGGAGCACTGTGTCAATTACAGCACCAACACTACAAATGGTATACACATTACCTTTACACACGGGGATCAGGATTGAGCACTATGCATCGCACTGTCATTCCATTTTCTAGGTACCACAGCAAGATGAGAGCCAACCACCGCCAACTGCGCCGCTCCTGAGACCCACTAAGCCCTGTCTGATCAGTAATGCCACCTGGCTAGAATAGAGGATTTTGCTGTACACCCATTTACCTTGAGCTGGACCACACAGCAATGTCTGAGCTGACATTAAGAGGGACCCACTAACTGAAACTCACCACCAGTATCCCATGCCAGCTACAAACATGGTTATCAGGCTCACTGTACTCACCCCCCTGCACCCATCCAGCTCTGGGTGGGCCACAGCCAGTATGTAGGCCATCAGGGTGGTCAGGTTCTGACGGCCACTCGCCCTCGATGGGAGGCCATCCCCGCTGGGCCTCAGCAGTCTTCTGGGTCCTGCATCTGAGGTCCTCCCACCTTTTCCTACAGTGGGTGCTCCTCCTGCTGTAGACCCCCAGGGTCCGCACGTCCTTAATGATGGCACACCACATTCCCTTCTTCTGATGGGTGCAGTCCTACAGAGTTAATAGAGACAGGAGGACACCATTAAACATACAATCCGGCCTGTCACACATATGGCCCACAAATACCATTTCCATCCCCATTGGCACACATCACCCGCTGCCCACCATGTACACTACCACCAGTCATACCCCCCAAATGACACGCTGCTAGCACACACATCTCCATGCATCCTTGTCACATGCATCGTTCCCATGGTGTATTAACCTGTTGGTCTGGAGGCCTATACAGCTGTCCATACAGGGGTAGGACCCCATCCAACAGGTTCTCCAACTCCTCTGAAGTAAAGGCAGGGGCCCTTTCCCCAGACACACGGGCCATGGCAGGATCCAGACACAGGTCACAGTAGAATATGCAGTGTAGGTGTTGTCCTGTGGAAAATCAGGAATCAAGTGAGGTTTTAGACAGAAAATGGCAGTCACATCCGCGGTGGTGCACACTGTCTCCACTGCTGGTGATCCCCATTGGCCACTGTACTCCATAGAATTCCATTTTAGCCAATGAGGAATACCACAACAGTGCAAGACCGCCTTCTGCTATGAAACCAAATGCCGGCAGAGTTACCTCACTTCCACCTGTCCCTACATAGAGGACAGGTGGTCGCCATTTTATGGTGGTAGACAACATTCAGAAAATTGAGAACTGCGTCATTGAGGTAAATTGCAGATACATTGCCATTCACATTGTCCCATCACATAAATACTCAATTTACACTGAGGTGGTGGTTCCATTGTTCAGTTTGTGACACCCTACTCACTCTTGTGTCCCTTTGATACCTACCACTGCGAAGGGATAGGAGGAGAAGACAAGCCCTTGTGTACAGACCCCTTGTGGACTTGGCTACGCTGAAGGACATGGATATAATACTAACCTATAGACTAGACAGGGCCAAAATCACAGAGCTGTGTGCACAATTGGAGCCTATCCGTCATCCCACTGGTTTCCCCCTCTTGTGCAAGTTCTATCAGTGCTCCATTTCCTGGCAACTGGTTCTTTCCAAGTGACAGTGGGCGTGGCAGCAGGAATGTCACAGCCAGTGTTCTCAATTGTGCTGGCAAGGGTTGTGTCTGCCTTGGTCAAACACATGTGCAGCTACATCGCTTTCCCCCAGGTGGAAGATTTGCCCACGGTGAAGGCAGGATTCTATGCAATGGGACACATACCAAATTGTATTGACGCGATTCACAAGAACACAAATTGCATATGACCCCTCCCCCCCCCCCGGCCAATGAACAGGTGTTCAGGAATCAGAAGAATTTCCACTCACTCTATACGCAAATGGTGTGCCTGGCTGACCAGTACATCTCCCACGTCACTGCCACGTATCCTGAGTCAGTGCATGACGCTTCCATCCTGAGAAATATCAGCATCCCAAATGTGATGGCACAACTATAGAGGCACAGGGTGTGGCTAATAGGTGAGCCAGAGTCCCCACCTACTGAATGTCAATGTATGGCTTCAGGAGTCATCCCCAATACCATTGTGCAAAGCTAATGTGTGTACCTCAATACTCGCAGGTGACTCTGGCTACCCAAACCTATTGTGGCTCCTGACCCTGTGAGGAATGCCAGGACAGGGGCTGAGATTCGGTATAATGATGCACATGGTTGAACCAGGCAAATCATAGACCGTACCTTCGGCCTCCTGAAGGCCAGGTTCAAATGGCTCCATCTGACAGGTGGATGCCTTTGCCACTCCCCTGAGAAGGTATGCCAGATAGTAGTAGCATGCTGCATGTTGCACAACCTGGCCCTCAGAAGACATGTGCCTTATCTGCAAGAGGAGGAGATTAGAAATGCCCCTGTGGCAGGAGTGGACTCTGAGGACAGTGGGGATGAGGAGGATGAGGATGTGGACAACAGTACATCAGTTATACGTCAATACTTCCACTGACACACAGGTGAGACAGTAGAACTACCATTCCTCTGATTATTTATGTTTTCAGTGTGGCTGTAGCAGGATGGCATTCACTTCCTTTGCATCTCAACTGACAGTCAGCTATGGCTTCTGATTCTGCAGATGTTGGTGTTGTAACAACTGTGTACTGATTTGATGACTACAGATAGCTACAGGTAATTATTTGTATGCTATCACAGTGTTCAGGTCATTTGCACAAGATGTGATTGTTTCCATACTTTCACTTTTTCATCACATAAAATACTATCACTCATGTTGTGATCAAGGGTGTTTATTGTAGTGAAATTTAGAAACAGAAAAGTGCAATGGAATGGAGTAATGGTAGCGGTAAGTCCAGGGTATTGGTCCAGTCTGTTTGTTGCACAGGTCCAGTGTCCAAGGGGCCATAGGAAGGGGAGCAAAGGCAGTTCAAAGAAGACAAGGTGACAGGGTGGGACACAAGGGTGACATGCAGGAGGGTTTAATTTCCTGGCGGTGGTCTTGGTCTTGACTAGTGTCTCTGGCTTCTGTCTGGGTGGCAGGGAAAGTTTGTGGGGTGGTTCACCTTCTGCATGGGAAGGAGTGCTAGTGGCCTGTGGGTCCTGTGGCAGCGCCTCCTGTCCACTAGCTGCAGCAGATGTGGTGGGCTGTTCAGTTGGCTGGCTAGTGGAAGGGGCCCGCTGGTGTGTTGTCCATTCCCTCATGATGTTGGCCATATCAGCCAGCACCCCTTCTATGGAGACCATGGTGGTGTGGAGGGCCTGCAAATATTTCCTGATCTCCTGAAGGTGTACCTCCTTCAGCCGCTTTTTCTCTTGCATGTTCTTAAGGATCTGACCCATATTGTCCTGGCATTATTGGTAAGCCCTCAGGACATTAGTGAGTGGCTCCTGGAGAGTCAGCTCCCTGGGCCTGTCCTACCCCTGGTGCACAGCTGTCCTCCGTGTGTCCCTGTCCCCCTGAGCCTGTGTCCCCTGAACAGTGTGCCCACTGACACTGACCCCAGAACCGTTATTGTCTTTGCTGTGAGGTGTGGACTGGAGTCCCTGTACAGGTGGGCACACTGCTGATTGACATGTCCTGTGGACAGAGGTGTGGGGACATTGGGTGGGTACTGTGGTGTTAGATACTGAGGGGGGAGGCTCTGTGTTGGACTAGGAGTGGGCTGAGGTGGCGACTGACCAGTGGTCCCTGATGGGCCAGGTAATTCATCCAGATCCAAAAGTCCCGGGTTACTGTCATCACTGGAGGCATCTTCTGTTGGGGGATTGGATAGTCGTGGCACCTCCTCGCCACTGGGATTGGCTGGGGCACCGGCAGGGATGTAAGTGATGTACTATGCTTTATGTTGGGACATATTGTACATCCCTAGCTTCCCCATTATCGTTGCTGTTGCCCTGCCACCTTTGTTTGTGTATGGTGATGTATTGTGGGATTGTTAGTTCTCCATGTTGTGCATGCTTTGGTGTTGGGTGTACATGCAGGGCTGGGAGGGCTGTACATGCATTGGTATGGTTTGCAGGGCTTGGCATTGGGGTTAGTCACATGTGTAGGTGCACTGTGTGGGATGGAGTGAAGTGATGGGAGTCAGAGTGAGGGGGTGAGATGGCATGTAGGTATGGAGAATGATAAGTAGCAAATATTAACTCACCAGTGTCGAGTCCTCCGGCTACTCCTGTGAGTCCCTCAGGATGCAGGGTTGCCAAGACTTGCTCCTCCCATACTGTCAGCTGTGTGGGAGGAGGCTGAGGCCCACCGCCAGTTCTCTGGATGACAAGCTGTTGCTTTGCTGCCAGGGAATGTACCTTCACCATGGTCATTCTAACTCTTCCTGATGTCGTCCCTTGTTCTTGTATGCTGTCCCACGGCGTTCACTGTGTCCACGATTCTCTGCCATAGCTCCATCTTCCCGGTAATGGATATTTGCTGTACCTGTGCTCCACACACTATGGCTCTACCCTGAGTATTTCCTCCACCATAACACGCAACTTCTCATCTGTGTGGTCATTAGTTTTGTGTGGTGTGTGTTATGCATAGGGTCTTGGGTAATGTGGTGGGATGTGGGGTGCCTGACGGATTAATGAGTGTTTGTGGAGTGTGTTTAGTTGTCTCTGAGATTTGCATGGCTAGCTATTGCAATCTTTTTGTGTTCGTAAAGGGTTTTGTGTGATGTGGGTGGTTGTGTGTGGGTTGTGTGAGTGTCAGGTGTGTGATTTTAGTTTTGTCCAATGTTGTTTTGTTTTGTATTTGGGTGGCCATTCTGACCACACTGGTGTGTACCGCCAATGGTTTACCACCGTTAAATGCCTGCCGTGGTGATTTGTGGGTCATAATGTGGTGGGCGTAGTTTTGTTTGTGTAATGGTATGGGTGTTCCTACCAACACTTTACCACTTACCTTTGGTCTGGCGGATTTGTGTTTGTGGCAGTATTCTGCCGGTTTACATCATCAAAAAGACCTTTGGCATGCAAAAATCACATTTGTGATTCCTGCACAAAAGTGGAGGTGCTCTCCAGTATGCACCTGGAATTGCATGCAAAATTGTGGTTACCTGTGCCATCCTTCAGATCATAGCAACCAGGCATGGGGTACATGTCACCATAGATGACACAGAGTCAAGAGCCACCACTTCAACAGTCTGGGGATGGTAGCACGGCGGTGGAGGATAGAAGGTGACAGGATCACATTGCAACTCATTACTGTTCTACGTAAGTGTCAACTGACACTGACCTCACAAATA
Source organism: Pleurodeles waltl (assembly GCF_031143425.1). Taxonomy (NCBI): domain Eukaryota; kingdom Metazoa; phylum Chordata; class Amphibia; order Caudata; family Salamandridae; genus Pleurodeles; species Pleurodeles waltl. Next base: position 300,997,141 of record NC_090447.1, read on the forward strand.
ACATACACACATAGGTAGGTAGTCCAAATCAGGTTATCATTTTGTGAAGTGTCAAGTACAAATATAATGTTCAGTATGTGGGAGTTAAATCACCTACAACATGTTAGTCATGTGCATAAAAAAAACAAAAAACTAATGGTCCATCACACCATCCTACGGCTACTGCTTCATGGCCTTTGCCAGGTTGGGACACAGATGAGTTGCAGGCACTGCTACATCACAGGTTGCGGTCAACTGTGGCTGAAATGCTGTTTACACTTGACAGCTCCTCACTGTCCTGAGGGGTGTTGCCATTGTCTTTTGTTACCTGGGAAGTCTATAACAGATCAACTGCTGTGGTAATGTGGCCTAGTCCCCTGGTCTCAACCCCAGCAAAATGAACCAAACCCACCTGGAGTGTGACTGTGTGTCCCAATAAGCATGTCATTGATGTGTTCAAATGGCCTTTGGACTGACTCAAGTGGTCCATCTGTGCAGCAGTGCTGTGCTCGTGGGGTCTTATATGGACATGGTCTGCCATCATTTCCTTACCTAGGTCATTGATGCCAGTGGTGAGGCTGAAAATATTGTCGTTCATGGCACCATATGTGTCCTCAGACTCCCAAAGCCCTGTGTCAGGTTCTTCTGCATGAAATGTAGGCTTCCATTCATCATTTGCAACTGTTTGTTTTGCAGACGTTCATTCCTGAGAACAGAGAACTCGATATCCAGGAATAGTTGTGTGCTGCCTTCCTCCTTACCAGCATCATGCACCTGATGATGCTTTATGCGCCCAAACCCTGAAATTGGCTGAGGTTGAGTCACACTTGGTGGTGTTTGTGGACTAGGAGGCAGGGATACATTATTGTGGTCTGTTTCTGTATGCTCTGTGGTTTCAGGGTCAGTGCAAAGGGTGGTGGGTTTCACTCCTCTATTTCCATGTGGACTGGCTCCTCTGTTGCCATGTGGACATCATCATCTCCCTCCACATTGGGGTCATCAATGGGTACCTGAGGGAGATCTGTGGGTTATATGGGACATATTGTAAATATCTATTTGATGTGTAGCCCAATTAAATCGCATTTCATCCCTAAGCTGACGACTGGACTACATTACCCATAATGCACTATACTTACAATAGACAAATTGGCTTGGTATTTTCTGAATGATGCATGCTTTTTGGATCTGTGGTTGTGCGCATGGAGCCCTGTGATCTGTGAAAAAGTTGAAGGTGCCACTTACCTTTGGATGTTCCTGGTGCTGAACTGTCAAGGTTCCCAATTCCCACAACAGCCAAAGGATCCAAAGTGGTCTCAACCATGCTTTCTAATGCTGTGGGTGTTGTTACTGTGGATGGTCCTCCAACTGTTCCACTTCACTCCTTCAGTCACTCTGCTACCTTTTCTTTTGTTTTTGACCTGAGATCATATCACCTCTTGCATACTTCCTCTAATGAGCAGTGGTTGAGTCCAATGGCATTTATTTTTGTCTGTAATTCCTGCCATATTCTTTCTGGGAGTCAGGTAGAGTCATTGCAGTCCTCTGAAACAACGCATCATGGTGCACACAACTCCTTTCTGAAAACTTTAGTTTTCTCTTCCTCCCTGTGTTCTTTGTTTGGCTGGCTATGGCTGGAGGTGCACCTCTCAGCTTGGTGAGCCCCTGCTGTGGGTTCTGGTTAGTCTCCTCCAACCTCAAGGGGAGCACCTCCTGGTTCAGGGGTAATTCCCCTGCACCATGAAGTGAAATTTCCCTGCTTTTTTAAGCTGTTCGCTATTTGCAACTCTGAGTTGCACTTTCCAATTCATGAACCAACCCATTCACAATTTAGGTAATCACTATTTGTGATTATACAAATTGCATTGCAATTGTGTACCAAAATGCAAATTCTTTGGTCCGTGACTATGTACATCCCAAATTATAACTCGGTGATTGCGATTCGCAACAATTCGCAATTACAGACTCTCAATTGTTATCTTATGTGCATGTGGCCCCAAATGTTTAGCAATCCACATTAAGTAGATTAGGGAGCTAATTTAAAGAAAAGATAAATGTAGTCCTGGAAAGGCATACATTTTTCTGTACAGTCCATGGTGTTAATATTGGATTGATCAATGTTAGTGCACACAGCAACACATTTTTATACATGAGCAACACATTTTCAAACATGAACGGAGTTGCATCACCATTGTTAGATTCCCCCATCGAGAAATCTCTGTCAACCCCAGCACACTAGCTACGTGGTCAGGCAGGCTCTGGGACCTAGGCCTGAGGTTAATGACTGAAAGGTCATTGGTGGAGTAACACTTAGCTGGCAGCCAAATGCACAAACAGGTAAACCTAGATCAGATTCTAGAGCTAGGCAGCAACACTACAATTGTCCCTGGAGAATGGCCCCAATAAAAAACCCAGGGCCAGAGGGATGCGTGCGTGGACCCTCTGATTCAGTTTTCGCCATTTTGGAATGGAGGAAACTAGCCAATGAGGTTTAGGGAAGTGACCCTTCCCACAGGAAGTCGTCACTATATTGGGTGTAGCAACCCAAGGGTAAGTGTCCCATTGGACACTACCAGGTTCCCCCTAAAACACCCTCTAAATTCAGTATTTAATAGGCTCACCTAGACCAAGACTTTAGATTTTGAAAAGGATCCCAAGAAGAACAGAAGACCAGCACCAAAGGAACCGCCAGGACGAGATCTGAGGACCTGCTGTACCAGAAGAGGTGCCAAGACCCCTGCTTGCTGCATCAGAGTCCTGAAAATTGTGACAGCAAAGGAGCTGAACACTGGACCGACCCCAAAAAAGCCAGGGGACCTCCAGGCTTCAAGGATCACCCCAGATCTCCCTCCTGAGTAGAGGCACCACTCAAGAAAAGCAAGAAAACTGCAAAGGACAGAGAAACCAGTGAAAGTCACTTCACTGAATCACTGATATCTCTGCGACTGGACGTGTCAGCCAGACCCAAAGACACACTGACAACAGCCTGGATGTTCCCCCCAACTGTACCAAGTTTAGTGGCGCTGGGACCCCCAGTGGCCGAGATAGAGCAATACCCTGTGTCCTGGTCTTCTGACATCGGACCAGGAGAAAACCAGCTCCCCCTGAGCTGGAAAAGGATCGGGAGGAAGCCCCAGTCAAGGGACTTCAGGAACACCCTGGATCTCTGACCAGAGTGCCCCCATTGTCTTGTAAGCAGCCCTCAAAGAGACTCACCTCCAGCTCCAGTGGACTTCGTTGCGCATAGCATCCAAGACCTTCAAAACGCCCTGCACCTGGCCGCCCTGGGCCTTGCCTTGCGGGTTCTGCTGTGTGACCCAACTCCTTGTAACCTCAACAGCCAAAGGGGACCCCCAGGCACCACTTTGAATTTGCAATCCAGCTCCCTTTTCCAAGTGGCCCATCCTGGTGGCCCTGTGCCAAGAACTTTTCCAACGATGCTCCCACTGGAACCGGGAGCTGCCCGAGGCTCTCCAGCTGGCACAAGGTGCCCACCGACCACTGCAACCACCCTGCCAAAGAAGAGACTAGTAACCTAACTGTGCGATTTTTAAAGGCATTTTTAAAAATGACTGCCTATTGATCCCTATGGTGCGTAATAACACACAGAAAGACTAACTTTATTAAAACTTCAAAAAGTCATAACTCAAAAAGTACTTAACGTATTCTAAAGATTTTGGTCTTAAAAATGATATAAAAAGCTGAAGTATGTTTTATAAATTATGGTCTCAAGTTATTCATTGAGTGTGTGTAGTGCATGATTGGATTTGTGAAAACAGCAAATACTTAGCACATCTCCTGGATTAGCCTAACTTCTCGACCAGCTACCTTAGAAATTAGAGCATTAGGTGGTCTGACTTTTACCCCTGAAACTAACATGTGGTTGTCCGGACCTCCTGCATAGTGAACTTGGTTTTGTACATTGCATAGAGGGCCAGCCTCCAACACTTCCATGGTTTTATTGCACTCAGAGAAATGTATAAAATCTTGCTTCAAAACCTATGTACAATGTGAGACAGTCTTAGGACCCCAGTTTGGTAACTGTTCTCCCGGCTGAAATATTTAGTTTTAAAAAATGATTCCTGTTTTGCCAGACACCTCTTGTCTTTTGTTTTTTAAGGTAACATCATAAACGTCGGATTTATTTGATTTTTGTATAAAAATCATAAAAGCATACAATACATAGAAAGGGATCATACATTTAAAAATTGAGCATCAATAAATATATGAAAATATCGGAAAACTTAAATACAAGCATTTGCAATGCAGTGGGTCTCTCATTTGCTCGAGTTAGATGGACTTTTCTTGCCCCATAAACTGAAAATAAGCTGAAACAGTTTCACATAAGCAAGCCAATGGCCGCCATGGGAATGAAGGAGACTTATAAAAAGGAAACAGAAGTTTGCTTGCAGTCAAACATATCGGCAAAATTGCAATTATCGATGTAACCAGCAAAATTGCATTTATCCATGTAACAGAGTCAATGTCATGCAAAGTGCTCAACCACTGCCCAGCGAGATTGCGCTGCATAGGAAATAAAAATAAAAAGTCGTCCAGAAGTCATGTGGAAACCACAGAGCCTTGTACGTTTTCAATAGTTTACTGGTGCTCTTGAGGAGGGCTAAACACCAGAAAAGTCATGATGTATGCATGCCTTTCACTAATTAAATTAAGCAAATTTTAAAAGCAAGCCCACAAACCAACCAAACTGATAGGAGTGACATGGGCATGGTTAAAAGCCCACAGAGAGATTACAACAGGAGCCAGAGTCCTTGCATGCTCGACCCTAAAAATGCAATATAATAATCTAGCACAATCTGGGAGGTCCATAGTAAGGATGGTGCAATAGATAAAAACAGGCAGCAAGGCCTAATAGGACAGACTAGAATTATACAGAGTTTAATTCCTACAATGCACAGACCACTATGGCTTTTGCTCAAGTGGTTCTTCATCGTCATCATATAAACAGATATGGCCATATGCAAATACAGTAACAGGATAACATTTCCCCACACCTCGCCTAAGGCGAACTGTTGCAGACATATACTTATAAATCATCAAGCAAATATACTCTGTTTGTAGGAGCTGCAGCTAAAAAAAGGGCTGGTCTACATTGCTGAGTAAACGTCAGCAAAGGCAATAAAAATGTTTCCTCTGCATGACGTAAAGTTTAAAGAAAAACATAAAACATTGCAAGGACTGAACAGACATTGAAATACATGGACAAGGGTTTAGGCTGTAATCATGAAAGGCATGGCTATGATATGCTACCAGGAAATGCACAATTCCAAATCTGAACCTCATTAAAAATGCTGGGCATAGGATAAAGAAAAAAAATAAGGTCCATCAATATGTGGAGTGACAAAGGGGAGATAGCTCACCATTCCCTATTTCCCTATTTGAATTATGCACCTGGACCTTTCTGTCTGGGCAAATAAGTGATCGCTGAGTTGAGATATTGCTCAATGATAGAGGATTATGTTAACAATCCTCTCTCCTTAAAAGGGAAAGCTGCTCCCTCACATAGCTCAACCATTTAAAACATCATTAATTATAGATTGGTTGAGCTGAGTTTTCTCTTTGACCCAGATTGCTCTCCTTAGCAGCAGAGGCGCTAATTTAATATGATCCACGAGTAGAACCAGCCCCAATTTGAATGACGTATTGTAATAGGGAAGCTATTTGGGACTGAGAGAAGATTCCTTAAAAAAAATAGTGTTGGCCACTTGCAAGTCGTTAATGGCACAATAAACCCTGACCCTCGCACCAAATGTAGCACAGTGGCAAACACTTTGCTTGATAAATATTCAACATTACACTCAGTGGTTTTCTGCCCAATCTCTAAGCAAACCTAAAAAGGGCTGCAATAGCTTGCTCAACTTTAACCCTTCTCCATCTGAATTATTGAAATCGAACTGGATACCTAAAATATGTGAAGGTGCTTAAATTTGATCATTTTTCCCCATCCAAAAATACATTCTAATAAATTCTCATTTGAACAACAATTTGGCGAACCAGCCAGGAGCTGAAAGGTTCTTTGAGCTCCACTGCAACCCAAGGAAGGGGACCTCATCCCGACAGGTTCACATTTGCACAACCAGAAGGGTGAACAGACACCGCAATTGATTGGAAGGTCTGCTCAATCCACAGGGTAGAGATCTGTCCTGAAGTCGCCAGCAGAAGGGTAAGAGACTACATCAGAGACGTATTCCTAGCATTTGGAATGTAGCAAACTAGGAAAAAAAGCATACCCATGTAGTTCACAGAATTCAGGGAAGGTGGAAATAGTTTTTTATTTGTTATTTTTGGGGTGCTGATCACTTGGAAAACTGGGTGTGACAAAGATGGGATGCATAAGGCCCTGAGTGTGACATAGGGCCACCACCTCTCTTGTAAGAGGTGTTTTTCTCTTGGACCGCTGGGCATGACACAAATGGTACGCATAGGCTCTGGGCATGATATAGGGCCCACACTTCGATATTTTTAGACTAAAGAAGTTTTCTCAGTGCCACCAGTTTCTTAACACTGCTAGCATCTGAAAGAAGTGAAAGGTGTCATCGTTTGGACCACTGGGTATGACACAGATGATAAGCAGGACCCCTGGGTGTGACAGGCTATTAGGCATAGTTTATGTCTTGCTGAGACGGGACTATGGTCATTGAAGGTACCCCTTCCTTTCTCCACATAAATTGTTGTGATGTTTTCCTCTGAGATGATATCAACAAGATTATCAGGCTACCCTAGTCACTCACATTGGGCAGAGCTTCTCTTGGTCACAGGATGACAAGTGCCAGGAGTGGGCTAAGGTATTGTTGACAGGTCGTTCTTTTTATTTCTTGGAAGGTGTTGTTTTGATATTGTGACACTGGTAAATTAAAATGACTGTGTCTTGTCTTGAGTGCTGTGACTGTTGGTGACCAAATGTACAGGATCAGCAAACTTATGTAGTTGTGTTTTGCATTAAGTACTGTATTTGTCAACAACTTGAATAGCTATGAAGGTATTGCTGGTTTTTACAAATGCTAATTTGATGCCAAAGTAAGGCTCAGTATTTTGATGCCAAATTCCAAATTGTTTTGAGCTAACAATTGCACTTTTTCCTAGGTTGTGGTTCTTGATATGCATTGATGTTTGTGTTTGGTATTTTTATTTTGATGGGAATAACATTAAGCTAATTAGACCTAGTAACCCCATGTATATTTTTCCCACTACCAGATTGGATCTCGTAATCCCTTTCGTACATATTTCCCTGCCACCAGAGGAAAAGACAAAACATTCTCTAAAAAAAAGAAAAACTAGATCTGTGAAACTTAAATCCCCTAAAAAAATACTAAAACCTATAGGTAACTCTTCCCTAAAAACTACCCGCGTTTATCATGGATATGCTGCTAAAACATTGTATCTAGGCTTCAGAATTAAGAAAATACAGCTTTCCCCACTGTGAGTAGATGCTGCCAGTCTACCCAGCTCTTATTCAAATTCTGCCAGGAATGGTACACTCACACCAAGGCACATGCGTTTCCTTGGCCAAAAGAGAGAAACTTTAACCCTAACATAAGCGAACACACAAGAACACAAATATAAACAAAATACACAGGGCAAAAGAAGGACAAATGGGGAGCATTACTGGAATTATGGGCCATTTTTTAGATGGCCAAGACCAATAACACGACCCACAATCAAAAGGTAAGGTGCATGCATCTCCCCTACCACACGTTGGAATGGTGCTCCTCTGGATGTTTGCTATTTCTGTGTTAGGATACACCAATCCACCAGTTGAGGGAGCCCACCCCAGTCCAACACTAGTGCTTTCCAGAGTTCGACCCCCACCCATCGCACTCAGCCACTGAATCCCAGTGGCACAGACAGCACTCACTCCTGCTTGTTCCAGGTAGCGTATCAAAGTAACTGGGAGATTCATAGCAGTTGTAGACAATGAGACAACTAGTTAGGGGGAGGGAAGGGGAACGAGCCTGCCAGAATCTGGTGATGAGGGATCTACACGGTACTGCATCACCGGGTAGCTGAGAAACTACAGAGAGTGAAGTACAGGGCAGGTCACAACTTAAGAGAGCAGTGCATAGCTCCGAGCTGCTGAAGCAATCTAGATGGGAGTAAGAGGGAAGACACAAACTAAGGAGGGAGAGAGAGAGAGAGCTCAGCCTGCTGCAAACCCAGCTATCAGATAGGAGCAAAAGGAAAGGTGTGAACTAAGGATGGTGTGAGAGAGAGAGCTCACACCCAGGAAGCCCAGCGAGTGAGTAGAGCAGTGGACCCTCCACCTGAGGAGAACAGTGTTTGGTGCGGAGCCCCAGTCATGGAAGAATCAGAGGTAGAATCAGAAGAAATGCTTCCGACTGGGGTCCAAGCCTCACCAGAATGCCAGCAAAGGAGAGGGGCTGAATAATAAATTAAGGACCAAGGCAGCCTGGTGCAAATCCTGCTTATACACAGGAGGACCAAGTTCTCCCCTTTGCATGAGGAGAGCAGCAACAACAGCAATGTCCATTGCTCCCCTCAAATGCACAAGACAGGTAAAATAACCCCAAGGGATATAATAATTCAGTAGGAAGGTGAGATTTTCTCCCGAAACATTTACAACCCGTTAGCCGCTGGACCGAGAGAATCAATCAATATGATAGACCCTGGTCAGAGGAGGGATCCTTTGAACCAGAGAACATAATGCTTGCAGAAGACTGCATTCAACACGGAGGTGGAGAGCTCAAGTAGATCTTTCCTTTCCTGCAGGAGTGTCTGAGGAGGGCGGAACGCTATATTGAGTGAAAACCAGTGGATCTGCCCAAAAGGAGAATATGTCCATTAGTGCAAAAAGGCATGTCAGGGGTCATCTATGTGACATGTGCTCAGATGGACAAGGAATGGCTAGGAGCCAAACTGCTGCCATTGTTGGATGGGGCTGGAAAATGGATCTCATGCTTTCAAAAGAATACAGCAGGAATAATCCTAGGGATAGGTAATGTTAACAGTCTGCTAAGTAGTACTTTTGGTGAGCGGACTAACATGGTGTTCACCCGAGCCTGCATCCCAGCAATCACATTGACTAGCACGGAGCATGGCGGGCTGCATTCAATTCAGACAGCCACTAAATATGGATGGCCCTGAGGGAAATGTTACCTGAGTGTCCGGAAGTAGGAGGGTTAGTGGCAGAACCATGAAACCTGGGGATACCATAACAGATTTTCTAGGCAGAATGAGGCAACAATGGGGACAGGAGACAGGGCAATCTTGGATGATAGAGGCCACCAGGTCATCTTATTTTATAAAATCCTCAAGAAGGGACTGACTACTGAAATACAAAGTGGTTGGGCAGCATAGTAGGGCTAGACACGAAGCCCTGGTGGGTGATACAAGCTCACATATTGAATTTTCACAAGAGGAATGGGAAAAAGACAATGAAAAACAGGAGCAGATCCAGAGGGATTCCACTAGGTTCGTCCAACATAAGCTGGTGATAACAACTTTAAAATGTTACTTGAATTTGGAAAGATTCTGGGCTGCTGTACAGCTTTTTCCCGGGTATCTTCACTGGAGTCTGCCAGTCTGGGTTGCTGTATGGCTATAAATCAGGTATTGCCACTAGAGGTCACCATTCCTGGTTCCAGTGGGAGCCTAAGTCTGCAGCTGATCCCCAAGGCGGGGTCCGTTGGCCACACCCCAAGAGGAGAACAGCCTGATGAAAGGGAGCAGTGAAGCTCCCCGACTGGTGCTTAAAATCAGGTACCCCAGGTCCTCGTACCCACAAACAAATTGAGGTGGGTTCCTATAATTAAGTCAACAGGTCCCTACTCTCGGGCCTGAAGTCGAGATTGAAGTGTCTTTTAGTCCCAACAGTAATAGTGTCTCCAGGGGCCCCCAGCCAAATGCTCCCCCACCTTTTTTTGGTTCCAAAATGAAACCTTGCTTGAGTGTTGGGATCCAGGCCTCAAACACAGGGCAGCGCATAACCCTAATGTCATTGAGTCAGTAGAAGGGGTTCACCAGGACAACCAGCCATCCTAGGCTATTCCCATGATTCAGGCAAACGTTGATGAGTTCCTGGCCATGCTCCAGACTCTCCAGGCAGGGATATCTTTGCCTCCTCCTTACCCTCAGAAGTTCCCCAGGACCAGCCAGGAGTCGTAGGCCCCATAAGACATGGTCCTATGGAGAAATAAAAATGTCCATAAACAATATCCCATTTTCTTCTCACCAGGTATTCCAAGCAGGGCACCTGTTGGTGGCTTACCAAAACAGGGAAACACAGGAATTAATTATTGGGACATGCAGTGGTGGAATGCTCTTTCTTTCATAACAACCAAAGGTAGCTCTTGCCTAACAGGCCTGCAGTCCAGCCACTAAGTGCACCATCTCTACAGCAGACAATCACTTTCTCAGCGGCCACACCTATACCCCCAGCAGAATCAAAAGACATAGACTGCTCCAAAGAACTTTCCCATTCTACAGAAGCAAGCGCCACAAACTACCACAATTACTTTCTACATCCATACCCCCAATGGGATCCCAAACCACACCTGGCCACAGAAACCTTTTGAACTGTTTGCCAAACCAAGGACCTCCCATCTGGGAGGCTGAAGACATCTCTGCTGGAAGCATCTCACAACCTACAATGTTTTATGTTTTGTGTTTTATGCATTTATACATCCTCTGTCCATGCATCCATGAATTTCCAAAGGACAGTCTAGCCTGATGGAGTCTATTTAAAAAAAGGTCACTGCACATGTGTATGGACCTCTCTCACCTTTAATTATACTGCACCCAACACTAGTATCCCACACGCACTACACAGTACTCTTTCACACAACATGTGGTATCAGCATATGACCGCCATGGGCTCCAAGATATCAGCTGGGTCATGTTACGTCTGTTTGCTAAAACCACATGCAGCAGGAACAGACAGGCTTTAATTATCCCAAGAGGAAGCCCCTAAAAAAAGCAAAATGCCTTCTTCATCTGTGCTTATGTAGAATTAGGGCCAAAATACAACCTAATAGAGACCCATAGCTAGTAGTAGATCTGACCTATTGTGAGACCAATCCAACAGCACTACCCCTTTTCACTGAGCATAGTGACATCCAAACTGAGCTAGACAGCATGCGCAAGAAGGGAGCTATGGGGGAAGACACTGTTTGGCCCAGAGATTATCAAGAGAAGAGGTTCCTGGAGGTAGCTAAACCACCTAATCAGTGCACACATGTTCACTCCCACTTCTACCTGTGGTCCCAGGGTGAACATTAGCGTGTCTGGGGCTGTTTTCATTAACAAATGGACCTTAGACATGGAGTTGCAGTGCAGGGCCATCCACCTCACTGATATGAAGGGAAATGTGTCCTGTAGGGGTAGGTTGAACAACAGCATATGTACCTCATGTCAGGAGATCTGGGACACTGAGATAGATTGGTACATACAGGGAGTGCAGAATTATTAGGCAAATGAGTATTTTGACCACATCATCCTCTTTATGCATGTTGTCTTACTCCAAGCTGTATAGGCTCGAAAGCCTACTACCAATTAAGCATATTAGGTGATGTGCATCTCTGTAATGAGAAGGGGTGTGGTCTAATGACATCAACACCCTATATCAGGTGTGCATAATTATTAGGCAACTTCCTTTCCTTTGGCAAAATGGGTCAAATGAAGGACTTGACAGGCTCAGAAAAGTAAAAAATAGTGAGATATCTTGCAGAGGGATGCAGCACTCTTAAAATTGCAAAGCTTCTGAAGCGTGATCATCGAACAATCAAGCGTTTCATTCAAAATAGTCAACAGGGTTGCAAGAAGCGTGTGGAAAAACCAAGGCGCAAAATAACTTCCCATGAACTGAGAAAAGTCAAGCGTGCAGCTGCCACGATGCCACTTGCCACCAGTTTGGCCATATTTCAGAGCTGCAACATCACTGGAGTGTCCAAAAGCACAAGGTGTGCAATACTCAGAGACATGGCCAAGGTAAGAAAGGCTGAAAGACGACCACCACTGAACAAGACACACAAGCTGAAACGTCAAGACTGGGCCAAGAAATATCTCAAGACTGATTTTTCTAAGGTTTTATGGACTGATGAAATGAGAGTGAGTCTTGATGGGCCAGATGGATGGGCCCGTGGCTGGATTGGTAAAGGGCAGAGAGCTCCAGTCCGACTCAGACGCCAGCAAGGTGGAGGTGGAGTACTGGTTTGGGCTGGTATCATCAAAGATGAGCTTGTGGGGCCTTTTCGGGTTGAGGATGGAGTCAAGCTCAACTCCCAGTCCTACTGCCAGTTCCTGGAAGACACCTTCTTCAAGCAGTGGTACAGGAAGAAGTCTGCATCCTTCAAGAAAAACATGATTTTCATGCAGGACAATGCTCCATCACACGCGTCCAAGTACTCCACAGCGTGGCTGGCAAGAAAGGGTATAAAAGAAGGAAATCTAATGACATGGCCTCCTTGTTCACATGATCTGAACCCCATTGAGAACCTGTGGTCCATCATCAAATGTGAGATTTACAAGGAGGGAAAACAGTACACCTGTCTGAACAGTGTCTGGGATGCTGTGGTTGCTGCTGCACGCAATGTTGATGGTGAACAGATCAAAACACTGACAGAATCCATGGATGGCAGGCTTTTGAGTGTCCTTGCAAAGAAAGGTGGCTATATTGGTCACTGATTTGTTTTTGTTTTGTTTTTGAATGTCAGAAATGTATATTTGTGAATGTTGAGATGTTATATTGGTTTCACTGATAATAATAAATAATTGAAATGGGTATATATTTTTTTTTGTTAAGTTGCCTAATAATTATGCACAGTAATAGTCACCTGCACACACAGATATCCCCCTAACATAGCTAAAACTAAAAACAAACTAAAAACTACTTCCAAAAATATTCAGCTTTGATATTGATGAGTTTTTTGGGTTCATTGAGAACATGGTTGTTGTTCAATAATAAAATTAATCCTCAAAAATACAACTTGCCTAATAATTCTGCACTCCCTGTATGGATAGAAGGGAATGGGCCTAGTTGTATGGAAACTCTCATTATATTCCTTATGTTTCAGAGGTAAAGGAACCATTGTACTGGACATGAATGATAATTGTGGAAAAATACTGCACATTCCAGCCATGCATTGGAGCACTTCCACTGTGATGGAAACCTGCTGGCAGTGCAGTGAGTTTGCTAACACCCAGCTCGTCCCCGGATGGCTTGACATCTGTTCCCTTATCACAATACACACCCCATCTCTGGTGATAGCAGCAGAAGATCTGTCTGAACTGTACCTTCATCCAGTGAGGAAGATAATGACACTGCTGCATCAGGCTCAAAGGAAAAGCACTGCTGATTATTTTGGCTGAGCTCAGTACAAGGACATTCTCGAGGAATTTTGACTCTTCTCCAATGTCCAAGTATTGTTGGGAGGGTCCATACTTGACAAAAAACAAATGCCTGCTTGTTGCAAATAACCCTGTGAGAAATGTTCAAAATGATGAAAAGTATTGAGCTCTGCCTAAATGTAGTCAAGGGAGAACTGACAGACATCTACCTCCAACACTGGTGTGTCTTGGACTTGAAGACCACAATGGAGGGAACGGTGTGTTCGAAAATCAGTGTGTCTTGCTGCACTTTTACACCTGGCAATGACATGGACAACAGAACTCTGACCCTTGCTATTCAAGCATTGTACCAGCTGCAGAAAGATATGCATTAAGAGGCAGATACCCCTGAGCAGGAGTGGTAGACAAACTGGTTCTCCTGGCTCCCCTGATGGCTGCCCAGCCTATGCATGTCATTGTTGCCCATTTTCATCATGTTACTGGTTTTTCTGTGGTTTCCTGATAGTAGGGGTTTCCTGCTGTGAAAACTCAGTCCCCAAATTGGGTAGAGTACAAGTAGTGAGGGAGGTGGGGCACAAAGGAACCAACAATGTGACTGTCATGAAGTGTGGGTTTTATGGTGGGCATTGTTAATATTGGATTGATCAATGTTGATGCGCACAGCAACACAGTTTTTCTATACGAGCAACACATTTTTAAACATGAACGGAGTTGTAGCACCAATGTTAGATCCCCCCATTGAGAACTCTCCATCAACCCCAGCATGTAAATATGTGGTCAGTCAGGCTGTTGGACGTAGGCCTTGGGGCAATTACTGACAGGTCACAGGTGAGGTAACACTTAACCGGTAGCCAAAGGCACAAACAGGAAAAGTTAGAGGAGATCCCGTAGATCAGCAGCAACACTACAATGGTCAAACCCACAGGGCCAGAGGGATGCATGCATTCCCCAAAACACCAAAAAGTTAGATGTCATGTGTAGTTAGGTAAACTTAGCCAATCAGGACACCGCTCACACAGTGACCCATCACTCCTCAGGCAGGCCACCTGGACAGATACTCAGTGGACCACATTCTGTCCATACCATGTCAAGGCCCACCTGTGTCCACTATCTGGAAGTGTGTTTACGACTCCTTGACAAGTGTTTACATTTTTTACAAAGAAAAGGCTGTCTTTTATGGTTTTATTGCACTCAAAGTAATGTATAAAATCTTGCTTCAATACGATTTATGAGAGACAGTTCTCAGTGCCCGGTTCTGTAACTGCTCTACTGGCCATAATGTTTAATTAAATGAACCATTCCTGTTTTGACAGACCCCTCTTATCTTTTGTTTTTTAAGGTAACTTGTAATTGGAGCAACAAGGGAAAAATAAGAAAATTTGATACTACATTGCTGTTCTCCGAAGTTTATCAGTGACATGTGAAGTTGGACCAACTCACTGATTCCCCCATATGTGACCAACTAGTAAGAGGTACGAAAAATACCACGGTCCAAGAGAAACTATTTGCTTTAAACCCTAACTCAAAAGAAGCTATATATATTGCCAGCAGAATTGAACACACAGCTGCATGATTAAAAGAAATGAAAGCTCAAACCAAAAGAAAATGCACCTTATGAGTTAGATAATGTCAACAGTGTTGTTGAAGCAGATGAACTTCACAAAATAAAGAACATGCATGAACAAAAGCATAACAAAAGAGGTGGTAAAATTGAGAAATTCAAATGTTATAGCTGTGGGAACACTAACCAGTTAGCAAATAATCCATAAAGATCTTTGTTATACAAAAAATGTAATAAAAGAGGACATTTCGCTAAAGTGTGTAAAGATTCTGAAAGTAAAGATTTAGATTTGGTTAAACCATTAGATGATAATGGATGCAAATCTGAAACCAGAATAGTTTGACAAGTGAATTCTATTGGAAATAATGAAAGTGTTTCTTATCCAACATGTAATATATCCCTAGATGAAGTACAATTTAATGTGCATGCAGATGCATGTTCCCCATACACACTCATTGACAACAAAAGCTTCAAGGACAAACTAACAGGCAGAAATTGCTGGCAGTTAGAACCTCCTGACATCCTTCTTGGGGGCTACAATAAGAATCGTAATCCATTGGAAGGAATGGTTAAAATGAGAATATTCTTCAAGGGTCAGAGCACTGTAGGAAATATGCATTTCCAAACAAGGTTCTAATTTACTAGAGTGGAAGCATCAAAAGTAATTGGGCATAAAACTTAATCCTAATAATGAAGAACAAGTATTCTTGATTGATAGATGTGAAGAGTTCTCAGTGGCCTTTGCAGAAAAAAAAAACTAGGACTCTTTAAAGATTTTGTGCACAAAATCAAACTTAAAGGTAATGTCAACTGTGGCTCAGAAGGCTAGATCCACTGCATTGCTTATGAAAGAACCTCTTAAAATAGAACTTGATAAATTGGAAACACAATGTGTGATCGAATAAATTGAAAGTTCGGGTGGCTTGCCCCCATAGCCATTGCTAACACAAGTAATTTCAACAACATCAGGTTCTGTGTAGACCTTCATCAACTAAAATCCAATATGTGGGTAGACAGGCATCCCCTGCCTGGCATAAACAAGATGTTTAGCGTGCTTTAGCATGCTAGATCCAAACCGCCTCTCGGGGTTGCATTAGACCCAAATTAATCTTAGCTTATTCCATGAAATGTGTCCTTACACCTTCTAGCAAAGAAGAACTAAAGTCATTCCTTGAACTTGCTGAGTATAAGTCTAAATTTGTAAGAAATTTCTCAGATAGGGTACAACCCTTAAGCGCTCTTCTAAAAAAGAAGTACCTCTTTTGAATGGAAGCATGAACAAACAATGGCATTCAAGAAAATTAAAGAATCTGTTGTGAATGCTCCTGGCATAGGCACATTTAATGTTAATTATAAAACCATCTTAATCATGGATGCTAGTAATCAGGGACTTGGAGCTACTCTACCATATGTGGTAAAAGTTTCAGCAATAATCATTGCTTTTGCTTCCAGACAGTTCAAAGGCCCTGAAATATGCTGCTCCATCATAGAGAAGGAGGCATTAGCATGCTTCTGGGGCATCAATCACTTCAAATTCTTCCTATGGGGTTTACAGTTTCCATTAACAATGAATCACAAACCTTTAATACCAGTATTAGCTACTAAAAGCATAGAGAATCCTACCCCACGCATAGCCAATTGGACACTAGGATTCCAGGCCTATTATTTTAGAGTAGGATATGTACCAGGTGTCAGGAATTTGGCAACCAATTGCCTATCTAGATTACCCCTTACTGATTCCGATAATGGTGATTCCTTGCCTCACAAAATAATTCTATCCGTTACTGTTCTTGCTATATTAGGGAAGGAATGGGGGGATAACATTAATTCAGATACCACTCCGTTTTTGGTCAAGGAGAAAATTACACAAGGGTGGCCAGAGAAATGCAAAACCTTACCAGGACAAGTACAACCATATTGGAACATTAGAAATGAACTATCCATCCAATGAACATATATTCTAAAAGGTCATTAAATGTTACCTCCAGAAAACCTTAGGGAATGCATTGTAAGCACTGACCATGAAGGACACCTGGAACCTTGCAAAAACATATTATCATAGCAGACTACTGGTTCCCCCATGGATAAGATGGTAGAAAACAAAGTAAAACATTGTTATGTTTGTAGAAAAGTTGCTAAAACTAAGGTTACAAGCAAGGATCCCCTCTAACCGGGGATGGATCCATCCAAACCATGGGACAGGGTGGGATTGGTTTTGGCAGGTCCTGTTAACATTCCAGGTTTGAATCACATATTCATCTTTGTATTAATTGATTACCACTCTAATTGGATCAATACCAAATTTGTAAACACCACAAACACTAAGGTCCTGATTTAGAACTTGGTGGATGGGTTACCCCGTCACAATGGTGACAGATATCCCATCCGCCAAGTTCGAAATCAGTCCCAAGTCATTATTAGAATCTGTAACGGATACGTTCTCAGAAGAAGGCATCCACAACACCCAGGCCTAACTATAACACGTCATAATGCTATTTTAAAAAGGAACATTTTGGCAGTTAACCCCAGCCTTGGGGGAAAGGATCATTAATTTTAAAGGGCTCTTTTCTTTGCCATGGTGACCTTGCTGAATGTGGGCATGTTTGCACAGAGATTGTTATCGTACATAACAGTATTGATTACTTCCTATGCATGGTTTCTTTTCTGTTTAGTAGGTACCAAGGATACATTTTTGCACAGTGTAATGCAAGTTTTTTAATAGAGCTGATTCAGATGTCATCATCACTATTAGTCTAAACGATATATCGAAAAGAAACATGGCTCACTTGACCTGGCCATGTCATCGCTAGGCACTCACATCAAGCAAATATCATGCACTACTAAAACAATTGGTCTTTTGCAATTTCTGTGCATAGCTTACAGCGGGAGGTGTGTTGAATCTGCCATCATATTGTGTTAAGCATAACCTGTCCCTGCTGCTGATTGGATCACTATTTTATAGTGCTGTTGACTTGCATCGATGCATTTCGGTCTGTGAATTAAAAAGCCTTGTACTGTGTCCATAAATGTTTCATGGGGGAAGCATGTATTCTGAATCAACTGCATGACCCATTGTGCAGTATTTTTTTAGCACTTCAACTCCCTTTTTAGGCCACAAAATATGTTTCTTGAGGTTGGAAAGGTGTTTGACCCATAAGTCATTCATTATTGGTAGAGATTAGGTTATACAGTGAGGCCTGTGCAGGGTGCAATGGGGTGTTGTGTGTACGGTGCAGAGGGGTGTTTCAGTTACTCAGTAGTGAACTTGGTAATATGCTTAGGCATATAGAGAGGTGCTGGACATATAAGTGTTGCATTTTTAGATTGTACTTGCTTCCTAATGTCATACCAGGACCACAGGTAACTGGAAAACTAGTTTACCAATGATTAAAGGACCGTTTAATTTCTTCCTTCATGTTTAATCATTTACTTACACTTGTAAAGCTTATATAATACATGTAACCAGCGCTGGATTGGAAAATCTTTACCCTGGAACTCATTAATCGGTGCTAAAGGTGTAGTAGTGGAAAGGCAGTGGAATCTCAAAGGGCAGAGCTTGAAAAGCAGAGTCCAACAGCCAACTTACAGATTTATTTAAAAAGAAATCTGATGCACAGAAATTGTTAATGGACAATATATATGACAGTAAATCTGCTCTAGATTACTTAGTTGGTCTAAAGAGGCTACATTTCAAAATATCTTGCAGGGTTAGGACACCTGCTGCAGAGACAATTGTGTGCCAAGCAATTTTGAGTTGATTTTAATAGCAGTACAATACCTCTGGTGGTTAACACAGTTCTGGGAAAATTCTTTGTTTGGTCCAGTCACAGGTTTGACTCATAGTGTAGTACAGTGGGTTAATGTTGCTACGAAGAACATTGTGTTACATACAGATGAGAGATTTATATTTTATTAAGATAGGTATGGAGGATACAGCTTTTGACACTGAGTCTAGATCCTTATTGTTTTTTCTGAATCAATAGTTATTGTAAGATTGAGTTCCTTTAGGAAGCAATATAGCTTTGTTAGTACAAACAACCACAGTCACTATTTATGTTTTATATTTTGACTTTGTGTTTTTCCTGACCATTCACTCTTAACAGATAGGGCCGAATTTAAGGAAAGTGGTGCTGCATTCATTGCAGCGCCACTTTTCTTGTGCCCCTTGGCGCCCCTTACTGCCACCATGTGTGTGCCATTTTTAATATATGGCACAGTGTGGCGCAGGGTAGGGGCAATAGTGTCAATGCTTTTGGAGCTGTTGATGTATTGTGCAGGATTAGTGCAAAAATGTTGCCGCTAATCCTGCAGAGTACATCTGGGCCATTGAAAACAATGGTATGCCACTTTTTAACACCTGTTCTGTGCAACAAATTGTTGAAGACTTGGAAAGAAAGACTGGGCAAACATCATCTATGAAATGTGCAAGTCTCACATGAGAAAGGTAGGGATGGGAGAACCAAGGGCCAATCAATTGTGAGAGAATTATGGCCCAAAATTCCACACCTAGCGTTTGTGATTCCCCTGCCCAACCTGAGCGTGTCTCACCACAATTTCCATCTGCTTTGGTAAACAGGTCAGATGAGGCACCACACCACACCAAGGGATAACTTATTCTAAGGTTCATCAAATAGGATACCCGAGATGTGACCTTCATAGGTGGGTAGAGAGGGTGCCTGGGAGCCCCAGGGGGTCTAATCAGGAAAATTGTCTCTTTGCAAGTCCTTACCCCCAAGAAACCCTTATTCGTTGCCTTCATATCCACCAGGTACGCCTGGAAGGGTGTTTGATGGGGTTTACTCCAGACACCAACGGCATGCCAAACAATCTGCAATCTTCCTTAACCAGGTCCCCAAACTGCCTGCTTTGCTAAGGAAGACCATAGTTCTGTAATTAACAAACTGACCGACTAGCTTTGTGAAGTAAAGCACTGCTATTTTATTATCAGGAGCAACATCAGTAGTGCTAAGAGGATTTATCTCGTAGGGGGTCCCTTTGAAGTGCTTAAGGTATCCCTTGTTAGTAAGGATTTGGTGGTAGGCCGACTGTCAATACATGCACGCACAATTTGTAATGCAAACACACAAATGTCAATTAACTATGGAATGTGCAATAGCATGCAAGTCTTTCCATATTTAGGAAATACACACAATTCTAAAACAGTTGCACCCTCCAGACCCAAACGAATTGGAGATCTGAGCACACCTAGATATATAGACGATATGACTAACGGAAAAGTTGTGATGGATGATATTCAATATACTCCAATAGAATTAGTCCCAAGCTTGGAAGGGCCCCAGCATAGCAGGGATGATAGGATGGGAGGGGTTCATAGAGAAGACCAATTAAATAGGATGGAATGTGGTGGGGATACGAAGTATGATGCCAGAATGTGATTGAGGGCAGTTTTTTGAGGGCCACGATATCTGTTTCTTTTAAGAGACATGGAGTGTAATTTCCCCTACTAGTACAAACTAACCAGATCTCTCATCAGTCAGCTTGAAGCTCTCATCAGATATGAGTCTTAACATCTTTAATGTTTATATTCAGATTGAAGGGCACTCATCAGATAGGAGCATATAAACGGAACAATGGATCTAGATTCTATACTGACGAAACTTCCTGGTGACCTTAGAGCGGCCAATGAAAGGACTCGGACATCGGACAGAGACAGTAAGGTTGGCTACAATTGAGTAGGCCACTCTGGTAGAACTGATTACTTTTTAATCAATGCCAGACTTTGGTCATTTTTGAAGGATATGGATGTTTTACATGGGAAGAACAGAGACCATAATGCGCTGTCTATAACATTGGAGGGCAGCATGGCACTTAAGCTTCTGTGTATTGCTTTGATCTATCACATTCCAACAATGGTAAAACTATCAGGTGGGATTGGGTTATTAGGAACCCTGATGTGCTTGAGGGAGTTCTAACAATGGTTAAGGGGGTAGCAGAGAACCTGGCCGATGTTGCCTCCAATACAACAAAAAAGGTACTATAGGAAGAGCATGATCTGCTTCACACTTAGATCGGAACATCTCTAGCTACCAAGAAGAGAGCTGAGAAAAATGAGGTTAAGGAGGTGGCTTGGTATAATGAATTGAGAGAGCGTGGTTTAAATATTACATATATTAGATGTGAAATGCTTATATATAAATACCTAACAAAGCTGCATACAAAAAACGATCATACAATATTATTTGTTTAAGTGTATTCTTAACATGATTATAAGTGTGAAGTTTACTATTGTGCACATAAACTAATGTCAACTGTAAGAAATAATTGCTTGCATTATGATTAATTGAATATGCTAACACCTACGAGGATTGCATTTGTATTAGAACCCATAGGCCTTAAAATAGCGTGAGTTGAAGTTTTAGCCGTGTAGCTCTCATATTGAAGCATATTTTTCTGTTTTCCAGTGTGCTGACTCGTAAAAGGCCATGACCCAGCATTTGTTCCTTTTCTTTGTTTTATGTTGCTAATTCCTTCTGTTTCCCATCCGCATATTAGCTGCCTTAGTATAAGTTTTATACGTTTTGCAACAATCATAGAAACACTCAAGGACGTTTAGCCATGGAACAGAGAACTTTTGACCTGAAGAACGTGCCAAAGGATGACACCCTCCGGATGTGCCACCTATGAAGACGTCAATTATGAAGACCAATCAAAACGTTATAAATTATCGTAGGGTGACAATTAGGATTACCTAATGTATAATTTGATAGGCTAAAGATAGTGGGGTATAGCGATTATCCAATAGGATTTTGGGGGAATGTATTTGGAAAAAGGGATAAAAACTCATGAGACAGAACTGTTGAGAGAATTAGGTAGGGAATGATATCGATTGCATCCAGAAACTCTGTCACTCTGTTTGGTGACTTGAGACTTAGACTAAACCATCTTCATCCCTAGACTGCCCTTTACACTTCTCCTCCTTAAGGCGGAAGTGTCCCCTGTCCTTAGATGAAATAGACTGTCGGCGTTTTAACTGATGTCCTGAAGACGAAGACTGATCCTGTATGCTGACTTATTCCGAGGAGGGTAATTATGACAATGCTATTGTAATTTGTCTGTTTGCTTTTCCTATCTAGGTACCAACTGCTGTATTTTTGGATAGAGACCTTAGTCAGATGTTTTCCAAATTTGTGTTCAAAATTATTTTGCATGAAGTCCAACATGCTGATGCTAATCAGTGGTTAGGCTAGGTGATCACTTGACTGACACAAATAGACGTGACTGACCTAGTGCTGTGCTGAACCGAGATGTATATGAAATCTTATGCACTCTGATCTTTGCACATCTGATTCTCTTATGTTTGTGATCTTTGCATTATTGAAGTCTTATCATAGCCGTCGTGTTGTGATTTTGCTCAATTGCTTTTTGGTTTTGAGATTAACACTTCTATTATTAGATTGTAATCAATAGAGAATAATATTCACAAAACTCCAATAAAGGTGTGGTTATTCATGGCTGAAAGGTCATGGTTGCGCCGATAATTTAATCAATGTCTTCATCCAAAGTAAAGTATATTGTGGTAATATATGTGGATAACGTCATTGACATATTGCTTGAGATATTGATCAGTTATCTCGTTCTACGGTGTCTCACCACTGGGTCAAAAGATTCATCGGCCTAAAACGAGTCCTAATGTGTATAAAATTGACATAAAGGGACGCGTTATCAGTCTGGTAGCAGAGCGACGGTTTGTGCCTTGGGGGCCTTAGGACGGAGATTCATTGTTTAATTTGTTTTTCTGTGATAATGCAAATTGGAGGTATGATGGGTTTCTAAGTTCACCATGACTTTCCCGGGATCTCGGAGCCTGCCTAAGTGAGTTGGGGAATGTTCTCGGCGCCATAATGTATGTGGTTAGGGTCTTTGCGCTTGCTTAGCTTATGCATTTTGCAGGTGATTGTGAAGGTTCGTGTGTAATTAGGCCAAAATATGTGTTGTTTAGTAGGAGTGGGCGTACTCCACAGCATGAGAGTAGGGAAGTCGGCGTACTTCATATGAGTGCGGCGCTTGGTGCTCAAAATTATCCACGCGGTTGGTCGTTGTGTACGGACCTGTTGAGGTCTAAGAGTATGAAGACAAATGTGGTTTATGTTGTAATCTGTGTGGTTTAATAGGTCAATCGGGCGTGGTTGACAAGTCAAGTTTGAGTCATAATGTGTGTATGAAAACTTCGATGGAGATTTGGTAAGTTCTAAAGTGCACTAGAATAAGCCATTGACAAGTCGAGAGTAGAATTTGGGGGTCGAATTCTGCTTGCGTATGAGGGAACTGATAAGGAGAAAGTAGCGGCTGAGGCTTCAAGTGAAATCTCTGTAAAGTTCTGAAGCGAATGTGTTACCCTTCCTGTAGTAAACCAGCAGAATTGTATTGTCATTTAAAGTATTTGCAATAATCGCATTCGTTTATGTGAGATTGTATAGGTTCAGTGAGGAGCGGATGAGCCGCGAGACTTTGTCAGCTGCAGTGTGTGTGAGTGTGACGTCAGTGGTGCCGCGCTGAGATAGGTTGGTTGTCGAGAGGGGTCGCGCACGGATTGGCTGCCGTCCGTGAGAGGCAATAGATTGAGAAAGGCGGGTGAAGAGTGTCCTGGGAACTGTCACTTCTGATTAAATACAAAATAAGAGAATCACAAAAATGAATTTTGTTAAAGCATTTAAGCGCGCTCTGAAAGGAGACGTATATATTGTTGCAACCGATGGGGAGCCTACACCACCCAAGGGTACTCCAGCTTGTACAGTCATGGAAGAGAAGGGTGTTGCGCCCTGTTTATGGATGAAACAGTGGCGCAAGTTAACAGAAATTGAGGGATGTCTAGCGTTCCCAGAACATGGGACATTCAATCCAAAGGTACTGGAAAATTTGAGGTGGATGTTGAGTACACAGAAACCACCTCCGAGACCAGCTCAGTATGAGGCTTTGACAATTGGGAATTGATGGCTCTTAAACATAGACAGGAAAGGTTTCAGAGAAGACTGAGAAGGGCAGAGAAATCCTATGCAGAAGCTAGGTGGGATAATGAGAACAAAATGTGGAGACGGGGAATTGTAGACGGGTTGAAATTATTCCCAGCAATAACACAGGCGGAAGAGATGCAGGGAAATATATCCTCCTGTGAAACCGACAAAGATTCAGGCAAATCTAAAAAGAATAAAAGATCTTTGGAAGAGGAAGATGATTCAGACGATGAGGAATTTATGGACAGATTATTACATGATCGTCCGCCACCATATGAGGTGAGTGACAATGGCCCAAGTACTAGCTTGGATCCTGGGAACCAGATGCAGGTAAAGGGAGTTACTGATACGGCACAGACTAGCGATACAGCTTCGATACAGAATGGTGTCAGTGTACCCACTGCACCAGACATACCGATACAGTTGCAGCCACCGCCGCAGATACAGAGAATCTACCCTGACGTCCCAGTGCTTGAGACGACTACGAATTTGATAGTGCCACCAGATCCGATATATACGAAGCCAAAGCTAATACAGATTGAATCAACTCCGAAATTAATATCTCAACCACAACCACAGCTGATACCAGGGTACAACCCTGTAGCGGGTCCACCATTAGTGCCGGTTCCGGGTACATTGGAACAGACCTATGGAGTTGCTGCTCCAAGAAGTCTGGGTCCGGGACAGACACCTGCCGCTATATCGTTACCCATTACTGTCGGTCCACCAGTGCCATTGTATGCACAGGGTAAAACGGGCGTGTGTGATCAGGGAGTGATGACTCAGGAGGCGATAAGAGGAGGGTCCATGGGAACTCCACAGATAATGGCCCCCGGGGAACAAGTAATTGAACGACCTAGGCCCTTAATGGACCTTAGTCCAGTAGGAGCACCTCTCGAAGCAATGCGTCAAGCGGGTTTGGGAGTTCTAACCCCACAAACCATGAGTACGAATACCTCACATTCTCCAATGATGCATGCATCACAGAAAGCCGCAGTGGTTACAGTCGAACCAGAGAAAGAAAAACAAGATGAATACTTGAACTTTGTACGACTAGGGGCAGAAGCTGCCGAGTTGGTAGAAGGGACAATGGGAGTAAATAGATTGGAGTCCTACACAGAGGCAGAATTGAGATACTTATGCCCCAAGATTACCAAAGAGGTAGGCAAAGTACATCAGCGATTAGCGAACTTGGCAGACAAATACAATATTGATATTGGAAACACTAAACATTTGAAAAGAAGTTACAGATTACATTTTGATTCAAAGGATTTCATGCACATGAGATCTGCAGGAATGAAGGCACATTTGAGAGAACTGTTACAAAGTGCACAAATTTGGGGTGCACTGGAAAAATGGGAAGGCAGATGGGCAAAGAAAAGAGATAAGGGAAAAGGTGACAGCCCAGGGTCTAATCAAGCCAAGACCTCACCTGATTTGGAATCAGTAAAAATATTACCTATGAGAGAGACAGCTGGTGGTGTTTTAGTTCATGTGCCCTGGACTAGAGGAGATATTCTATCCTTTACTAATGATTATCCCAGATTGAGGGAGAAACCGATCGAGTGGTATCAACAAACAGATAGGTTTGTGAAACTTGCAAAGTGTCTTTGGGAAGACTTGAACACCTTGTTTGAGATCATTGTTCTGCCTGATTTGTGGCTCGAGTGCAAGAGGGGTGTTGACTGGCCGACAAAAGAACCAGCAAGGGATAAGGTGACTGGAGCACCTTCTGAAGAGGTGATGAAGTATTATCATAAAGTGATTGAGTTTTTGAAACAAAAGGTTTAGCTGAAAGTGACTGATTGGCAGAAAATCAACCGGACCTCTCAAGAGGTTAAAGAGTCAATACATGCTTATTACGAGCGATTGTTAAAAGCATTTAAGCACTACAGTGGTACTGAGACTATTGAACCAAAGGACATGAACCACCTTGTGTTTAGATTCGTCGAAGGACCGAGACCAGAAGTTAGCCAAATGATTAAGAATCATTTGAATTGTTGGCAAGCTAAACCAATTGATGAGGTATTGCAGTATGCAAAGTACTGTAGTGACGAGATTGAGTTAAAGCAGAAAAAGTTGAAGGAAAAGGTGATGGTGATGCAGATAAGGGCTGCACAGGCAGGAATACAGGGAAATGGAGTTCAACAGATGATATAGCAGCAACCGCAAATGAATGGTGTGTTTCAGACCCAACCGAGGGGTCGAGGTCGAGGGTTTGTGAACCGTGGTTCAGACATGAATACTGTTGTTATTCAAAATGATGTTCAAGGGGCGAAAAAGATGTCACCATGTCACACGTGCGGGGGCGTGGGGCACTGGAAACGGGAGTGCCCGAATATGGTGCAGGATGGTGCAGTTCAGCAGAGCACTAATGTTGATGGATTACAAAATTCACAAGGCCCAAAAATAAGACATCAGAACCCAAATTTTCAGAACAATTTGGTGCAAATGCAAGGGGTACAGCCCATGCAACAGATGCAAATGCCGTGTTTTCAGTCAATACAAATGCAACCAGTGCTGTAGCAGATTCCTATGGTGCCTAGACAGCAAATGCAATTACCAATGGCTCCAATGGGACAGCAACAGGTGATGCTTCCTCAGCAGGCCAGGTAACAAGTCAAAACAGTACTGTACAACAGTTCCCATTACGAGGTGAAAATGGCATGAATGAAGGTTGGTCAGATGACAGCTCAGACAGTGAAGAGTGCAGACTTGCAGCATCCTTAGAGGTAGATCAGAGAGGCCCATACGTTGAGGGAAAAGTGATGGGATATAAGGTCTCATTTCAGGTTGACACAGGAGCCACACGCTCTACAGTCAGAAGTGCGGAAGTTCCGAAATTACCACTGTCGGGTCATACCATACGAGTGGTTGGAGTAGCAAATCAGTATCTGACCAACCCGATTACAGATCCAGTGCAGGTTGAGATCGGCAACTTCCAGGGACTACATAGGTTTGTAGTATGTGATTCAAGTCCGGTATCCTTACTGGGAAGAGACTTAGGGGGTCATTCTGACCCTGGCGGTCATTGACCGCCAGGGCCAACGACCACGGAAGCACCGCCAACAGGCTGGCGGTGCTTCCTGGCCAATTCTGACCGCGGCGGTAAAGCCGCGGTCAGAAAAGGGAAACCGGCGGTTTCCCGCCGGTTTTCCCCTGGCCAAATGAATCCTCCATGTCAGCGCTGCAAGCAGCGCCGCCATGGGGATTCCGACCCCCTTCCCGCCAGCCTGTTTCTGGCTGGCGGGAACGGGTGTCGTGGGGCCCCCTAACAGGGCCCCATTGAGATTTTCAGTGTCTGCTTGGCAGACACTGAAAATCGCGACGGGTGCAACTGCACCCGTCGCACCCCAGCAAATCCGCCGGCTCCATTCGGAGCCGGCTTCATCTTTGCTGGGGCTTTCCCGCTGGGCCGGCGGGCGATCTTTTGAAGATCGCCCGCCTGCCCAGCGGGAAAGTTAGAATGCTCCCCGCGGTCATTTGACCGCGGGGCGGTGTTTGGGCGGTTTCCGCCCGGTGGGCGGCACCCGCCGCCCTCCGGGGTCGGAATGACCCCCATACTGTGCAAGACAAAATGCTCAATTACCTGTTCCAATGATGGAATTGAGGTACAGACAAATAGTGATGATGAAAGAGACGAAAGTCACATTTTTGAGGAAGAGGCAAGGACAAATGAGGACTATCCTCTGATTACTCTATTCCCAATGCATACCTTGATCGACTTACCTGTCGAATTACAAGGGACAGTAACAGAAAAAGTGTGGGACTTAACTGGGAAAGAAGTAGGATTGATAAAAGGAGTAGAACCAGTTAAAGTTCAGATAAAACCAAATGCAGAGTTCCCACAAGTGCCACAATACCACATGACCCAAGATGTTCTTATCGAAGTGTCACAAATAATTGCAGACTTTCTCAGACAGGGAGTTCTGAAAGAGGTTTTGAGCAGTCCATGTAACTCTCCCATAATGGGGTTAAAGAAGCCTTGTGGAAAAGTCCGAATTGTGCAGGATTTGAGAAAAATAAATGAAATTGTGATAAAGTGTTGCCCTGTGGTGCCCAACCCAGCAGTAATCATGTTTCAGGTCCCCTGTGATGCTGAATGGTTTACTGTAGTAGACCTATCACAAGCTTTCTTTTCAATACCTCTTCATGAGGACAGTCAATTTTTGTTCAGTTTCAAATTCCTGGATAAGGTGTACAGTTGGTGCAGAATTGATCAAGGGTTTTCTTAGTCACCATCCATCTTCATTCAAATATTGAAGAAGGATTTGGAGCCACTGGTGCTACCTTTTAATTCAACTCTTGTGCAGTACATTGATGACCTGCTAATCGCGTCCAAGACAAGGGAC
This sequence comes from Pleurodeles waltl, assembly GCF_031143425.1. Taxonomy (NCBI): domain Eukaryota; kingdom Metazoa; phylum Chordata; class Amphibia; order Caudata; family Salamandridae; genus Pleurodeles; species Pleurodeles waltl. The sequence continues at coordinate 301,025,325 of NC_090447.1, forward strand.
AGTTGCAAGTATGATACCATTGCATTACTGAATCATCTGGGAAAGAATGGACATAAGGAGTCACCCAGAAAATTACAATACTGTCAGAAGGAGGTGAAATATTTGGGACATTTGATTGAGAAGGGTTCCAGGAGAATATCAAAAGAAATAATAACAGCTGTCTTGCAAATGAACCCTCCAACAACAAAAAGAGATGTCAGGATGTTGTTGGGAATAGTGGGCTACTGTCGCCAGTGGATACCCAACTTTTCAATAATTTCAAAGCCATTAATAAAACTGACAAGGAAGGAAATCAAGGATGAGCCATATACTATAACCTTGTCAAAAGAAGAGCTTGAATCATTTATGGAACTGAGAGAGTGCATGTGCAGGGCACCAGCACTAGGAATGCCAGACTATGAGAAACCATTTCTGTTGTTTTGTCATGAACGTGATGCTTGTTCTTTGTCTGTCTTAACACAGGTCCACGGAGATGCAAATCGCCCTGTAGCATATTTTTCAGCTACCTTGGACCCTGTCGCAGCAGCCTTACCGGGTTGTTTGCGTGCAGTTGCAGCAGTTGGTTAGAGCCTTTTACAGTGTGAAGGCATAGTCATGGGATACCCTCTAACAGTAATGGTTCCACATTCAGTTGAAATTCTGTTAACTCAAACTAAGACTCAGCACATGACAAACACACATCTTACTAGGTATGAGACGGTCATACTGGGGTCACCAAATGTCACGCTTAGGAGATGCACTGTACTGAACCCGGCAACTTTACTACCTAATGAAAATACTGAAATCAAAGATGGGGAAGAATTTGAACATGATTGTCTTGAGGTAACTGAATTGTGCACCAAACCTCGTCCAGATATTCAGGATACTCAATTGAAAGAAAATGACTGCATCATGTTTGTTGATGGGTCCTGTCTTAGATACTCTGCAGGAACACTGAGAGCGGGTTATGCAGTATGTATTATAACTGGCATCGTCGAAGCCTTCTGGCTCGAAAGAGTGTTTTCCGCACAAGTGGCAGAACTGATCGCCCTTACTAAGGCATGCCACGCAGCTGTAAACTTGAAAGTCACCATTTATACTGACAGCAGATATGGATTCGGAATCGTACATGATTTTGGCCAACTTTGGTCACAGAGGGGTTTTATGACCTCATCTGGGTCACCTGTGAAAAATGGGGAAGAAATAAAGGATTTGTTGCATGCGATTCAGTTACCTCTTGAAATTGCCGTGGTGAAATGCAGTGCTCACATTACATCACAAGACTTTGTGTCCATGGGAAACGGCTATGCAGATCAAGTCACAGGATTCTGCGCATTGAACTGTATATCGTTTAAGGAACAATGGGAAATGTTACCACAAACTGAGAATGACACAAGTTTAAATCTAGCATTGCAGGTAGTTGACACATTGGACGAACTAAAAACATTACAAAGCCGTGCAAGTAAGGAAGAAAAACGCTCTTGGCAAAGAATGCAATGTGTGCAAAGAGCTGATGATTTATGGGTTTCAGAGGAAGGGAAATTAGTTTTGCCAAACAGTCTTCTATCGCAGTTTGCCAGACTCTATCATGGGCAGGCACACCTGGGAAGGGACGCCATGATTAGGTCATTTAAAATTGATTGGTTTAACCCAAAATTCAGACATGCCGCAGAAATTACTTGTCACAGATGCATTATCTGTCAACAGATGAATGCAGGAAAGGGAACTGTGGTAACTTTGAGCCATATTGGAAGAGCTGGAGGTCCATTTAACAAAATGCAAATGGATTTCATTGAAATGCCAGTTTGTGGAGGACTGAAGTATGTGTTGGTGATTGTGTGTGTTTTCAGTCAATGGATTGAGGCATATCCCACACGTAGAAACGACAGCCTTAAAGTAGCCAAACTACTACTCAGGGAACTGATACCAAGATTCGGGTTTCCGGTTTCTATAGAATCGGATAGGGGTAGACACTTCGACAATGAGGTGATTAAACTCCTGTGTGCTGCACTCAACATTGAACAAAAGCTGCATTGTAGCTATCGCCCCGAAGCATCAGGACTAGTAGAGCAAATGAACGTTACTTTGAAATCGAGAATGGCAAAAATGTGTGCAGCAACTAATATGAAGTGGCCAGATGCCTTGCCTCTAGTGCTGATGTCAATGAGAAACACCCCAGACAAGAAAACGGGACTATCCCCCCATTAAATCCTCATGGGCAGAGCTATGAGATTACCAGCAGTACCTGCAAATGCACTAGTGAATATTACAGATGATATGGTGTTGGATTACTGCAAAGGTTTGGCTGATGTGATTCGCTCTTTCTCTCACCAGGTGGAAGCTAACACTTTGCTACCGATCAGAGATCCAGGCCACTCTCTTCAAGCCGGTGACTGGGTGGTTGTCAAGAAGCACATGAGAAAATCGTGTCTAGAACCACGTTGGAAGGGGCCATATCAAGTAATATTGACGACTACTACTGCTGTAAAGCATGCCGGGGTTCCCAACTGGATACATGCCAGTCATACAAAAAGGGTAACGTGTCCTGTTGAAGAGGAACTTGAAGTTTTCGGCACAACAACTTTAGAAAGAGAAGTCTCAGAGCCAGAGAACAGCCAAGAAGAAACTGAGACTACCGGAGAGCCCACTGAGAACAGCCTTGTCCCTCAAACAGTCAATGAGTTCGAGAGAGGTGACAGAGTGCCTATCTCAGAACAAGCGACAGGAGAACTAAGTCAAGGAGAGGTTCTCCCAGAAGCAGATGAATACGGGTTAGAGTTCGAACCCGGCACAGAACCGGAAGAAGAAGGAGAAATTGTGGAGAGGAATCAGAGCGTATCAGAACCTCCTGAACCAGTTGCAGGTCCATCAAGAGAAAACACCATATCACAAGAGGAGGGTACTGTCCAATGTCCTGAAAGGACACATCGAGAAAACACCCCTAGAGGCAACAATTGGCCAGATAACCCACTCTTCAAGATAAGAGATGTATCAAATGACACAATAATCGAAGAAAACAATACATCTAGAGTGGAGGATCTGAGTGAAGGAGAACAACAGGGTGAGCGAAGGTTAAAAAGAAAAAGAATCGCAAACAGAAGATATACGGGTCCTGAATGGGCATATGCGACAACTTCTGAATGGCAACAAGAATTTCTAGCATTCTGCTTTGATCGAGAAGTACCAGGCCAATACTACAGTACCTGAACGAATCCGAGGAAAGCCTGGTTAAGTTTTGGAAACAAATTGAAATTGAAAAGAGACATTATAAACTACCGGAAGTGACACTAAAACTGGATTGACTTTGAACCTGATTACGACAAGCTGCTAACCGAATTTGACAAGAGGTCCTGGAGTGAGTGAAGATGCTGTAAATAAACGCAGAAAGCCAGAAAATTTGAACTATCCTCTAGTTGATTGTTGCTCTACTGTCTGATTCTATATAAACATGGCTTATAATAGAAATAACAGCAAGGGAAATAAGGTGTGTGGTTGGTTAGGTCTTATAATAGGTGTTGTGTGTGCAGTAATAATTGTGGGAGTGATTGTAGGAATGCCATGGATAGAGAAAGAAACTACTAACGCTACTTCAAAACCTGAAACTACCACACTAACACCATGGGAGAGATTTGAGCAAGACGCAAGACACAGGCATGAGGGAACTAATGCAAAAGGGGAACTCTCTACTAATGTCTTCTATCGCTTACTGAACGAGTATGTGGAAACTATGGATGCGAAAGACTGTTATGTATGTACTAAAATTCCTTCATCTGTGCAGGAGGGTGTTACTTATCATAGCCTCCCTTTAACCTATGGGATTGTTGTAGCTTGCTATTAACAAGATTCTATAATCAAGAGCATGTGCAATATTTTTATTCAAATTTGGATATTGTGTTTTCTTTTGTGCCTGTGATTGAATTTTTAAACAAGTTAGCTAAGGAACATGATATAAAAATAGTTAGGGGATTCTTTGAGCCGATGCTTACATTTGGAACTGCCTATGCACACCGCAATAATTTGACTTGCTTATTATCGCATGTAGAGAAAAGCTTCTTAGATCACACAGATGATAGACGCAAAGCATTAAAAGAAAGATTAGAAAAAGGATTAGAGAAACGCACATATGCAAATGATTATGCTTACACTGCAATCAAGACACAAGGCAAATTAGCTATAGATGCATTACATGTAGGTAGGCTTTGTATACATAGGCCAAAATCTGAACAGGACAATTTGTTTGTGGGTACGAGTGAATGCAGGCATGTGTTTTTATTTCAGAGTAAATGGACCTTTATGCTAAATGGACAAGATCCAACGATTCCTGGAATCTATTACATCTGTGGGCTAAATGCTTATTACCGTCTCCCTAAGGGATGGTATGGGAATGGTATTTGGGGATAGTATTCCCAAAGATTTACCAAATTGATGACTTAAAGCAAATACCTAAGACGTCTGAATTACAACATCCCAGACAGAAAAAGAGAATCAGTGGCGGCTGTCATTGGTGATATATTTGGAGCTATAATCCCATCAGTAGGGGTTATCTTAAATTCTATGAAGATTCAAAAGTTGTCTACTATGGTGGATAACATACTGACAAATTTTACAGGGACTATACTCCGGATGGATACTGAACTTGCTGCAGAAAGAGCTATGACTCTTCAAAATCGGCTTGCTTTAGACATTCTTTTAGCTAAGAGTGGAGGGGTCTGCAAGATGCTCAATGAGCGTCATTGTTGTTCATTTATACCTGATAACAATAAGAAGATTAGAAGTATGCTTACTAACCTTACTAGAGATAGTACAGATTTGAAGGATTTGAAAGAACTCGGTATTTGGGAGAAATTTGGAAAGGGAATTGCCAGAGTGAGAAGCTGGTTTACCAGCATTTGGAATGGGGTACTTGCAAAAATATTGGTGGGTCTATTAATTGTTCTGGTCTGTCTATTAGGATTATGGGGGGCATGCAAAATTAATGACAAAATAAAGAAAAATTGGACCAAAAGAACCAGGAGAAATGAAGAAAGTGAAAGAGAGAAAATGTTTAATGAAATTTGGGAAAGTTCACATAAAGGCCAGGATGATAAAAAGCGCATTATACGCAAGGTGAAAAATTGAATATGAAAAGTCAAAAGAAAGATTTGTGTGATGACGAGTGTCATCAGAGGAGGGACTGAGAGAGCGTGTTTTAAATATTACATATATTAGATGTGAAATGCTTATATATAAATACCTAACAAAGCGGCATACAAAAAACGATCATACAATATTATTTGTTTAAATGTATTCTTAACATGATTATAAGTGTGAAGTTACAATTGTGCACATAAACTAATGTCAACTGTAAGAAATAATTGCTTGCATTATGAATAATTGAATATGCTAACACCTACGAGGATTGCATTTGTATTAGAACCCATAGGCCTTAAATTAGCGTGAGTTGAAGTTTTAGCCGTGTAGCTCTCATATTAAAGCATATTTTTCTGTTTTCCAGTGTGCTGACTCGTAAAAGGCCATGACCCAACATTTGTTCCTTTTCTTTGTTTTATGTTGCTAATTCCTTCTGTTTCCCATCCGCATATTAGCTGCCTTAGTATAAGTTTTATTCATTTTGCAACAATCATAGAAACACTCAAGGACGTTTAGCCATGGAAAAGAGAACTTTTGACCTGCAGAACGTGCCAAAGGATGACACCCTCCGGATGTGCCACCTACAAAGACGTCAATTATGAAGACCAATCAAAACGTTATAAATTATCGTGGGGTGACAATTAGGATTACTTTATGTATAATTTGATAGTCTAAAGATAGTGGGGTATAGCGATTATCCAATAGAATTTTGGGGGAATGTATTTGGAAAAACTGATGAAAGCTCATGACGCAGAACTGTCGAGAGAATTAGGTAGGGAATGATATTGATTGCACCCAGAAACTCTGTCACTCTGTTAGGTGACTTGAGACTTAGACTAAACCATCTTCATCCCTAGACTGCCCTTTACACTTCTCCTCCTTAAGAGGGAAGTGTCCCCTGTCCTTAGATGAAATAGACTGTCGGCGTTCTAACTGATGTCCTGATCCTGTATGCTGACTTATTCCGAGGAGGGTAATTATGACAATGCTATTGTAATTTGTCTGTTTGCTTTTCCTATCTAGGTACCAACTGCTGTATTTTTGGATAGAGACCTTAGTGAGATGTTTTCCAAATTTGTGTTCAAAATTATTTTGCATGAAGTCCAACATGCTGATGCTAATCAGTGGTTAGGCTAGGTGATCACTTGACTGACGCAAATAGACGTGACTGACCTAGTGCTGTGCTGAACCGAGATGTATATGAAATCTTATGCACTCTGATCTTTGCACATCTGATTCTCTTATGTTTGTGATCTTTGCATTATTGAAGTCTTATCATAGCCGTTGTGTTGTGATTTTGCTCAATTGCTTTTTGGTTTTGAGATTAACTTTTATTAGATTGTAATCAATAGGGAATAAAATTCACAAAACTCCAATAAAGGTGTGGTTATTCATGGTTGAAAGGTCATGGTTGCACCGATAATTTAATCAATGTCTTCATCCAAAGTAAAGTATATTGTGGTAATATATGTGGATAACGTCATTGACATATTGCTTGACATATTGATCAGTTATCTCGTTCTACGGTGTCTCACCACTGGGTCAAAAGATTCATCGGCCTAAAACGAGTCCTAATGTGTATAAAATTGACATAAAGGGACGCGTTATCAGTCTCATATATTGAAATTAAAGCCAAGCTCCTAAAAGCAGCCAAGACTAATTGCAGACATTCCCTGGTGAAGTGTAAGTCACTCAACAAGAGGGAAAAAGAGAATGGGATAGTTCCCTCTGGGCAAATCTAAATTATGCACTGTCAGTCAAAGACAATTAAGCTTTATGGAAAACTGCTGCGGCATGTACTAGGCGAACTAAAAGGAATGTAGCATTCTGTGTACAACCCCAGCACTAGCTTACTCACTTTTGAAACCTGTATATGGGTGGTAATGGCTATACAAAGAACAGTTTAGGTCAGCCAGGAGATCAGTAGTATTCCAAGTATTTGATTCAAGTAATTTGGAATTTAGGTTAAATGAAACAATTACAGCTATCAACAGCTATTAACTCCTGTTTGGCTGCAAGAGCCCCAGTGCTCGATAAGATCCCCAACACCTTATAGTTGGCCAATGTTGAAATTTGGGGTCATATATTAATCTTGTGTCCAATGCCATTTTGTTAGGTATGGACATTCCACCCTCCTGGAAGAGAGAGATAATCCCAGTCTTAAAAAAAGGACAACACAGTGATCAGGGCAACTGGAGGCCTATGAGCCTAATTGATGCTGTACAAAAGATCTTTTGTAAACAAGTGCTTGCAAGAGTGGATAGAGGATCAAGAGGTTCTATCTGAATTCCAGGAGCACTTTAGAAGTAAAGTTAGCACTATAGACCAGGTCTTCCGTTTTACATGTATGTTTTGGAAAGCATTGGTAATCAGCAGGGAAAAACCTTATGTTGCCTTTGTTGATTTATGAGCTGCCTTTGACCTGGTCCCCAGAGCCATGCTCTGGAAGGTCCTTGATGAAATGAGCATCCCTGCTAACCTTTTGAATATACTGATATGGCTCCTCTCTAAAACGTATGCACAAGTGAGTTGGGAAGATCATGGGCAACTGACAGAGGCCTTTAGTATAAAACACGGAGTTAAAGAGGGCTGTGTTTTCACCCTAGGAGTTTTTTTAATGTACATCAATGGGGTGGTGAAGAACCTGGATAAGGATGGGTGTGATTCACCAAAGGTGGGTGGTCAGAGGGTGCCAGTCCTACCTTCTCTTCATAGATTATACTCAGCTACTCTCCAAATCTTTTGAGAGTCTACAACAGCTTTTTAAGCATTTTAATTTGTTTTGCATGAAGAGGGGCTTGGTCCAGAAAAGTAAAAAAAAAAATGGCCTTCAGTCCTGCCAGGCAAAAGTGTCTTAAGAGGCAAGTGACATTGGGGAGCAATTCAATTGAACAGGTGCCTCACTTTGATTATCTCGGTGTGAAGCTTACGCCAAACCTAAATTGGGGTCTGCAAATTCAGAAATCACACTCAGTTTTAATTCAGCACACAGCTTGCATAGCCAAAATTCATAGGCGAACAACTTCCAGGAATGCTGCAACGGCCCTAGAAATTTACAATATAAAGGCCTTAGGTGCAGCCTTGTGTGGCAGTGACATTTGGGTATTTGTGAGCATTCAAATTCTAGCTACGGCAGAAAGTAAGCCTATTAGATTGATCCTAGGACTTAGCAGGTACTACGATGATTCCATTAGGGTTTATATTTGGCTCAAAGACATATTTCTCAAAAAGCTCAGTGTAGAATGCTTTTATATTGGCATCGATTGAGGATGGCGGGAGCATTAAGCTCCTATTGCGTGGTTCTGAAATATCTTATGTCTCCTGCATGTGTACACAAAATTTCATGGCTGAACTCTACAAGGTTGCTATTGTTGAAATTGGGGCTGGTGAATCTTTGGGTTTCTCCCAAAGAGACATTTCCATTTGCGTAAACTAGTCTAAAGGAAATCTATTGGAATTTGCTATCACTCAACTGACTGTAACTAGCTGAGGTTCTCTGACATTGAATATCCTTGATCTAAAACCATTTACATGTTATGAGCCTGCCATAGACCAAATTACTTCCCCATTGGCACATTAAATGTATATTCAGTTCAGTTACAGGACGCGTCTGACCAATACATTTTGTAGTAATTGGTCTAGAGCTGTATCTGGGGATCCTCTATGTCCTGTCTGTGGAGAGGCTGCAGAATTGCTAAGGCATAATCTGTTCTTTTACCCAGCATATCGGTATCAGAGAAGAAAGTGGGTAGTTCCCCTTTGTTGGAATCTAAGCACTGGTAGATGCATGGAAGTATACAGATTTCTCTGCACAGACACAGGCAGACTGATGTATTTTTCACTTTCCAGATTCCTAATGTCAGTTTGGATCTGGCGTAGCAAGTGCCCACAAGCAGGAGCAGTATAGGAAATGGCAAAGCAATCCAAAAATGGTTTACTGACCTTTAATCTTTTAAATCATTGTTCGATTAATGATTTGTGAGATTGTATGTCCTATATAGTATGTCTGATACAGCACTTTATTCCTAATTTCTCATTCCTCAAAGGGAGGAAGTAACCCACAGGTACAAGCCAGCTCCTGTTTCAGAATGCTAGTATGGCAGCATAAGGAGTGCCATGTTCGGCATTTGTGATTCTAATTCGTAATTTGATGTTGTGAGACTCTATGTTGCCCTGTGCTCGGCACCAAGCCATTCTCCTCTTACTTTGAATATTTTGCTTTTTATGAAGTCTTAAAAAAGCATTTGCACCTTCTGTGGTCGCAAATACCTGTGTTAAGTATGTTGTCAACATGTGTTTAGTCTTGCAGTATTATTTATACTGAGATTTTGGACCTCTATGCTAATACATTTATCACTAATGTAAAAATGTTTCTGATCACTTCTATGGTGATATTTATTCTGATCTTGTAAGTGTGGTTTTATGATCCTGAAATGAAGTTATTATGAAGATGTTGTATTACTAAATAAAGCGTGAACTCAGGCGGGCTGGGTCGGGGGGTCACGTGGAAAACTGCTGCCCTATCCCCTATGCTCTTGTGCAGCGTGTGCAGAAAAGATGTCGGTTTTGGAGTGTTGGGCCAGATGTATCAAAGGGCCAGATGTATCAAAGCTTTTTGCCTTCGCAAATGGTGCGAATGCCCGTTTGCGAATGCAAAAAGCCATTTCAGAATATATCAAAGGCATTCTGAATGCAATTTTAAGGAATCGATAAAATAGCGATTCCTTAAAATTGCGACCCTGTTTAGAGAGTCGCAAATTGCGACTCTCTAAATAAGAAGTCGCAAATAAGGCATCCTTATTTGCGATTTCTAAAGCACATGTAACAAGCAATTCCTTAATGCAAATTGTGCTTTGAGGAATCGCTATTTACCACCAAGTTGAACTTGGTGGTAACCATGTGCAAATTTTAAAAATGCATTTAAAATGCATTTTTAAAATTTACATGTACAACAGGCATGTGTGCACCTTACATGTTGTAAAAAAATATTTTGGGGTGCAGCAGAGGGGAGCTAAGGCCCCCAGCACCCTGGACTTTGCATTTCCAAAAATTGCGAATTCCAGTTAGGAATTCACAATTTTGGAAATGCAAAAAATTCGCAAATATGGGCCTACAGGGCCATAGGTGCGAATGGGGCCCGGTTTCGCAATTTGCGAATCGGTGATAGCATTTGCGATTTTTAAAAAATCGCTATTACCGAATCGCAAATGTGATACATTGCATTTTGCGAATCAGAAGTAGCGATTTCTTAAAAATCGCTATTTCCGATTCGCAAAAGGCCTTTTTCATACATCTGGCCCAAAGTTCCATTTTGCATTTCCTAAAAAAGCAAATTTTTGACAATCGTTATTTAGGAATTGCAAAATGGAATATAACAAAATAGCGATTCTCTAATAGCGATTCCTACAGAGTCGCAATCGCTATTAGGGAATCGCTATAAAGAAATGCAACTCCATTTGTCCGTATGGGCCTTCAGGCAGGCCCATAGGTGCCAATCATTTTGCATTTCCTAATTTGTGATTTCTTACTAGGGACTCGCAAATTAGAAAATGCAAAACCAATGCTGCCAAGGGCCTAATGCCCCCTTTGATGCACCCCAAAAATCGATTGTGCACATGTGAAGTGCACCCATGCCCTAGGGTCATGTGTGACGTACCTGGCACTTTTACCTGCCACTTTTAAAAATGCATTTTTAATGTTTTTTTAAAAAGTGAACATGGTTACCATCAATTTAGGATTGGTGGTTAGAACATTTCCTAAATGCACATTTTGCATTTAAGAAATGCGTGATACATGTGCTTATGAAATCGCAAATAGGTAATTTCTATGTGTGATTTCATATTTAGGGAATCACAAATTGCGATTCCCTATTTGGAGTTGCAATTTTAGGAAATTACAAAAAAATTGAAATCCTTAAAATGGGACTGCCAATGCCTTTCATGCATCCAGAAAGTCTGTTTTGCATTCGCAAACAGTTGAATTTTGCGATTAACACTGTTTGCGAATTCGAAATACTTAAATACCTCTGACCCATTATCTTTTGCAGATGATCGCTCAAACCGACGGAATCCTATTGCCAGACATGCTAAAGAGAATCTAGCTCACAAAATAGCTCATTGTACCCATGCACTGGCTTCATAAATATGTAGCATACATTATTTTTCATGCAGTGCTACAGACCTTACTTCTTCTGTTTCTAAGCACTGTATATAATAGCTGTTACTGTTAATGAAGCAGTTTACCTACCTCAGAAGAATGGAAGGCTAAATTGGACTTTTTGCAGTTTTAACTCGTGACCTGCAGATCACTACATATGTCAGTGGTGAACGCTAACTCAGAGAACTACTGTGGCATCATTAAAGTGTAGGCTCTGGGCAGGGCCACTGAAATTATGAGGCAAGAGAGGAGCAAATTATGAGGCAGGCTTTAGTAAATCATGCAGCAAGTTCGAATACGTTCATTATTTTGTCATTTTTACATGTTAACACTGCCCAAAGATTCCATTTTAATAGCACTAGTTTAACATGCAAAATGCAACTGAAAGTTGTGAGAAAGTAGCCTCTTTCTAGCATGGTTACCCCCACTTTTGGTCTGTTTGTGAGTGTGTGTCAGTGCGTTTTTACTGTGTCATTGGGATCCTGCTAGCCAAGACCCCAGTGCTCATAGATAAAAACCTATAAGTCAGTGTGTTTTGCCTGTTTCACTGGGACCTGCTAGCCAGGACAAAAGTGCTCATAGTTTGTGGCCTAATGTATGAGTTGTCAATAGTGCTTGACTGTGTCACTGAGCTCTGCTAACCAGAACCTGAGTGCTTATGCTCTCTCTGCTTTTAAATTTGTCACTGTAGGCTAGTGACTTCTTTTACCAATTTCAATTGGCACACTGAACCCCCCTTATAAGTCCCTAGTATATGGTACCTAGGGTATTGGGATTCCAGGAGATCCTTATGGGCTGCAGCATTTCTTTTGCCACCCATAAGGAGCTCAGACAAACCCTTTCACAGGACTGCCACTGCAGCCTGTGTGAAATATTACACACACTATTTCACAGCCATTTTCACTGCACTAAAGTAACTTATAAGTCACCTTTATGTTTTAACTTCACTTGCTGAAGGTTACGTGCAAAGTCACTAAGTGTGAGGGCACCCTTGCACTAGCAAAGGTTCCCTCACAAAGTTCAGGGCCATTTCCCAGGACGTTGTGAGTGCAGGGATGCCATTACAAACATGCACTACATATAGGTCAATATCTATATGTAGCTTCACAATGGTAACTCCGAATATGGCCATTTAATATGTCTAAGATCATGGAATTGTCCCCCATTCCAAATCCGGTATTGGGGAGCCAATTCCATGCATCCTGGGGGCTCCACTGTGGGCCCCCAGTACTGCCAAACCAGCTCTCTGAGGCTTGCACTGCAGCTACAGCTGCTGCCACCCCACAGACAGGGTTCTGCCCTCCTGGGGTCTCGGCAGCCCAGTCCCAGGAAGGCAGAACAAAGCATTTCCTCTGAGAGGATGGTGTTACACCCTCTCCCTTTGGAGATAGGTGTTACAGGCTGGGGAGGGGTAGCCTCCCCCAGCCTTTGGAAATGCTTTGAAGGGCACAGATGGTGCCCTCCTTGCTTAAACCAGTCTACACCAGTTCAGGGAACCCTTGTCCCCTGCTCTGGCACGAAACTGGACAAAGGAAAAGGGAGTGACCACTCCCCTGTCCATCACCACCCTAGGAGTGGTGCCCAGAGCTCCTCCAGTGCGTCCTAGACTTCAGCCATCTTGCTTTGCAAGGTGTGGGGGCACTCTGGTGGGCTCTGAGTGGCCAGTGCCAGCAGGTGATGTCAGAGACCCCTCCTGGTAGGTCCATACCTGATAAGGTAGCCAATGCCCCTCTCCGGTATATTTAGGGTCTCTCCTGTGGGTTCTCTTCAGATTCTGCTTGCAAGTTTCCTTCAGGAATCCTCTGCAACTAGTTCAGCATCCTCTGACCTCGGATCAACTGCAGCCTGCTCCAAGAAATGCTGTAACTGCAACAAAGTATCCACAAGAGATACTTTTCTTCTGTAACCTCAGCTCCAAGTCAGCAACTGCAACAGTTTCCACGATGTGCACACTCTGAGGACTCCCTGTCTTCATCCTGCACCAGAAAGGCCGAAGAAATCTCCCGTGGAGTGACAGAGTCGCCCCCCTGCTCCAGGCACCTTCCAAGATGATGACTGGTACCCTTCGATTCCTCTCACAGCGACGAGCGTGCTCCTAAGGACACAGAGGGTAGACATCATTGACATAGACTGTCCTGAGGTCCTGCTGACGCAATTTGCAAGGGGTAAGACCTTGTCTTCCCAGAGAGCGATGGTACACCTGTGTACTGCGTCTTCTTCACCTCCTGAGGCCTCTGTGCACTATTTGCAAAATCACTTCATGCACAGCCTGGACCAGGCCCCCAGCACTTTATCCTGCAACGCTCAACTCACTGAGTTGTTCTCCGGTGGCATGGGACTTTCCTTTGTTGTGCTGTATTGACTGCATTTTGCACCTCCTTTGTCCCCATGTCCTGGGACTCCCGGGGATGCTGGCTGGCATCCTGAGGGCACTCTTAAGTGCTGAGAGCCCCTCTTCCTCCTCACACAGTGTTTGGGCCCCAGGTCCCTCCTGATGCCATCCAGCACCATTTTGATGTGAAACACACTTTTGTCATAGCCAAGGCTTGTTGGCGACTTCCAACACAAAATTACATCTGCAACAATCTTCACGTCGTGCGACATCCTTTGCATTGAAACTGCTGGAATCTTCCTAGGGTGCATTCCTGCAGTCTTCGACTAACCAAGGACTCCTCTTTTGCACCCTCTTCTGGGTTGGCAGGGGCTCCTGTCCTTCCTGGAACTTCTTTCGACTTCTGGACTTGGTCCCCTTCCTTTGAAGGTCTTCAGGTCCAGGAATCCAGCAGTTGTTCTTTGCAGACTTGGTTGGTTGCTACAAAATCCCAATCACGAAGTGTAGTGTGTCCTAAGGAAACTTGCTGTACTTTACTCCTGCTTTTCTGGGCCCTGGGGTTGGGTAATGTACTTACCTTTACTGTATTCTTACTCTCCCAGCGATTCTGCACACACTACACTTGTCTAGGGGGGAATTTGTGATTCACATTCCACTTTCTTAGTATATGGGTTTGTTTTGCCCCTAGACCTATTTTCTCCCATTGCATTCTTTAGCATTCCCTACTGTTTGCATTGTTTTATGACTATTTAGTTGTCTGATTTTGGTGTCTAGTGTATATATTGTGTATAATACTTACCTCCAGAAGGAGTATTATCTCTAAGATATTTTTGGTACTGTGTCACCCAAATAAATTCCTTTTTTTATAACACTGAGCATTGTCTTTACTTGTGTATAAGCACTGTGTAACTATAAGTGGTATTGCATGAGCTTTGCATGTCTTCTAGTTCAGTGTAAGCTGCTCTGCCATAGCTACCTCTATTATCCTAAGCTTCTAGAACACTACTACTTCACTAATAAGAAAGACATGGACCTGGTATAAGGTGTAAGTACCCAAGGTACCCACTGCAAACTAGGCCAGCCTCTTACAAAAGGTGAACATTTTACTTTGTACACTGTCTTCCCATCGAAGCAAAGTGCAACACCCATTGCTGCATTTTTTGTAACGTTTGATCAGTTTGAGCTAAAAACATAATTTTTGGTTAAAATCTGCAAATTATGCACCACTTGATAGATTACGTGGCAAATGTGGCAAATCCATAACTAAGCGAAAAATGCTAGGGCTGCAGAATTGGCATGGCAATACAGATTTTGTCATTTTGAGGTTGATACAACAGAAATCATTAGAACAGGACCATTATTTTGTAGAATGATATTTCTTTCTGTATAACTGTCTAGATAAACTAGACGTTTTCTATATTTTAGTCCTATTTAATTTGTAATTAGTTTCTTTCAGGAGCAGACACACTATAAGGTGTTTTTAGATCTTGGCTACTAGACTGTGCATGTACTGTCTTTTGCACAACATATTCTGAGCTTACAGTGGGTTTAGAGCCCTCCCTTTGCTTACCATTGGTTGATTGCAGAGTTACTTTCTATTTGCTTGTTTTTTATTTGCTCGCATGCGTGGGCTTTCCTTCCTTTTCTGGTGATAAACTGCTTGCTTTTTCAGGTGTAGCATTTTGCTTTTCATTGAAACACTCCGCTAGAGTGCATGTATTTCACAGCTTTCTCCTATGTGTTTTTGTCTTCCCCTTTCTGCAGTTCTCCCTATCCCCTATTTGGTTCTCTCCCACCCTAGCTGTGATGCACATGTCTTTATGTGCTCTCCCAACTCGCACTACTTTCTTGTCTGTGTGCTTCTTCCCCCTCTTCCCCTCCTAGCCCCACATTGCTCTCTCACCCATTTACTTTTCTCCACATTCTCCAACCTGTATGTTGCTCTTTTGCTCATACTATGCACTTTGTGTTGCTTTCTCTGAACCACAGCCTCTGTGTTGCTTCCGGCCCCTATGTTGCTTCAGTGTTCACCCTCTTGATGGTGCTTCTACTCCCCCTACTCATGCTCCTTCTCCCACCTGCTTTGCCTTCAGGTTGCTATGTTGCTTCCAGGCCCCTGCCTGTGATGCTTACCACCACCCGCTTTAAAAAAAAAAAGGCTTCTGTGCATTTTTTTTATTTGTCGATCCGAGTTTGAACAGCAAATAAAAAAAGCAACTGTGTAATTTTCTAGGCACACTCCTACAAAATGATGCAATAGGCCTTTGTTCTTATTTACCCATGTTGCACCCCAATATCAGTGCTATGCAGCACAGCTAAAAGAAATTAGCAAACCATTAGGTCTCTAAGATGAGGCCTATTGCTTTGTCAATGCTTGTTTGATTTGGAAATGCCAGAGAGGGCTTCACCTATTAATTGCAAAAAAAAAAAAAAAACTCTGAGGCACCCAATCAGTAGGGAACAGAACTAATGTTGTCCCTGTCAGATGGGACAAGAGGTCATCTAAATAGGGTAGTTGCTAAAGATCTCACAACATGCTTATTTGGCTGCAGCTAGTTTCTGCCATCTTGACACAAATATACAAAAAAGCAATGAATCTTAGTCACTAGTTATTACTCTGACCACAACCCAGTCCATTGTATATTGCTCACTAAGCAACCTCAGTTTGGGTCCAGTTATATAGAAATCAGTCTTAACCATGCTCCAATATGAGCAGTCCTGACCCAATTCAGCCCAATTCAGGCCCCAAATCCTCTGGTTTAGTAGTAAGAGTTAGCTATAATGAAGGTGTTTTAGATCCATCATACTCCTAGGTCCTAGTACCACTGTAACTCCTGCAGTACTTAAAGGTCTACCCTGCCCTCTACTGCTCCAGTGACTGTTCCCTGAATCACACAGGGGATTTCTGGGTCTGGTTGACAGCTCCTGATGTAGTTGCACACTTGACCTCCTTCATGCTTCTGAGCCTTTCTGCCTCCTACAGCTCCCATTTTCCAGTAGAGTGCATTTTGTGCATTTATATATTCTGTCTCTCCCGGTAATGAGGTGAGGGACTTTAGGAGCACGCTCCAGTGGAGCGTAGATTCTGAGAAATGCTGTGTGAGCTGGAGCATCTACACTACTCTTTCCCATATATTAGGTGTCCTGCTCCATCCTTAGAAGTCTCCTGGGCTCTGTTAGGACCTTTAGGTGTTGGGGGCGCAGGAGAAGGGATGAAGGGTTGTGGCACCTGAGCATTCAACTAAGCTTGCCTTAACAGGTTGCTCCCTAGTTCCATGTTGTCGCAGGCCTTGTTCTCAGTCCTGAGTTTTCATGTTCCAACTCTATGCATTCCAATTATTGTATTTTGGTGTGCTTTCACTGATCTAATTAGACTAATATACCTGTTAGAAATGATTTATGCCAGAAATGACAAATGCTTTGTTGCATCAGTGATGAGTCAAAATAACTTGTGCCTCGGTACGTCAGAATCCTACACCATGGAAGTGTCGTGTTAACAATACAGCATTCCATGGCATAAGGATCCTGGCTGCATAAAAAAATGACACATCTGTGTGCGCCATGTCATAGAGAAATCTGATGCTCCTGCTGTAAAAAGGACACAGGGCTGACTTGTTGCACATAAAGTCATACAAATCAGCCCTGTATCAATTCTGAGTGTGGGATGCATAAAAAAAGTACAAACAATTTAGATTCATGAAAAACAAGTAGCACACATCAAAGAAGGCAACCATGGAGCACGCAGCAGCAGCAGCAAGGGCAACACCCCAGCACCAGCCAGGATATCCAGACAGATTCACAGGGAAAGAGGAAGTGCAACTTCAGTGAGGAGGAGAATGACATCTTGATCACAGAGGAGAGCACCAACATCAGCTCTTTGATACCGCTAAATTGGCACTAGGGAGGAATGAGACCATTTGGCAGTCCATAGTGTAGAAACTCAACAGTGTGGGAGAAGTGAAGAGAACCATCACTGACTGCAAGAAGCGCAGGCATGATTATATGTGCTGAACATAGGAGAAACTGCCCAAGAACCTGAAGGCAGCATTGCAGACCGGAGGATGGAGCTCAGTGCCCAAGGAGGAGTTGGATGCCTTGGAGGAGCTGGTGGCAGCTGTCATCCCAGATGAGCTGGTGTCTGGAGTCCTCAGGCACAACAGTGCAGTACATGAGGTACAACCACAGATACAGGGTAAATATCAACAAGGGGCAATGTGGGCAAAAAGGTCAAGTTGTGCATTGCGGCTACCTATGTCACAGCACTCCACTGCGCTGTCTGCAGTGCAAAGGGCAGGAATCTTGATCATGTCCTATGAAATGCTACAGAAATGTCACTCATATTTCCCCATAGAATGTTGGTCAGTTCTGTCATGCTCCGTCAAGTTTATTCATTACATGTGTGAAGTATAGCACGAGTCCAGAATATCCTGTGCATACTGGCATGTGTAGTGAAATGCACAACATGAATCACCAGAACTACAATTCATACAATACACAGTCACACAATACAAAGTAAAAAACATGGAGGCCCAATCATGACCTAAGTGGTGCAGGGCCACAATGCAAATCAGCTCGTTGCATTGCCCTGTGCTACATGGAAAGGTAAGGAATGGCCTATACTGACAATATAACATTCATTATGAGGCCAGTACACTGTGTCTTGCATGGGCCCATAAACACAAATATATACTGCAACAGAAACCAATGGCATGTTTTGGTCAAAGTAGAAACAGGTCAACTGAGAGGGTAGTCAGGGGTGCAGTATGTGAAGTAGTAAAACACAGAATCATGCCAAGAACAACATGTATATTAATTGACAAGACAATATATAGCAAACAGCTGCCCTGATGTGCGTGATGAGACCACATAGGTATCAGTTGCCAGGTTAGGGACCACAAAACCTCATTTCATGTACTAAAATCTCATTGGGTCAGGGTTAATGCACATGATGCACATCAGAGGACCATATATGTTGAAAACAAAGCAGATGTGTTGCCTTGGTGGTCCCATTGATGTGCAGTGCATTGTAAGTGCTGACATAATAGGTTGAACTGTCACTATGTCTGAATGGTAAGACATTGCTTAGCAAGGAGATCAGAATGACAGTGTCACACTTGTGTTGCAGCTGGAAAGGGGTGACAGAGAAGAGCCCATTGGGGTAGAACATCTTACATGTGATGTGGTCCTGGGTAAAGATGTAGCTTGTGGCGGGGAAGTCTGAAGGGAAATTGTCTCAGCATGCCACATATTTCTCAGTTGGAGGATGTGAAATAGGGATCTTTCAAGGGATATGAAAAACTAGTCTACCATCACAAGGAGAAGGAGTCAGTGATAGTGGAGACTGACGTGGATGCACCCAGTCATGTAGCAAATCTGGGTAGATATATGTCATCAATTCCAGCACCGCTTTTATGTGGGGGAAAGCTTGACCCATAGCCCTCAATAACAGCCCTACTTTTCAGTACAATAGGCATGGTCGCATATATTGGTGGTGTCGCAGCACATGAGAGTCAATGTATGATCTGGGTTACATCACTGTGTGGCAGTAAGTTGAGTCCCCGGCCCTAATTGAGGACTGGCAGAAGAGACATGTACATGTGCAAGTGAACAGGCTGGAGTCAAAGGATGTGTCACACTATGCAGACACCGAAACCTGGCAATTATCTACTTTTCACAATAATGTAGCCAAAAGTGTTTCACATCAAATCAAATGAGGAGGCAGAAATCGGAAATACACAGTAAGTACATGCCCTCACACATTCCTGCAGTCTATCAAGGTATTTTTGTTGTAAAGAGTTGTACAGGATAACAAAGTCAACCCTGGAACACATAAATGCAAACTGTGCATGGTAGACAGCACAACAAGGCAGAGTGTCATAGTGCACAATGTGAAATCCAGATGACAGGATCATTACAAAGATGTGACCAAACCCACATCTGGTGCACAGGAGCAGTGGGCTGAATACTCACCACACGGAATGCAGGCACCCTTGGTATTAAGTGCTATAGGAATAGAAGAGGGGTCAGCATGTGAAAACACAATCATTATTGGCACATTGAAAAAGACTGAAAATCACCTTGGCAGATGTGGACCTGACCTCTTCTTATACTTCCTTAAAAGGCTCCCTTGAGCCAGTGAGCTGACGAGCTTTGGAGAATCACCTATGTGCCTGTGAGTGGTACTTGACCTGAGAGGATTTTGGCAGCATTTCCAGCAATCCCAGATGAATTTTCTTTGTTCTCTACTCTCTACTGATGAAGGGATAACCCAGAAACACGTGTCTAGGGATATACAGCAGTGTCTGCACCATCTTTGTGAAAAACTACAGATAATTTTCAAGTAAGCGCTAACTGTGAGCTACATTTACCAGGATGCAAAGGAGCGAACTCTGCTAGGATGTGAGGCAGTGTGCTCCCAACCCCCCTTCGTGTTTAAAAGGCTCCCTTGAGACAGTGAGCTGACGAGCTTTGTAGATGCACTTGTGTGCCTATGAGTGGTATTTGACCTGAGAAGATTTTGGCTGCATTTCCAGCAACCCCAGATTAATTTTCTTTGTTCTCTACTCTCTACTGATGAAGGGCTAAACCCAGAAACACGTGCCTAGATATATACAGCAATGTCTGCACCAACTTTGGTGAAAAACTACAGATAATTTTCAAGTAAGCGCTAAATGTGAACTACATTTACCAGGATGCAAAGGGGCGAACGGTGCTGGGATGTGAGGCAGTGTGCTCCCAACCCCCCTTCCTACCTAACATATAATACCTTATCTATCTAACCTAAACAACATCTAAACTAAACTATGCTACCTGAACTACACTATTGTATCCTAAAAACATCTAAAACTACCCTATCTTAACTTAGCCTACTATATACATATAACACAGCATGTTCACACATCAACCCCAATGTCAAGTTGTGGACAAGAGAGACAAAAGAGAACAACCTCAAAAGTGATTTACTCTGAGCAATGCGTCCACCCCCGGAGATGAGTTTCTTCTCCCTCAGTGTCAAGCTTCCCCACTTTATATATTTTAAACAAACTTAAAAGGAAAGTTCTAGAAAATCTCTACTTTTGAGTAAGTTGTGAAATTAAAGCGCTGGCCATACCAGGTCAGTGTTGAAAAACCATGCTAGAGACTAGCCAGTCTCACTGTGTATTTCCAAGACCAAGTGGTACTCTGCTCTACCACACACATTCTCAGCCTGGTACATTTTTATCAGTAGTGTCTCCACCATGCTATGTTCCCATCCCTGGTGAGAAAAGCGAAAACAGGTTAACAGGCCTGTTCATGGAAAAATACATGTGTCACCAATGCAATGGCATATGAAGCTAAGCTAAGCAAAAAATAGAGTCAGTGGTCATGATACAGCCTGTGGTTAAATACAGATAGCATTACTGATGGCAACCTGGGCTTTTATTGTCATATTCTGCCACTATGACGTGGAATACATCAGTGTATGGTACCTTGGCTAGATTCACAATTTAGGCAGTGCTTCTGTGCAAATGTTTTATATTCTGGCCTTTTGTATCATGTTTTTACAATCACACATACAATGTAGTTGTAGGAGTGTACCCATTGTTTGTATCTGAGTGCAGCACACCAACATGGTAGGATACATCCCTGCTTGGTCCATTTGCATATTAGCCTAGTTGGGCAAGCGTGGCAGGATTGGTACTAGTTAACCAATTTTGCCCTGTCACAGTTAAGACTTTTGCATTTTTATGTGTGTTGTATGATCACAGTGGATTTAATACGTGCCTACAGACATTGATGTAGCATATGTAGACTGCATTGTTTGGGCTGTTCCCATGCACATACTATGTGCCTCAGCTCACAGTCAGCAACCTATGAGCTAAATCTACTATTCTCCACAAGTATGAGGGTGTACAAACGGCTAGCTGTACAACACACAGTCATTGTAAACTATTCACTTTAGCACGCCATGTGGATTGTGTTGAATGTCTGACTGTCATTAAACTTCAAAAGAGCACATTATCATGACCTGTCCAATCAGTACCACATTGTAATCTTTGTTTGGTCCCTGTTACATTTGGCATAGGTTGTTTGCATGCATTCAATTTTTCTTTTTACAACATGTTGTCCAGCGCTATTTGTTACACATTGCTACATATATTTGTTGTGTGTCAATTACTACCATGTGTGATGTGAGTTTTTTGATGTCTACTGTAACTCTGAAGTAAGATTGCTTACACATTGGTAATGTTCAAAAGGTATTTGTCATTTTATTACACTTTTCTCATGTACACCATACATTTTTGATCCCTTGATTTGGCTCAGGCATCTGCAAAAAAAATGTGCACAATTTGGGGGCATAGTTAAGTGCACCAAGTACCACTTTAGCATCGCCATAGCGTCATTTTTTTTTACACTAAGGTGGTGCTAAAGTGGCTTTTTCCATGCACCATATTTACGAAGTGGTGCAATGCATGCACTGCGCCACATTGTAACCCCTTGTGCCACATTACGCCAGGCATAATGTATTCAAGGGGGGCGTTCCCCCATTAGGGGGGGGCAAAAAAAAGTGCAAAAAATTCTGATAAAAAGTTCCAGCATTTTTATCACCTGCACATAGCAGGCATTAAAATGAGGCTCCCATTGTTTTCAATGGACCTCTAGGTGCTTTGCAGGATTAGCGTCAAACTTTTTGACACATATCCAGGAAAGTGCCAAACTAGCATCAACATTTTTGATGCTAGTTCCATAGCTACCGCCACGGTGTGCTGTATTTTAAATAAGGCCCACACATGGTGGCGTTAGAGGGGCACTAAAGGGTGCAAGGAAAGTAGCGCTGCACTGGGTGAAGCTCCACTTTTCTTAAATATGGCCCTTGGTCTCTTTGCCGTGTCCCAGCAATTGAAGCTACATTTTGGTGTAGGTTCTCATCTTCCTCATTTTTATCCTCTGGGCCTTCATAAACCTGATTTACTTCCTCTCATGGGACATTGGTCCGCACACATATTTTGTGCAAAATTCAGCACAAAGTATGATCTCACATACCATAGGGGGGTGAGTAGAGGGATCTCCCCCTGGACATATCAAGACAGTGAAAGCAGAAATTGAGGATTCCAAAAGTCTGCTCCGCCATGGACCAAGTTCTGCTCATTGCATGGGTTTAGCTCTGCTGGACCTCCACCTGGGGCTGTGCATATGAGGACATGCCCATTGGCTGCAAACCATATCAGCTGAAATGGCAGTAGTGGAACAATCAGTCAATGATCATGATGGTAGATGTGCCCACATTTATGCACATTCTGTTATGTGTCCTGAATGACTCAGGCACTTTTCAACCAGTATGAAAAGTGCAATGACATTGTTTGGCATACACACACGTTCAGAGGGATGTTGGTGCATCTCTGTGATGTTTTCTGCAAACTTGGTGCAATCTGGTGTAGGAACTGGACAATACACTCCATCCTGATCCAGTAATAGGTGATGGCTTCCTCCTCCTTGAGGTCAATGATGGTAGTCTTCTGCCATTATGTCCACTTCCTTCTCCTGCACTGCCTCTGTGGTGATGGGGGAGGTTGTGGTGGAGATTGTCATCTTCTTCCTACTCCCAGCTGCAGTATGAGTAGCTCAATGTGTAGTTGAGCATGCCCACGTGCTTTGGGTATGTTCTGCTTATGTACCAGTTCCAATGAGTCATTTTTATGCTTGGGTTGCGATGCCACCCATTGCAGTCCTATACTGTCTGGGTGCTGTGCACAAATTAATTCTCCTTCCTGTTCCTTCATGGCATGTATTGAATAATTACAGTACAGAACTGGGAATATAGTTGTCCCCATGATTTCTCTCTGGTATGGTCAGCACATTTTCAGTTTCACTGTCAGTTCATTGTTAAATGTAAATTCCATTTCAAGTGATTTCAAACTCAAGTTTGAGGAAAGTGTCTTAAAAAACAGAAGAATGACCTGGCTTGTATAATTTATTCCAATAAGCTGCTTATTTGATTCCTTCATTATTGTTCACTGAGTATGACAAAATTACAAGCTAGCTCAGATTACAAAGCATTATGATACGTTTACATCTCAAAACAGTGTTTTCAGGCATGTGTGTATATCCGGTTCCCCGTATTGGCCGAAACCTAGTCGCTGCAAATTTTACATTTTCTCTTCTCTGCTCTGCTCTTCTCTTCTCTTCTCTTCTCTTCTCTTCTCTTCTCTTCTCTTCTCTTC
Organism: Pleurodeles waltl; assembly: GCF_031143425.1. NCBI lineage: Eukaryota > Metazoa > Chordata > Amphibia > Caudata > Salamandridae > Pleurodeles > Pleurodeles waltl. The sequence goes on from NC_090447.1 coordinate 301,049,124, forward strand.
TCTTCTCTTCTCTTTGCTTTGTGTTGCACGTTTATAAAGTTGCATATTTTAAATATTTGGTGAGCCCACATAGCACGCGCTAAAGCTTCTGTCGCAACAGAGGGTGGTCAATGTTTTGGAGACCCAGCGCCTACAGGATCATAATTGATAAACTAATTCTCTAATCGATAGGAGTGTGGATGAAGCACTACAATTAAAGTCAAGTAAAAACGGTTACTTCTTTTTCACAAACAGAAGGGATCTATTGCTGCAGTTGCCACTCAGCTTTGCCTGCTTGATTATTTGAGCAACCATAGAGCAATCGCGATGATTTCCGAAAACGGATCTCAGATATGTAAACTGCTACTACTTTCCATGTGAACCTATTCTGTTTAGCCTTTATGTAGGTGTTATGCAGAGGGGCAAAAGGCTGCACAAATGACACAAATTCACTCCTGTTTCTGTTCTAAGAAAATGAGTCAAGGGTTGTGAAGTAATGTCTAGTTGGAATGTGCAGTTCTGTCTGGACTTGGAGAGCATTCCATGTAAGTACTGAAGAATGTCTATCGCCATGATCTATCTGGTCAAATATACATATTTGTGTGAATGTCAATATTTTTATATCTTATGTCGCCTTCCACTTCTTTTGCATGCATGCAAAAAGAATAATATTGTGCGTGTGTGTGAGGGTTTTTTTGGGTGACAATCTAATAGTTCAGTTATATGGCACTGTTCCTTTCACGCGCCTATGTTCTAATTTCCGTATTACTTAAGGCCGAATATTCAAATACCTGACTCGTAGCCTAGGGTTCAGGGCTGATCTCTCTTGTGATCGTTTCAAGTGCCTGCAGAAGATGTAGCACTAGGTTTTTATTTGTCTGTTCAGAAAATATGTCTATATTTGTAAAGTGCTCACCTCTAGCTGTGGTTGATGATTTTTAACCCTAATATTGAATCTTATTTCTAGACAGGAAATGGTGGTCTGCACATTTTGGAACATCACTTATAGAATACAATAAGCTGGATTCTACTTCTGCTCCGTCTGCCAGAGTTTTTGGTGATCACATTTTCAGACCCCCTGTCATATACAGGAGTTTCAGCGTTTTCTCTCTAACAGAGCATGCTCAGTCTCTTATAGATGGACTTCAGTCTGCCTCAGGGTCTTTCTCTGTCTCACTGCTGTTTGCTCTTTACTTTTTGCTGTTTTACTGTATGGGGTGATCCTGTCATGTCTGACCAGTCAATCATGGACTTTGCTGAGCCCAGTTTTCCTGTTGCAGGCTTCATTCTCACTTGCTGTTTGTCAATGTGTTTTTTGATTTTGCTGTGGGAGCAGGTTTTTGGGCTACACTGTGGTCTGTCAATCCGTGCAAAGTTCATTGTCATTGTGGTGCTCTTAAAAGAAGTCTGGGATCCCAGAATATGTAATTATTGGTTCTTCAGTCTAGTTCAATTACAAAGCAGTCCAAAACCAACTCACACATCAGAAGTAGAATAGTACCTCTGAGCAATCAATGCAAATCATCTAGAACAGAACATTGAACACCATTGTATTTATAATCTGAAAAATCAGAGAGAGCCTTGGCTTTTAGTTCGCCTATACACATTTAACAATTTTCATAACTCATGAAAGCTCTGGGAAGTTCAGAGTTAGTATGCTGAGATCCTTCTTCTGGCCTCATTTAAATTTAAGCATGCCTCAACTGTGGGTTTCCTGAGGCCATTCACCTTTGAGTCCCTGGCTTTCCAAAGTGCTTCTTTCTGTCTTTCCTTCTTGGAAGAGGTGTTTATTCTGTTTTAATACGAAGTAAGATTGCTTTCTGTTGTGTTTTCACACCATTTCTAGTGTCCTGTGGCCTGAAAGTTGATTCTCAAAGGGTCTCTGCAACATTTTTGTCATGTGTGGTTTCACCAGTTATACCCTGCAGTACTTCTTGCTGGCTGTAATGATGAAGGCCCCAATTACTTTAAACTGCTTTAGGTAACTCTTACACAAGAAGCACTCTTGCATTTTTAGATGGTCACGGATTTCTTCTTTTGTCTAGTCTGGTTGACTTGACCATCCTTTAAAACTCTGTTCTCTACATTTGGTATTTTCAAGTTGCTTCTGGCTTTCTGCACTCTTTTTTTGGAGCCTCATGGAGTTAGTTCCATGCCCCCTCTCCTGGGTCTGCTTCTTGGGGCAGCATTTGGTTTCCTGGACATTCTGGTTTCTATGTTTATATCATTCTAGGGGAAGGAGAAAGCACAGTCTGTCCCTTTGGTGAGCCCTCAAATCCTTGTCTCTGGGTGCCGCTGTATGTTGTTGTTAAAACAACAAACAAAAAACATTCTCATTGAATGGGTCTAACAAGAATTTCTGTATCTGTGTTTTCCTTTTTTTTCTGGCATCTCTGTCATTTAATTTCTCTGCCGTGATACATCCTCATGATGTAAGTATTAATAATCCTCATGATGTAAGTACAGGGACGTGGAAGACAGATGAGAAGGTAATGCCCTTTTTACTTACTGGTAATGTTCATTACTCAGAGTCCTAGTCTTCCTTGTCACAGTCCAAAATAACTGGCCTCCATGCCCAGTTGGTTTAAACCAGTGGTTCAAAACCTTTTGACTAGTGTGGACCCCCACTTTATCATTACTGGAGCCTGTTGACCCCCACTGAATCTTTATTGGATTCTGGGGTCCCTCACAGAGTCATTAATGAAAGCTGGGGACCTAATCTGTTAATATTATTTGATTTTCTAAGCTGGGAACCACTGGTTTTAAACCACAGGGCCATAGAGATGCTTCGTATTTCTAGAAGTAAGGAATGTTGAGTTCCACTTTATAACTCCCAGGGAGTAGGTGGAGCCATTTAGGGATGGGATGTAAGTATTTGTTCTTAAGTTTATTTTAGGTTTAAGGTAGGTAAATACTGCATGTATAATTAAGCAAATGTCATGGTGTTAGCAATGGGGTGAGGAAGATGTGTGAGGAGGTAATAAAGAGAACTGTGATGGGAATAAAATAATAAGATTTTCTGGCCCATTGTAATTTAGTGCTCTCCTGAGACTTTTAGGAAAATATGTACATATTCTATGCTCTACCTCATCTGTATTTGTCTGAATCTTCAGCAGGAGAATATGAAAACTTTAGGATAATGTCAACGTTTAAGGGTTAAGGTAGGGGAGGTGTGAGAAAGTCATCCTTTTTGCCCTGATCACCCACTTTTTTTGCTGATACTTGTTTCTGACTCTGACAGTGCCCTAGACTCTGGTAACCAAGCCCAGGGCCAGCACTCTGTTTAAAAGGTATATGGGAATTAGGCATAGTTATAATTGGCATGACACCATACCTGTGAGTCCCCAGTATATGGTAGGGCATATAGGGTTAGGGGCCCAGCAGATTTAATACACTTAAGTGTGCACTGCAGCAGAATCTGCTGTTACATTAAAGGCCAACCCTGCTTCGAAGGCTGCTTTTAAATTAAAAGTATATGCAAATTCGACTTTGGAATTAAGGCTACTTCAAAAGTCTTAAACTACCTTATTTTTACATATATGTCCCCCCTAAGGTCTCCCCTAGGAGCTCCAGGTGTAGGGTGCTTTGTTATTATAAACCGGGATATTATAAAATATGTTTTACATATCTTGGTGGGGGAAAACTGCCAATTTTGTTTTTCCCCATTGTGGTGCATTAGCTCCAGAGACTATCATGGGAATACTTTATTAAAGTATAACTATTGCTTGGAAAGAGCTTAAAATGTTGTTCTTTGCCTCAAAATTATAGTTAGAATAAATCCAGCAACGTGCCACTGTTACATTTATTATAACTACCATAGAAAGATGTTATAGAACTTGCTTTTCTGAAAAAACAAAATCCAGTCTTCCGGTGGCTTTTCTCTGATTGGCCAGCCTCTGCCAGGCTGAGCCAAGTTGCCTTATTGAGGTGTGAAGGGGTCTGCTTTGAGACTATGGAACATCTGGTGGGTGGAGAGCTGCAAGCTGTATTGCAAAAGGCAGGAAGGGATCTGGGTAGCCAAACTGGTCTTTAAATAGGGAATGACAGGACAAGACACAGGCTCACCCGTACTTCCTGCCACCACAGCCAGATGGGATCCCCAGTAGTTAGGTTAGCAGAGGTGCTGGAAGAGGTAGTGTTAAGGAAACCTAGCCACACTTGTTGGACGGCCCAGCCAGATCCTAACCTTCAGGAGAAAGGTTCTGCATTTTGGATTTTGAAAGAATAGTGCTTTCTTGGACAACAATATGCCATACTTTGGAGGAGTTTGTCATACTTCTGGGTGTCAACCTTCACCCCACTGGTGAGTGGTGCTCCCTTGCTTGTCATGAAGAAACACTGGATAAATATGGGAGATCTCCCAGCAACTCAGATCAATGGCTGAAACTGCAAGGGGACGAAGGACTGCCTTGCTGGAACCCTGGTGTGAACCTCAAAGGACTGCACTCTAGATGACTACAGCTGCCGCACACTGAGGAACAACAGCTCTAAGGGCTTTGCCTGGCTTCCAGAAGTGAAGGAGTGGATTCCCTGAATGCAACAGGTTAAAAGAGCTTTACCTGCATCATCTCCCCTAAGAAGAATTCAGCTAACCACCTTTAAATGGACTTTAGAAGATTTGAAATCCATATTCTGGGACATGTAGTCCCAACATCTCAAGGATGATCTCAGAGCTTCTAGACCATTGGATTGATGTGGTGAACCACCCGAGACCCAAAGGAGGACTTTTAGAAAAAAGATCCAGGGCGCTTGGAGAAGTTTGGAGCAACTTTGGAAAACAGCTCCATAAGGTGATTGACCTGTCAAATAGAGTCAAGCCTCAGACATTGGCCTGAATTTCAGGTTTGTCCTGCTGATGGTCTGGACCTTTTCCCCATCTACAAGACTTCCTGGCACTGAGCCAAGCAGCCAACGTAGCATTGAATCCTGACCTGACGAGGAGCCTTGCTCGGCGAGAAGAGAGAAAGCTCCAGAAAAATGACTAAGTCAGAAGGTAAAATCTTGACTGGGCCTTACCGCTAAGTGAATTTGACCTGCACACCATCACAGTCAACCTGAATGTCTGACTGTCCCAGTCAAGCACAACCAGATATCTCAACCTGTCGCTTTTGACTTTTAGGCACTAGAAAACATTTATTCTTTACAAATTCTCCAGATCCCTACATTGGATTTTTGTTATTTTGGTGTCATCCTCCTCATAAACATATTTCCTATTTTTATAAATTGTGTTAGATTTTTATTGTGTGGTGTCTTACTGTGTCTTACTTATGTAATGTATTAGTGTTTTAGTTGGATTACACACCTGTTTAAGCAGGCCTGTTTGTTTCTAGCCACTAAGGATTGAGCGAAGGATTTACTGAGTCCTTGACTGGACCTTATATTGTGATTGTTGTCATATTACTAGTAGTACCTACCAACCCCTACTTATAAACCACTTTCCAACAGTAGAAGACTGTTTTCTGGCTAGCTGGTCCTTAGTTTTCATTACCGGACAGCCGCTGCTTCGCTAGTCAACACTTGGGCATGTTGATTATTGAATTCCTATTTAAGACTTTCTATAGGTGCAATATCTACCTTCCCGGCTTTCCGGACATGCTGTTTGCTTGTAATAAGGGCTTTCAAACTTACCAACATGCATTTTAATGTGTAAATAGGACCTTTAACAAATGTTAATTTCAGATGCTACCAAGCTTAATCTGAAACACAGTGATAATTATTATGAACAGGGGCACAGTGATGGAGAATGGTCCCCGTCAACTCTATTTTCATTTATTTCAACTAGTTGCATCAAATTTATTTCCCTGATTTTTGCACTTTCCAAAATCATGTTGAGACTGATCTAGCTACTACTCTATTACTGAACCCAGGAATGGAGATGATAATTTCTTAAAGGTCCCTAAATATGGAAGGCCTAATAAGCCCCACTTGGAAATTCTTCCTGATGGATTTTCATTGTATCTTTCTATGCATTTAAAAAATCTCTGGTTAAAAATTACCCCATCATTTCTTTTGTGTCCGAGTATCCAATAGGCTTTTTCTTAGAGGTCTCAAGTTGCAGTAAACAGGACAACTTACTACAATTTGTTTATTATTTATCATGAGATCCCCTTCATTTTTCTTATTTGATTCATTTATTCTTCTTTTCTCGGATTCTCACCGACAAGATATATAATGTTTAACAAATGTCTTGAGTTGGCTTAGTGAAACCTCCAGGGTAGCAGAGAAGGGATAGGTCATCGCTGAATCAGTGTTCTGGAAACCTTTTGTTCCACAGCTAGCATGGTCTCTGCCATCATCTAAGCGGTCAGTACCTTACCAATCTTGGGTCGGGTTTTAGACATTCCCAGGTAGATTTTACTGTGAAGATTTGGATTTTTCTGATTGGGGTACTTCTTGCTAAGGCTATACCTATTCTCCCCCATTACAACTAGATAAGATTTTAGTTTTTTGGTCCTGAAGAATTGTCCAGATTGATAGAGACACGAAGCAAGAAACATGTTAAACCTTACACACACTAACTGAGAAGATAGATGGCACCATTACTTCCACATTCAGCCACCAACTGCTTTTAAACATAACTAGAGAACCTACCAATTCAATTTAATTTTGTATCTCTTAGCTAATTTAATCCATTATTCACTTTATACCAGTCTACATCTAGAGCACCTCCACTGTACACCTCACATCCCAGCGCATGCTCAAAAAACCTCCAGCAAAGAGCCCCCTTGAGCGGCCCCTTGGGCATTGCAGCATTGGCCCAACAAGGAGCTGCCCGATGATGAAGCATGACACCCACCTGGGTGTGTGAGGGCTCCTGCTTCAGAACAATCAGATCCCCCGATCTGTTGCCTCGGTTCCCCTGACATAGATTTTTTTTCTTCCTGTTCCCTTTCTCCCTTCTTAGGAGCTGTACACCTCTTATACTACTTAGTGAAATATAATACATAGTTTACAAACATTATGGGGGTGATTCTGATATTGGCGGGCGGCGGGAGCCGCCCGCCAAGCGGGAACCGCCAGAAGACCGTACCGCGGTCGAAAGACCGTACCGCGGTCGAAAGACCGCGGCGGTCATTCTGGGTTTCCCACTGGGCTGGCGGGCGACCGCCAAAAGGCCGCCCGCCAGCCCAGTGGGAAACAGCCTTCCCACGAGGACGCCGGCTCAGAATTGAGCCAGCGGAGTGGGAAGGTGCGACGGGTGCAGTGGCACCCGTTGCGTATTTCAGTGTCTGCATAGCAGACACTGAAATACTTTGTGGGGCCCTCTTATGGGGGCCCCTGCAGGGCCCATGCCATTGGCATGGGCACTGCAGGGGCCCCCAGGGGCCCCGCGGCACTCCCTACCGCCATCCTGTTCCTGGCGGGAGACCCGCCAGGAACAGGATGGCGGTAGGGGGTGTCAGAATCCCCATGGCGGCGGAGCGCGCTCCGCCGCCATGGAGGATTCTCAAGGGCAGCGGAAAGTCGGCGCCAGGGTCAGAATGACCCCCTTATGTTTCTTTTGAGAGTTTCCATTTTCGCAACATATTCATTGGGGAGATCAAATTCTCTGATATTATTCAATTTGTCCATGAAGCCTAAATCTACACTTTAGTTCTAATAGACGGTAAGCATATTCAGCTTTCAGGACTATGTTATTAGTTAGGTAGTTGGATTAACCTTGTGTACAACCTTCTCAATTATAATTTGTTTACCCCGACCCCCTAACACTCCATCCACAGGGATTACATGTTACTGCAATTCCTAAACATCTACACAATTGCTAAATAGGAAATCTGCTTTCCTTTGGTGATCATTATACATATGATTGGTTTAATATTTATTGGAATTCTCTCTGTGATGAACTCTTGTTCTTTTTGTCTTCATATAATTTTCCCTACAAGGTTTTGCTATGAGAGCGTGGAATTTATGATGTGTGTTTTTTGTGCTGGTGGCAAGGAGCACATAATCTGCTTAAAGCAGGATAGCAATTTTCTTACCTGCTATATTTTCAGTAATTTGCCTTTTGAACAGAGCTTCATCACATAGGTCTGCTTATAAGCATTGTGAATAACAGCTGTTGCTCGTATCAAACATGATGGTACGGAATTAAGTGACTCAGAATATGGAAAGCTGAGTTGGCTTTGCTAGGGTTCAAATCTACAAATTTGTGGCAGTGTCAAAGGTAAGCATTCAATTTGCAGAGCAGAGACTCTGGCCTATTTTCAACATATGCTGTGTTTTCTATTTTAGCATTTATGAGAGAATATAATAGGCATGCTAGTAGTAATGTTATATGTCAATCCTATTAAGGAATATTTCATCAACATGTGTTGTGTTACATAGCTCACTTGGGTTCTTCAACTTGTATAGTGTTCTTGCTGTTAGTGAACATGTGAGATTGAAAGCATGTGTATTTTATGAGGAGATTGAGTGGCAAAGGCTTCATCAACTTTTAAGAAGCCGGGCCTGAAAATCCAGTGGAATTTTGAGATGATGACAACTAAACCCAGAAGCTATTGGCAGGTCGTTGTGGTTTCGTAATATAATTTCCATGTATTTCATTATCAATCAGACAAATGGGATCTGGTGTTTGTGTTGGCACCAGTTTTACACATATAGTTGAAAACAGTTAAGTAGTATGAACTCTAGAACATTAGTTCTGTTTTCTGGTAAAAGTGGGGCCAGGCTGCCCATTTATTCCATCAGGCATTTCCACGGTTTGCTGGAGCAACTGGAGGACAGTTGTTATCAGCAGGGGACTGCTTCTATCACCTCTGCCCCCTTATCCACCTACCATTGGTAATTAAAGCAGGAATAGCAGGAACCTTAAATGAGGGAGAAGTCAAAGAGAGTGGTGAGAGGGAAATGAGCGAGAAGGAAGAAGCTCAGCTAATCTGAACATTTTTGACAGGGCTGTTCACATTCTGGCCTTGTGTAAGAATGGGTGTCATTTGGATTTGGAAGATCGTGTTTGCTTGAATGGTTGTGAAGAGTGGCTTATGTTGTCATTTTCAAATGCTGATTGGTGACAATAATCTAAGCTTTGATTTCTAGCATTCGGGAAGAGACAACTGGCATCTATTAAAAAATCTGAAGGAATGTGTTTATAATGTCTTTATTTTGCCCACTCTTAGTGAGTAAAATTGTTTTAAATAATTCTGTAAATGTATATGTTTTAGTCCATGAATGCAATGCAGAGGTATATTATGTATAATGTACACATGTATGAATGTGAAATATTTATTTTCTTTGTGCTCATAAATGTGTAGTGTGTTTCCTGACATTCGATTTACCCTGATTGGTTTATGTTTTTCTTTGCTATCCGAAGCATCAGATACCCAAAACATGGAGTACCTTTAGGACCAGGTATACTCAATAAAGAAACAAGATATCAGTGTCACATGATAGAATTGTATAAAATTAGGAAGTGGATAGGAGTATGTTGACCTTGTTTCCAAACTAACACGCTGTTATTCATGCCGTTGTATTGTACGTAATGTGTTTTTGCTAATGTATGGAAACGCAATATGTTGTTCTAGCCAAACCATATATTTCCACCCAGCTTTGTGAATTTTCTGGAGTGTGCAACTGGAAGATGTAACACAATCAAATAGGCTGACCTATATATTGTATACATTTCTGAGATGAACTCTAACACTGTGACAGCATATGCAACTATTTTTTTTTCCTCAAAAGATTATCTTATAGGGGTATTAACAAATGATCTAAATATAGGGAGGGCAATTCACCAAGCACTTAAGAGTAGGGGAAGCAATACCACAGGACTATTATTTTTTGTACATTCACATGCCTTTGTGAATTGGCTCTAAAACACACAACTTCTTATTTGTAAAAATGCCTGTCGTCTCTATTTCTCCAAATTATATAAGCGTGTTAAATGAACAGTCCAATTTGATTCCCTCTGTAGATGCTATGAGCAAATTAAGAAATGCATGTAGGAGTATGGAAAAGAGCACTAGTAGAATAATGGGATACCTTTTGCCATTGTGAAAAAAGTGACAGTTGTTCTGCTCCAGACATGATATCACTTCCGTAACCGGGACTTCCAAGCCCTCAGGGACCCTCCCCAGATCTGACATCACATCTGTCGGTTCACATGACCATGTACTCTCACATGTGTTGTGACATCAACCTAGTCACGTGCTAGTCACGTGCTCATGGCCTAGACATGTGGTTAGGGCTATGCAGCAGGAGTCACGGGCTTTGGCCCCGTGTCTAGGATGTTGTCTCAGGTACAATTGCAGCATTCGCTGTGTGGGCAGTCAGGAAGCCTGTATCAATACATGCTCGGGCCTGGTCACACATGCTGCCTCACTGCTGCGGTTGCTTGTGTGAACAGGCCCGGGCATGTTTTGCTAGAGACTCCCCATTTATTATGCAGCTTTGTGCTGGGAGGGGGGTTTGTCAAATAAGGACGAAACTGCTGCATTGTATTATGTACCATAACCGGCAGTGCTGGGTTTGGGAGGAACAGAATCAGGAGGGGCGGGGGAGAGATGTATAGAGAGTGGCAGAATGAGGGGTGTTTGGAGAGGTGTGGTGCCTGAAAATGAGAGAGAGATTAACATAAAAACGTTTGTCTAGCGTATAGCAGGGGCATGAAGAGAAGACTGCGATGCAGACTTGTGGGTCCACTTTTGTAAGCGGGAGTCCCTCCCCAACTACCCTACCCAATGGTTCCTATCACATAGTTTAGGAGCACAAGAATCCTTGGTGAGACAACTGGAGCCACAAAAGACGCCACTGTCTCCCAAAAGTAGCAACGCCTCATTCTGAAGTCAGAAAAAAGCTGATTTAAGTAGGTGTTTTGTTTCAAAATGCCTAGACATTTTTATAAAAGAATCCAAATTTATATGAAAAGGAACCCAAATGCAGATGCACCCAAAGAATGACCAACCTCATCAACAAATCACTAAACATTTAACTTCATTAACTCATTGTTGAGGCCTAGACATATTCACAGGTTTTAGAGCTGTGGAAAACAATTAGCAATCTCTACTAGGTATAAAATGTCCTCCGTGGAGACACTCAGGCAAGAATCATACCCATAAGGCTTATTACAAGTCTGCCTACAGCCGGCATCCTCAAGTAATACGGAGAAAAGCATTGAGATGTACAGCTGTGAGCAAACCGCAGCCATGAGACCAGAGTTGCTACAGGTAAAAAATTGCTGACTTTTATCTTTTACAAGATTTTTGCTAATATGTGTCAGCGTAAGCACTTGATGGTGAAAACAAATCCAAAGTATTACACAGGCCCCAAAAGCTGCTTGCTTTATGTGTTGTTTTAAATTAAAAAAGCATTAGTTAAGTGATTCCGAGTGGCTGGAAACTAACAAGGGGTTAAAAAAGGATTTACTTTCTAATATGTAGAGCTGCTCTTAAGTCATGTACAAAGTGTAAATGTGGATAATATGCATCTGTACTACCCCAACTGAATAAATGCATGTGTGAAAAATGTTGTATTATGCCGTATATGTCTTTTTCACATATTCTACCTCAAATGTGTGAAGTTCTTTAACAAAGATCCCTGGGGCTACTGCACCTAGTTCGCTGGAGCTTGGCCATAGGTTCACTGTGGCAGTGTAGCGCTGAGCCCCTTTTGAATGGGTCCGTGGGGAAGGTTCCATTATTGTTTAGCTGTGCATTCAAGGTACAAAACTATGTTGCAATATTGTATTGGGGACATATTTAAGAAAAGTGGCACTGCACCCAGTGCAGCACCACTTTTCTTGTGCCCTTTAGCGCTCCTGTACCGCCACCATGTGTGCGCCCTTTTTAAAATATGGTGCACCATGGAGCAGGGTAGGGGGCAATAGCGTAATTATTTTTTACGCTATTGATGTACTCTGCAGGAGTAGTGTCAAAATGTTGGTGTTACTTCTGCAGAGAACATAGGGACCCATTGTATTCAATGGAATTCCCCCTTTTAATGCCTGCTCTGAGCTGGCATTAAAAGTGCTGAAACAAATGACGCAAGGAAATCTGTTACATTTTTTTGTGCCATTTTTTCAGCTCCCCTAACAGGGAAACACTCCCATTACATACATTGTGCATGGCACAGGCATAATGTATCATAAAGGGTTACAAAGTGGCACAATGAATACATTGCGCCACTTTGTAAATATGGCGCAGCGTTTTTGGCCTTCTTAGGCCACATTAGCATAAATAAATGACACTAACGTGGCATTAAAATGGAGGCAGGGGCTCTTAAATATGACCCTAATTCTTGTGTTAAAAGCATAGGAGTATGATATAATATTCTTTGCAGTGTTTTTTATAAGGGTTAAGGATCATCAGCAAGCCATGGAAAGTATCACATAGAGGTGAGCTGTAAGACCAGGCATGTTGGGTCTGTGGTGACAGAGGGGCGTGCAGGGGTGGTTGGGGGAGCAGGCTCCATAGTCAGAGCTAAGATAGACTAGAGAATTGAAGCAAGGTGGTTAAAAACAGGCGTTTGCATGTATGTTTCATAGTAGCGTCAACAGTCATGATTTCAAAATAAAAGTGGGGGGCGGCTTTATTTTCATGCCAAGGACTGAAGCATTTTATTATTGTAATTGTTTAATTTTCTGTGTAATAATACAAATTGCTCAAGGATCTTCTTGAAATAAAAGATGTATAAATAATCTCTTGCTTAAGCCGGCTGTTTTGATTCTAATGTTCTTTGCATGGTTTAGCAAGTGTTAAACATCTAATGCATTCCTATGCTTAAGTGTCTGAATTCTTTAGGGAAGATTCAAAGCCCCTGCTTGTCTCTGCACAGTCAATAAGAATGACAGTTCCAGCAATTTTAAAGAGCTTCTGTCTAGAAACCTGGCAGTTAAAAAAAATATATATATAAGAAACAACAGCATTTGAGAGCATTTGTGTTTTTTTAAGCAAATTTTGTTTGTTACGCTTGCAGGATCTCCCACCATTATCACTGAGCCATGAGCAATGACTTGACTGTCAACAAGGTACAGATATTTAGGCCCAGATTTACGAAGCTCTAGCGCCACATGAGCATCATTTTTTGCGGCTAATGTGGCGCTAGGCTTCCAAAATCACCACTCCAGATTTACAAAGTGGCACAATGCATGCATTACCCCTTTAGGGATCCCGAAAAATGGCCCACAGAAATGTAAAAGATTTCTTTGCACCATTCTTTGCATCAATTGTAACGCCTGAACAGAGCAAGTGTTAAAAGGAAGCACACCATTATTTATAATGGGCTTCAATGTGTTTTGCAGGATTAACATCACACTTTTTTACACCAATTCTGCAAAGCGCCAAACTAGCATCGAAAAGTTTGATGCTAGTTCTCTGACTACTGACAGGGTGCACCGTATCTCGAATACGGTGGACACATGGTGGCGTTACGGGGGCTCTTAGGGGCGCAAGAAATGTGTTGCTGCATCCAATGCAGCATTACTTTTCTTAAATCTGCCCACTAGAGCGCTATAGTTCTGACTTCTCTCAACACAACCGGCTTTTTTTTTTTTAAAGATATTCATTTTTTTATGTTTTTACAGATTATGAGGCAAAAGTACAGCTGACTGTTGAAGAGATACACTGAATCTAAGGCCCTGATTTATACTTTTTGGTGCAAAACTGCACCAACTCAGTTTTACACCAAAATGTTAAGCACTGGCTTGCACAATTTCTGAGCACCAGCCGGGCACCATATTTATGGAATGGTGCAAGCCAGTGGAAAGGGTAGGCTAGCGTAAAATAAAATTACTTTAGCTGGGTGGGGCTGGCAGCATAGAAGAAGGGGGTTTTGCACCAAAAAATTATGTTGGGCAGGTTAGAGTAAAGAAAAATGACTCTAACCTGCCCAGAGTCATTTTATGATGCAAAACCATCCACACAACATGACTCCTGTCTTAGAAAAGACAGGAGTCATTCCCACCACCCCAATGGCTCGTCCTGGACCAGTATTCTGCATGTATTAGGCTTCTCAGAGGGTAGCTGCTGCCCCATAAACACCTATACAAATCTCACAGAATCTTTCTGATGAAGGGCTTGAAACTGTTCATCCCATATTGGACACACCTTCTGTAGGTACGCCACTTCTCAAGGGTCTTACAGGGGAATCAGTGAGTTCAGAAACACCAGCCAGAGCTGTAGCCATTAACAGGTTTCCTTCTAATGTAGACCCCGAAGGGTGCCAGCCACCCATTCCCAGCCCCAACTTTTCCAACTGCTCTACCACGCAGAGCTGTAATGACAAACATTTAAATTCACCATATCCTATGTCACTGGTTAAACCACGAGACGCGTACGATCCCACCAGACCTGCGTCAAGTATAAAACCTCAATCACCCTACTCAACATACCCCGACAGCAGTACAGGATGGAGTGGTTGTCATAATCAGAGCTTTGAAACAGAATCTACTGACAAGGCTTCCACAGGAGCAGCCAGCAAATACCCTACGGGGTGTTCAGATTGGGAACTGTCTTTTATAAGCCCCACGATTTCAGTCCTTGAGAACGATGTTTGTGGGGGTACCCAGAAAGTGGTACTCTGGAGATTCAAGCTAATATACAACACACCCTCCATTCACAAATAATGCCCGGAATATGGGCTTTTAGCCCAAAAAGCTGTGCTAGGATCATATGTGAAAGGCATGCACCAGTTTTTCAGAAAACTAAAATCTAATCTGACCTCTAAGGCCATAAAACTGTGGAAGACACAAACTGAGAACTGAACCTTGAGGGATGTATAGAAGGAGATAATCTAAAGGGTGCAAAGGTGTACAAACAAAGTGCTGCAATCTTGTGAATCATCCATTGCAGACGTGGAGGCTATTTCATTTTGACAGTGTCTGTGGTGACCTCTAAAACACAGGGGTTCCAGCTCTATTAATAAACCAGTCCAGAGCCCCAAATATAAAAAGAAGGTGAAGACATCATTACTAAAGTGTGACAGATCTTACAAGACCTCAAAACCAAAAAGAAGTTAGAATCCAGCAAACCAGGTCTAAAGGTTCCAGACAACATGACAGTGCACCCTAAAAAGGCCCGGGTTAGACTCCCAAGCACAAAGTTAGGAGTCATCTCCAGGCATTTCAAGTGTTCATGGGGCAAAGATGACAGACACAGACATGTCGATCACATTTTTGGTCTAGAAGTAAATGCGCCATCCAGAAGATCAGGGAGGCCACCTCTAGCAAGTACTCCAGAGATATTTCAAACCGGTTCTAGGGGGCTGTCTAAAAAATGGTGACCTGGTAAGAGACACAGTTGGGCTAATAGTGCCAAGCAGCAGAGGCTTTTAATCAGTAAATTAAAGAAAGCCAGAATGTTTGCTACAAGGAGGCTAAAAAATGCAGTGCCTCAGAATCAGAGTCAGCCCACCCAAAATGATTCGCCGGAGAGCTCAGCATCCACAACAGACCATCAATCTGAGAATTCAGCTATGGTGTTTTTATAGAGCGTCAGAAGGTACCGGCCAAATATAGAGAGATTTAAAGCTATGGAACATTATAAAGAATTCAGGTCCATTAACTTAGAACGCATAAAATCAGCTGATCAGAGTCTCTTAGCTATTCACCAGGCCGTACAAACTCTCCTAGAGCGCTCGTTACACGAAGTGGACCATAATGATTGCTTTCAGCTCTGTTTCCATAGTTAGGGAATTGACACCCCCTAGTCACCGAATGCTCGAGGCACGATGTATTTGGCACAGTGGAGTTTTTAGAAAACTTTTCTAAACTTTTACATAGTAAAGCAGAAATCACTCCCTTTGAAACCTTCAGAATAGTTACCCCTATTGTTAGGGGTCACAAGGGGTGCTTGTTCAGACCTTTAAAGAGCATCTTTTGCAGTAAAGTAATTGGAAAAAACAACGGTGGTTGCTTAACTTTAATAACGGTGAGACCAACACGTGTCTGGCAGTGAGCAGTACGGGGTTACTAATGGCTTGCAGCACCAGCAATGCAGTAGTGCCGGCCAGAGTGGCTCACGCCCATGGTGCGCTTGAAATACCTCCTGACAGACTGGTAAGTTTTGGAGAACTGGGCCTGTTTGAGATTTATTTTGACATCACTTAAAAGTTCTTTACTATTACAGATTGTTTAAATACTTCACATCTGGAGAGCCTGTAAAAAGTACGACCATTTACATACTACATCTTGAAAACCACTTTTACAGTATCGTGAATTTGGAGGGTTTTCTAGGAGCCAAGTATATGTGTTCCCATTGCAATCACCTCTACAACACACAGACAGCTCATCAGCGTGAAATGCATTGTAAAATGTGTCAAAGGGATGGCTGGGTTATAGTTGATGAACAGAAGGTGAGATGTCCTCGATGTAACCTATTCTGTCACTTGTAAAACTGCTTGAGCATACACACTTGGGTTGTTCAGTACACCCCTCAAACAGACTGTGTGGGGTGTGGGCACTACACAGCCCCCAATCACGAATACAACAGTATGAATGCCCCAGGTGTAAGGAGTCTTTTCCCATGGAGACAGAACACAAGTGTTGCATGACTAAAGGCCGGCCACAGACTAAAACAGAAGAATACAAAGTGTTTGATACAGAGCGTACCAAAAAGACCGGAGTGCATCATCCTAACTATGTTTCACGCACCATCTAATTTCTGAGGAAAACTGAGAGTTTGAAGGCCTTTCTTGGGTGAACAAATTCCCTAATACCTTCATGCAGACAAAATTCAAAGATTATACCCTGATAGTTCATGACTCAAAAGTGTACGACTCATTCTTTATTTTGCAAATTATAATATGTGAAAAGATGCCTGTAGATATAATCACCCAAGGCTCCAAATTGATGCTGCTAACAGCTGAACCTTTACATACAAGGTTCATAGATACTTTTAATTTTCTTCTCATCAAATTCAGCAAGTTGCCAATAGCCTTTGGTTTTCCAGGCTGTAAAGGTTATTTCCCACACTTTTATAACACTGGGCTAATCAGAATCACAAGGGCCCCATGCCTCCGCCAGACAACTATGGGGTTGAGTTTATGATGCCCAAGGAGCTAGAGTGTTTTCTACAGTGGTCCACCGAAAACCGTGAAAAGACGTTGTATTTTCAAACTGAGTTGAAAAGTTACTATCAGACAGATATAATGATCTTGAGAAAAGCTCTCAATCTCTTCAGAGATGATGTTGTAGAGATGACAAAACAAGAAAACCTTTCTGAAACCCTATACCGCAAAGATGACAGAATCTATAGAGCACATCGACCCTTTTCAGCATGTAACACTGGCTTCCATGTGTATGTCTATCTATAAGCACATGTTTCTACAACCTGAAAGCATAGCTCTAGTGCTTCCCTCCTTCTATATTCAAGACCCCCAATTCAATGACTCATGTACGTCTCTGAAAAGAAAGACATCCTCATCCACCACGCTTTGTAGGGTGGTAAATATCATGTGGGTCCGTATTTCCTAGATGGGTATGCTGTAATTAACAGTGTGCCAACGGCCTTTGAATACAACTATTGCTTTTACCATGGTTGTCCGAGCTGCTACAAAACCCTCGAGTTTAATAAGCTGATGGGCACAGCGCAATATTTTGAAAACTGCTGTTTTGTTGTGAGAACCCTCTGGGAGCACGAGTGGCTCGATATGTTTACATCAGATGCAAAACTCTGCTCCTTCATTAAGGGCAAAGAGTTACCCGAACCTTTGGAACCCTGCAATGCCTTTTTTTGGGGGGCATACAAATGCTATACTACTGTACATGGCTGCTAGAGAGGCTGAAAAAATACATTACTGCGATTTCACAAACCTGCATCCATTTGTCTACAAGATTATGTTATACCCCTTAGGGCACGCCTTTATCATACATAGGGACTTTAAATCCCTTGATGAATACTTTGGATTGGTTAACTGTCAAGTCTACCCACCCAGGAGGCTTTACTTCCCCGTACTACCATACAGAGTCAATGGCAAGCTAATGTTCCCCCAATGTCAAACGTGTGCTGAAAGCAAAAGGTGATCACTGGGACATGGTGTACCACTGAGATGCAGGCAGCCTTGGAGAAAGGTTACAAACTTGGAAAAATACACAAAGTTTGGCACTTTGAACTGACTGCAACACAGCTCTTTTCTGTGTATATTAACTTATTTCTCATCCATAAGCAGGAGGCCTTGGAGTTTCTAGAATGGTGTATGAATAAGACCTTAAAGCAGAAGTATATAGATGATTACTACACTCAAGAGGGTATATGCTTGAGACCCGAGTACATAGACGTCAACCCTGCCAGACAACAGTTGGCTAAACTCTGCCTACATTCCTTATGGGGAAAATTCACCTAGCGTACAAACTTGTTAAACACCACCACAGATCCTGACAAACTGTTTAAATATCTTTTTGGGGCATCTTATGAGGTGTCCTCTGTGAGTTTATCGACAATGAAACCACTGCTCTGTGTTGGAAATACACAAAAGAGTACCCCACAACTTGTAACAACATAAACATGTCTATCGTCTGTTTTATAACCGCTCATGCCCGTTTGGAGCTTCACAAGGTGTTGGATAATGAATGCTGTTTTTGTGAGCAAACTACAGGGTGAATATCCTCAGCTTGGTGATTATTTAGGTGATTTGACTAGTGAGCTAGGGAACGACGAGTACATCATTGAATTTACCTCAGCTGGTCCAATTCCTACAGTTATCGTACATTGGTAAACGCAGTATGAAAGTCAAAGGCATCACTCTAAATGCTAACAATACATTCAAAACCAATTTTGACAGTCTAAAGGATCTGGTGAACGAATATTCTGCCTCAACCGACTGGGAAAATAATAAAAATGATTGTTGTAAAACAACCTAGCATTGTCCGTCCCAAAAAACGCTGGAAAATTACAACCATGCCTTTGAATAAAACCTTGTGCTCCATATTCACACCATTGCAATCTAAGCATACGTTACATCATGTAGAACCTATTTTACAAGGTTAAGAGCAGTCGGTGTATAGCTCTCGACGCCTCATACCTGGTTTTATTTTAAAAAATCCCTGTGACAAACACCGGATATTCATTATAGCTAAACAGATGTACCCCAGGAAACGCACAGTTTTTCTTGGAAGCCTTTAACAATGCTACAGAGAAACCCCACGGTTATTTACTGGTAGATTTAATACCCAATACTCTGGAAGACTACAGGCTTTGGTGGTTATTTTCCTACCTGATCTCCTTGTCGCTAACATGCTTGAAACCTAGTGTAAATCCTATAAAAAGAATAGTTAAAGCGACTCCAGGAACATTTACACTCTAGACCTTATAATACAAGGTATTGACCATTTCTTGGAGTATACTGTACACTGAAATGTAGCCCTCCAAAAAATGCTTGTCACTGCCAGCCCCCAGCAAAGAAAAGCCATCCTGTGTGTGGCTTTGAACAATTTAGTGGATGCCATTTCAGAGATCACTCTAAACACCCTAAAAGGTCATGTCCCAATATCATAGCACCAGTTCCGTGTTTTGAAAAAGAAGCACCACCTTATCAAGAAACTCAGTAATACACTGGTAAAGTAGTCTGGAGGTTTTATAGGTTCTTTGTTGCCCATAGCTTTACCCCTAATCACCAGCCTCCTAAGCAGTACCTGATGAAGAATGCCCAAAAGGTGTACTTGGTGCAACAGCAGCAGCTTGAACAGTTGGGGTCATCTACCGGAGATGCCTGGGATATACGGAAAATGAGATGCACGGCCTGAATGCCGAGATTCAAGACATTTTGAACCATACTGATTTAAAATCTTATGAGAAAGCTGGTCTTTACTCGATCACTCTTCAAAACATTTTAAAATAGTACAGGCAATAGAATGCTGAGAAAAGTAGGTTGACTTTATATGCCCCTGACTTTGAACATCCTTCACAACCCCCTTCAATGCCTCAAGAACCAACACCATCCTCAGGCAATTTTGTTGAAGAACTTTTAGAAATATAAGTCTAAGGTACAGCGGACCCACGCAAATGTTGCTAAGTAATATGGAAGCTTCCAAAGACCTGGTCTCGTGGAATGAGAAAGGAGAATTCCTCTACAAATGCCAGCCAGTTGTAGCCTCTCAGATGTACGACCTGGTCAAATGTCTTAGCACCCCAAAACATTATCGCTCCAGAAAGTGCCTTGAGGTTTGGAACCTCTTTTTTCCCAATCTGTCCCCTTCTTGAAGCACCATAGATCTTCTTTTGGAACCTTAAAAAAAATACATTGTCCAAAATTAACACCATTGCCACAGCTTTTTTAACATATTTGAATGTAGGTCTTATATAAAAGACATGTTTGTGGAAAACACTGTAATCTTGTCTTTATCTAAAAACAGGGCTGCAGTGAGTTCCTTCCTTGTAGTGCAGATCTGTGTTAAAGACAAGAGTGAGGGGTCTTTCAGACACTATTTCTTGAGGCAGAAAGTTGCTTGGAAAAACACCTAAAAAATGTATCTTGGCGTATTAAGGGCCGCTTAAGAAATCCTGAATCTGAAAAGTGTTTGTTTTACAATATTTTCAAGATATTCAAACAAAATATTTTGAGCGTGATTAATCTTAATGACATTGCCAAATACAGAGAATACAACAATTTTTTCATTCGCAGCCAGGCGTTGTCTAAAACGTATTTGAGGTTTTAGATTTCCATTTTTTATCAAGCTATAGTGGTGGCCCTCTTCCTTGTCAGGAGTCATATCAATAGCGAACAGCGTGTAGCTCGACATATATCCTTCTCGTGACTCAATGACTCCAGAGTCACACAGGTGCCTCCTAGCTATCGAAACCAAGCCCAGGTACTCCCTAAAAAAATTAGCGTCTCCAAAAATGGGTGTGCATGGTTTTTCAGGAATCACAGCCCCCCCTTGAAAAAGTGCCATGTAGTTGATGTTGTAATGTTTGAAATTGAAAGGGTTTGAGGTATAGAGACTGCTAAAACCTGTATTATCGGCAAAACCTATGGTAATAAGTTTCGGCAGTTGCCTGAAAAATAAACTTGGCTGTTGGGTTAATCTGGTGCTGGGTGGGATGATGAATGTCTTCAGAGCTACTTTCCCAATGGCGTACTTGGCGGTCAACAGCTGTAAAGCTTTGGTGTGAGCCAGCCTGACGTTTGGGGGCACGTTCACTGTCTTTACAAACAAACTAGCAGACAGTATTACCAGTTTATACTGTTCCGCATCCCTGTTAATGAGACAGAAAGAGTCCTTGTTGTGGTTAAGCTTGACTTTAAGATCAATACCGTTGATGAGTAGTTCATCTTTAAAGAAAAGGTCTGAATGTATAGGCAAGAGGAGGTTAAACTCTCTACTGCTGGTGGCAAAGCTCGCTCTTTTTACAAAACTTTTAATGTTGCCATCCAGCTCCTTGTCTTCAAAATGGGCTAAAGTGTCCTTGAAGAAGAGTCCTGCTGAAAGCTGTGTGTCCAGTGCATTGCTACTGTAATTTAGAATACTCTCAATATAGGCTCTGTAGGTATACATGCTATCACTTTGTGTGATGAGTCGGTCGCCGAGAGTGATGTCCACCTGATTAAACATGGTTGCGATTGGGTAAGCAATCCTCACCACTTTAGCGGTGGCCAGTATGTTGGTACTATCCACTTTTGTGATTTTTCAGACAAGATGCAGCAGAGTATTGCTGCGATCCAGATACATATCCATGGACCCTGGCACAAAAACTCTATTGTCATCAAAGGTATCAAAGTGGCTAGAGGTGATACTTCCATGAAAAAAGTGCTTTGAATGCTGTTCTGATTGGGCTTTAGAGAAAACAAATCTCACTCCGATTAGGCACATTCTCCTAATGTGCAGTGCACTAAGGCATTGGTTTCAGATTATTGTGTTTAAAAAAATGTTTAAGTTAGCGGGAGTTCTCTGGTTCCTCAAGGCTCTCTTCTGTCTTATGGATGTTCTTTTGTGAGGACTTTTTGAAGAGCGTCTCCTTTTTTTTTAGGGCATCATCGGCCCCCTATGCCTTGAAGCCCTCAACTTCCTTTTAATAATTGTGCTTGGTCTGTACATGATTTCTGCTCCTTCTTGGAGTTGTTTGTTCATACGTTTGGTGACAGCAGAAGTCACAGATCCCACCACATCCTGGGCAATGTTTGAGGCCGCCACGTTAACGTGGGGTTTTGCAATTTCATAGCTTCTTCTCAAAAAGGCATAGCTCTTCTAAACAAACTACAGAAGAAACCTCCCAGCCCCGCCCGATACATAACAGGGGGCCTTTGAAAGAATATTGACTCTCCATATCTGGCCTGGTGTCTGTAATAGTCCCTGTACAGAGTGGGGTCGCCATATGTTTTCATTATCACCATGATGACATCTTAATATGCGCTGTCGTGACACAGCCTCAAATGAACCTTAACAACCATTTTCCAGTATTTAAAGGACACCGTCTCAGACTGGTCATAATCGACATAGTGTTGAAATGTTTTTCAGAAATTGCTACACAATCTGGTTTGATATATTGAATTTTATCCACAGTGTTATTTTCCCCCTTCTTTTGCACCCATTGAACAATGGTGAAGAACTATCTCCGACTCTCTGCGACTTTACAATATTGCTATACACATAGAGTGTGTAGACCCCACATTGATACCGGGCATTAGGGATACGGTTGTAAAGGGCTTTTAATATGTTGTACCGTGCCTAAAACACTTCTTCATTTACAAGTACAGCTGAACTTTGTATCGCGATTTGGAGCTTAAAGAAACAGCTTCCTTCTAACATTATCTAATACCAGCTTAATATTCAAATAAGTTTCAATGCTGGCTATGGATTTGTTGATCACCTCAACCACCGGTGGGATGCTTAGGTAATAGCCATGAGGAAAGCCAGAGTGGATGATCACTGGGTCCTGTTCATGCTTGATTGGCCTCCAGCTTAGTAAATGTATTCCAGGTTCTCAGGGTATTGGATTTCAGCTAGGGCTACCTTTAAGCCGTTCTTTTAGGTCCATAGGTTTATCGAGTTTCATGGTATGATTAGAAATTTCCAGGGTGCTTGGAGAAGTTTGGAGCAACTTTGGAAAATATCTTCATAAGGTGATTGACCCGTCAAAGAGAATCAAGTCGCAGATTTGGCCTGAATTTCAGTTTGTCCTGCTGATGCTCTGGACCTTTTCCCCATCAACAAGACTTTATGGCACTGAGCCAAGCAGTCGACGTAGAATCGAATCATGACCTAATGAGGAGCTTTGCTTGACGACAAGAGAGAAAGCTCCCAAAAAATGACTAAGGTGGTCATTACAACCCTGGCGGTTGGTGTTAAAGAGGCGGTAAGACCGCCAACAGGCCAGCGGAAAAAAAATGGAATTACAACCGTGGCGGAAACCGCCAACAAATACAGCCACTTTAACACTCTGACCGCCACGGCAGTACAAACAAACAGCTTGGCGGTCACCGCCAACAGACAGGCGGAGGACAATTTACCACCCACAGTATTACAACCTACAAATCCGCCACCTTTTCCGGGGCGGATTCACCGTGAACAAAAATACGGCGGAAACAGGACTTCGAAGGGAAAACGCTCACCTCTACACACCCTACAAGGAATCAGGACGCCATGGAACCCGAGCTCCAGATCCTGCCAGCCCTTATCTTCTTGCTCCTCTGCCAGGAGCACGAACGCCGGCGGCGAAGACCACGGTGAGTACTGCACCTACGACACAGGGGAGGGGGAAGGGAAAAAACAGGGAAACACAAACACAATACGCAACACCCCCACCCCCACCCTCACCCTCACCCACGACAACACACACACTAATACAGCATGACACATTATAGTTACACCCGCAATCCCCCCGGAAGAATGCAAAGACCAAAGAAAATGAGTGTAACCATTGTAATATATTAAAATCCAGTACGCAAAAATATATATATACACTATAAACAAAATATACACCAAGAATAGTAGTCCAGGTAGTGCTCCACTGAAGTCCGTGAAACACTGGGCCCACACAGTATGGGCGAGGCCCACACTCAATCCCAGAACATGACGGAGAGAACACTGCAGGGGCATCAGATAGCAATAAAACAGGCACCTCAGGGGGAAGGGAAAGGGGGGCACCTCAGCCGGTTAAGTGCACTATGCCAAATCCACGAGGGGGCCACATGCCCACTGATCCATCCTGGGAGTGCAAAGCCACAGTCTCTCAAGTCTCTACAGTGGGTGGGTTGCCCACTGTTCCATCCTGGGGATTGCAAAGCCACAGTCTCTCAAGTCTCTACAGTGGGTGGTTTGCCCACTGTTCCATCCTGAGGAGTGCAAAGCCACAGTCTCTCAAGTCTCTACAGTGGGTGGTTTGCCCACTGTTCCAGCCTGGGGAGTGCAAAGCCACAGTCTCTCAAGTCTCTACAGTGGGTGGGTTGCCCACTGTTCAATCCTGGGGAGTGCAAAGCCACAGTCTCTCAAGTGGATGCCTTTCTCCACTGGTTCTGGAGGGGGCTTTGTGCCCAGAGTGCTTCATCCTGCCAAGGACAGAGGTAGTGGATGTAAATCTCCACTGGTTCTGGAGGGGGCTTTGTGCCTAGAGTGCTTCATCCTGCCAAGGACAGAGGTAGTGGATGCCTTTCTCCTCTAGTTCAGAAGGGGGGTACTTTGTGCCCAGAGTGCTTCATCCTGCCAAGGACTGAGGTAGTGGATGTCTTTCTCCACTGGTTCTAGAGGGGGATTTGTGCCCAGAGTGCTTCATCCTGCCAAGGACTGCGTAGTGGATGCCTTTCTCCATGGGTTCTGGAGGGGGCTTTGTGCCCAGAGTGCTTCATCCTGCCAAGGACAGAGGTAGTGTATGTGATACTCCAGGGGTTCTGGAAGTGGCTTTGTGCCCAGAGTGCTTCATCCTGCTCGTGACGGACTCAGTAGCGTCAGTGTCCTTGGCGCTCATGGGCCAGCGGTGCTTGTTGCGGCGGTGCCCTGTTCAGCGGTGCTTGTGGCGGCGGTGCCCTGTTCAGCGGTGCTTGTGGTGGCGGTGTCCTCTTCAGCGGTGCTTGTGGCGGCAGGGTCCTTTGCAGTGACTCAGCTGCTGGCGGTCCTGTCTGGCCCAGCGGGGCTGGTGCTGGCGGTCCTGTCTGGCCCAGCGGGGCTGGTGCTGGCGGTCCTGTCTGGTCCAGTGGGGCTGGTGCTGGCGGTCCTGTCTGGCCCAGCGGGGCTGGTGCTGGCGGAGGCCTCCTGGGCAGCTGGGCTGGTGGCCTCCTGGGCAGCAGGGCTGGTGGTGGTCGCCTCCTGGGCAACGGGGATGATGGTGGTCGCCTCCTGGGCAGCTGGGCTGGTGCTGGCAGTGGCCTCTTGGCCAGCAGGGCTGATGGCGGTGGCCTCCTGGGCAGTGGGGATGCTGGTGGTTGCCTCCTGGGCAGCTGGGCTGGTGCTGGCCTCTTAAGCAGCAGGGCTGGTGGCGGTGGCCTCCTGGGCAGCGGGGATGATGGCGGTCTTCTCCGCCGTGCTGCTCTTCCCAGACTTGCTGATTTACTTGTGGCCCTTCCCTACCTTGGAAGGTGTTGCAGCTGACTCCACACTCCCACCTCTACCCCTGGGAGCAGCTTTGGTGGCTGTAGTCTTCCCCCTCTCCCACCGGGCACTGGCCAACTTTTGATGCTTAACAGGTGGGGGACTGTCTGTGCTGTGGCTCCGTGCCACAATGGCTGCCCTGGTGGCCAGTGCACTCCAGATTCCGGTGACTACAGGCACCACTGGTCCCGGAGATGTTGTGGCTGAGGTGCTACGTTGGGACCTGGAGAGTCGGGCCCTAGCAGACGGATGGGGTGGAGGAGGTGAGGGAAAGAGGTCAAGGTTGGATAGGAAAAGTTTTTTGGGAACACTGGGACGGGTAGCTGGAGGGGGTTTCGGAGTGGAGGAAGAGGTTGTGGGTGTAGGAGGTGTTCGTTTGGTGACTTTGGGTGAAGGTGCATGCGCAGGAGGCTGTCGTGAGGTGGATGGCTGTTCGGTGGGTGTGTGCCTGCATTTGTGTATCTTGGGAGGTGGCGTCACAGACACACTGGGAGAGGACACAGGGGAAGTGTGAATGGCAGTGGGGGTGGTGACTGCACATGAGCGGGGTGTGGTGGTGGGTGTGCTGGTGATGGAAGTAGTGGCTGTAGATGTCGTGCATGCAGGTGTGACTGTAGACAAGACTGGGAGGGAGGAGGGAGACGAGGAGGAGGGGGACACAGTGGAGGCAGTGGATGTTGGTGTCTCTGCATGTGTGGGGTGCTTGTGTGAGTGCCTGTGGGATGTGTGGTGCTTATGTTTGCCAGAGCTTCCCTTGTGTGTTGAGGTGTGTGCATGCTGGTCTGAAGGTGTGCTTGGGATAGGCTGAGGTACAGGGGATTGGGTCTGGGTGGAGGAAGTTGGAGGGGGGAGGCTAGAGACAGGGACAATGGCTGCCATCAGTGCTGAGGCCAGAGTCTGAAAAGCTCGCTGAAGGGCCACCTGACCAGAATGAATGCCCTCCAGGAATGCATTTGTTTGTTGCAACTGCCTTTCTACACCCTGGATGGCATTCAAAATGGAAGACTGACCAACAGTGAGGGACCTGAGGAGGTCAATGACCTCCTCACTGAGGGCAGCAGGGGTGACTGGGGCAGGGGCTGAGGTGCCTGGGGCGAAGGTGATGCCCACCCTCCTGGGTGAGCGGGAACGGGGCAAAGGCTGAGGGGCTGCTGGGAGGGCGGTGCTGGTAGCGGGGATGGCGGCTGTACCTGTAGATGCGGGGCACAGATGTTGCCGCCACAACAATTGAGCTCCCATCAGAGGACGAGTCCGTATCACTGGTGTCAGCTCCTGTCCCCGCCGTGGAGCTCCCCTCCGTCCCACTGGTGAACTCCGAGTCCGTTGTCTCGCCCTCCAGGGCCATGTGGGATGCAGCTCCCTTCTGCTCCGGTGCCACTGCTCCTCCGCCTGATGATGCTAATGCACACAAGAAAAGGGACACCACAAAAAGTGAGGGTACGACAGAAGAAAGACATGTTGAGTGCATGCATTACCGCTACCGTTGGCAGACACGCCACGCAATTGGGCTCCACTGTTCAATCCCTGGGACATGGCCTACAAGGCTATGGACAACATCTGCACACATGGATGACACAGAAGCCTGACTAGGTTAGATGGCACTGTACACAGGTGGGGTGGGGTGCCACAGGGTCTGCCAGAACAAGAGGACCTAACTAGCACACTTGCCCTGGCCTAGGGAAACCCACAGCCCACCTGCCCCACCCAGACACCTCCGCTGAGCGCAAAATCAGCAGAATGAGAGCGTACTCACCCTCTTGTGGCTGCTGTGATGCCCTCAAGTGCCCATCCAGTTCTGGGTACGCCACCACCAGGATTCTGAACATCAGGGGGGTCATGGTGCGACGGGCTCCCCTCCCACGTTGGGAGGCCATCCCCAGCTGGGCCTCTGCCGTCTTCTTGCTCCAGCGGCCAATGTCCTCCCATCTCTTACGGCAGTGGGTGCTCCGTCTGTGGTAGACCCCCAGGGTCCGGACGTCCTTGGCGATGGCACACCAAATATCTTTTTTCTGGTGGGCGCTGACCTACATGAATTGTACAGGGGGAAAAGAAAAGTTATTACCAAATGCACCGTCACAGTCATTGGCCCCCATCCCTACCCTTGCCATGTGGCACATGCACTCACCGTCGTTTCATGTACGCCTCAATCCCCCCCATCTTTCATAGCCCATACAGCATGCTCTCAGTGTACTTACCCGTAGAGTAGCGTGTACTGGGGGAGGATCCCATCCACGAGTTTCTCCATCTCCTCCGATGTGAAGGCAGGGGACCTTTCCCCAGACGCACGAGGCATTGTCTCTTCCAGACCGAGGTTACAGCAGAACTTGCAGTGTAGGTCCTCTCCTGTCGAAGATCAGGTATCGAGTGATTAAACAGATAGAAAATGGGGGTCACGTCCGCGGCGGTGCGTACCGTCACCGCTGGCGTACATCGTCATTGGCTCCTGGGAGCCATAGGGTCCAATGTTAACCAATGCAGAATTGCGCCACGGTCTTCGACTGCCTACCACGATGTTGTACAATGCCAGGGCAGTTACCTCACATCCCATTGTCCCACTTTACAGGTCAGGCAGTCGCTATTTCAGGGGCCCACATGGCTTAATGGCTTAATTTTTCACTTCGTCACACATACCTAGGCCTTGCCTCAACACTCATACAGGCCAAATTTCTGATTATGATTTGTGTTCTGTGTAAGCTGTGGGTACGTATCTCTAAGTTGGTTGACTCTGTGCTCGCTGTTGCCCTTCATAGGCACCGTCCGCTGGGACATGTGAGGAGATGGCGGCATCCTCTGGTGTACCGACCGCTGGTGGACCTGTCAAAGACATGTGATCATCACCTACAGGCTTGACCGTGCCACAATTCTGGAACTGTGTGCCCAGCTGGAGCCAGACCTGATATCAGCTATCCGCCATCCCAGAGGAATCCCCCCTCAAGTGCAGGTGCTGTCAGTAATCCATTTCCTTGCAAGTGGGTCATTTCAAACAACAGTGGCCATAGCATCAGGGATGTCCCAGCCTATGTTTTTCAACGTGTTGTCTGCCCTGCTGAAACACATGCGTAGCTACATCGTTTTCCCTCAGTTGGAGGATTTGCCTACAGTAAAAGGAGACTTCTATGCCCTGGGACATATCCCCAACATCATAGGTTCCATTGATGGGACACATGTGGCTTTGGTACCCCCCCCCCTGCAGGAGTGAACAGGTGTAGAGAAACCAGAAGAGTTATCATTGCCTGAATGTGCAGATGGTGTGTTTGGCAGACCAGTACATCTCCCATGTTAATGCCAAATTCCCTGGCTCAGTGAATGACGCTTACATCCTGCGGAATAGCAGCATCCCTTATGTGATGGGGCAACTCCAGAGGCACCGTGTGTGGCTATTAGGTGAGCACCTGGAAGCAAGTCAGTGGGAATGGTTGTCTGGGTCTGGGGATATCCCTACAGGTTAGTGTGTGTCTAACAGTTGTTCCTCGCCATTTGCAGGTGACTCTGGTTACCCCAACCTGTCATAGCTACTGACCCCAGTGAGGAATCCCAGGACAAAGGCAGAGGAACGCTACAATGAGGCCCATGGGAGAACTCAGCGAATATAGAGCGGACCTTCGGCCTCCTGAAGGCCAGGTTCAGGTGCCTCCAAATGACAGGTGGATCCCTATTCTACTCACCAAAGAAGGTGTGCCAGATTGTATGTTTCACAACTTAGCTTTGCGATGACAGATGCCTTTTCTGCTGGAGGATGGTCCAGATGGTGGGGTTATTGCAGCTGTGGAGCCTGTGGACAGTGAAGACGAGGAAGCAGAAGAAGAGGACATCGACAACAGGAACTCGGTGATCCTGCAATATTTCCAGTGAGACACAGGTAAGAATACAAACCTGCCTACTACATGTACTTTAACACTACTACCTCTCTACTGTCTGTCATTTTCACCCAGTGTATGGTCACTGAGTTGTCACTTTCCCTTACAATTTCGCAGATGTGTGTCCCACAGTGTGACATCTGCTTTGTTTCCTCATGGACTAGAGCTGCGTGAAATAGGTATGTTGACATTACATTTGATATAGCATTTTGCCACTGTAATTGCTAATACACTATTTCGAAATCACAGACTGACTCCAGATTGTTTTGTGCTTCCAGGGTGTTTATTTAAGTGCTCAATATTGGAGGGGGTTGTAAAATGGTGAGGGGTGATGGTGGAGGAATATCCATGGAAGAGTCCAGTCTATTAGTCTCACAGGTGCATTGCCCAAATGGTCATAGGACGTGGAGCTGGGGCAGTTTGAGGATGGACAGGGTGACAAAGTGGGACAGAAGGATGACAATCAGGGTGGTCTCATTTCTTGGTGGGGGTCTGGGCATCATTATCTGTCTTTGTCCTGGATCTCAGGGACCGTTTGCGGGGTGGTTCTCCCTCTTCAGGGGGTGGGGTGCTGGTGTGGTGGTCCTGTGGCGGTGCCTCCTATCCACTAGCGCCGGCGGAGGTGGTGGGCAGTTCATCGTCCAGGCTAGTGTCAGGGGCTCCTTGTTGTGCCACAGTGTCCCTCCTGGTGTTGAGTATTTCCTTCAGCACCCCTACGATGGTGCCCAGGGTGGAATTGATGGATCTGAGTTCCTCTCTGAAACCCAAATACTTTTCTTCCTGCAGGCGCTGGGTCTCCTGAAACTTGGCCAGTATCGTTGCCATCGTCTCCTGATAGTGGTGGTAGGCTCCCATGATGTTGGAGAGGGGCTCGTGGAGAGTGGGTTCCCTCGGCCTGTCCTCCCCCTGTTGCGCAGCAGCCCTCCCAGTTCCCCTGTGTTCCTGGGCCTCCGTCCCCTGGACTGTGTGCCCACTACCACTGCCCCCAGGTCCCTGTTGTTGTTGGGGTGGTGGGTTAGCCTGGGTTCCCTGTAGTGGTGGACACACTGCTGATTGACGTGTCCTGGGGACGGAGGTATGGCCCCACTGGGTGGGTGCTGTGCTGGTGTTTCCAGAGGGTGGAAGGTCTGTGTTGGGCTGTGTCTGTGTGAGGGGAACCGACTGTCCCGAGGCCCACGATGGTCCGGGCTGGTCATCTGGATCCAGTTGGCCAGAGCTGCTGTCATCACTGTGGGCCTCTTCTGTGGGTGGGGTAGAGATGTCTGGACCCTCCTGTCTGGTGACGTTGGGTAGTGGTCCTGCAGGGGTGTAAAAGCATGATTATTGCATCTGTGTGTGTCATGGTGTGCAATGGGTGGGTGAGCGTGTACCCCAGTGCTAGCATTTCTGTGTGGGGGCTTGTGTGATGATGGTTGGGGGGTGTTATGGGTATGTGCAGTGGGCATGCTTTAGTGAGGGGTGTCCATGCTTTGTTGTGTCATGCAGGGCTTGGTGTTGGGATGTGTGGTTTGTGTTATTAGTACATTAGTGAGGAGTTGGAGTGATAGGGGAGGGGGTGAGTGTGGGGGTCTGTGATAGCATGCAGGTAGGGTGGGGGATATGATAGATAAGATTTGACTTACCAGAGTCCATTCCTCCACCGACTCCTCCGAGGCCCTCAGGATGCATAATGGTCAAGACCTGCTCCTCCCATGTTGTTAGTTGTGGGGGAGGAGGTGGAGGTCCGCCGCCAGTCGGGAACAGTCGTAGGGGTTTGTGGGTGATGTGGGTTTGTGTTTAATATAGTAATGGGTGTGTGGGAGTGGTGTTTGTATGTGTATCAGGTGTGTGTATTTTGAATTGTCCAATGTGGCGGTGTTTTGGAGATCTGTGTGTATTTTGAGCGCTGCGGTGTTTACCGCCAATGGAATACTGCGGTTAAAAGACCGCCGCGTGGATTCGTGGGTCGTGATAGCATGGGCCTGTTTCTGTTGGCGTGACGGTGGAGGATTTGTTTACGCCAGTTTATCACTGACCTTTGGTATGGCAGACTTGTGTGGGTATCTGAATTTCGGCGGATTCCGAGATGTGGGTCATAATAGCTGTGGCGGATTTCCGCGGCCGCGGCGGTGTATTGGCGGTCTTCTGCACGGCGGTAAGCGCCTTTTACCACCAATGTTGTAATGACCCTCTTTGTTTGTTACACTTGCAGGATCTCTCACCATTATCATTGAGCCCTGAGGAATGACTTGACTTTCAACAAGGCACAGATATTTAGTCCCAGATTTACGAAGCTCTAGCACCACATTAGCATAATTTATTGACGCTAATGTGGCGTTAGGCTTCCAAAATCACCTCTCCAGATCTACAAAGTGGCTAAATGCATGCATTCCCCTCTTAGGGATCCCAAACAAATGGTGCAGAGAAATCTAAAAGATTTCTTTGCACCATTCTTTGCAGCAATTGTAATTCCTGCACAGAGTAGGTGTTAAAAGGAGGCACACCATTATTTATAATGGGCCTCAATGTGTTTTGCAGGATTAGCATAATACTTTTTTACACCAATCCTGCAAAGCGCCAAACTAGCATAAAAAATGTTGATGGTAGTTCCCTGACTACTGTAAGGGTGCACCTTATCGCGAATATGGTGGACACATGGTGGAGTTAGGGGGGCGCTAAGGGGCGCAAGAAAAGTGCTGCTGCATTCGATGCAGCACCACTTTTCTTAAATCTGCCCCTTAGAGTGCTGTAGTTCTGACCTCTCTCAACACCACTGACTTTTTTTTTCAAGATATTCATTTTTTTAATGTTTTCACACATTATGAGACAAAAGTGCAGCTGACTGTTGAAGAGCTACGCTGAATCTAAGGCCCTGATTTATACTTTTTGGTGCAAACCTCTACCAACGCAGTTTTGCACCAGAAAGTTTAGCACCGGCTTGCACCATTTCTGAGCACCAGTCGGGCACCATATTTATGGAATGGTAAATCCGGTGCAAAGGGTAGGCTAGTGTAAAACAAATTATGTGCGCTGAGTGGGGCTGGCGGTATGGAAGAAGGGAGTTTTGCACCAGACAAATTATGTTAGGCAGGATAAAGTAAAAAAAAAAGACTCTAACCTGCCTAGAGTCATTTTCTGATGCAAGACCATCCATACCACATGCCTCCTGTCTTAGAAAAGACAGGAATTATGCTCACCACCCCAATGGCCAGCACAGGAGACCAGGGTCCCCCGAGCATGGACATTGCACCCAGTGCAATGTAGGGGGACCCATTTCAGGGCCACCAATAAAAAGAAAAAACTTACCTGTAATTTCCTATACTTACCTGGGAGGGGTTCCCCATCCTCCGCTGTCCCTCTGGTGTGGGTGGGGGTGTCCCTGGGGCGGGAACCTGTGGGCTTATTTCATGGTGTTCCACCATGGAATTAGGCCCACAGGTCCCCTAACACCTGCCCTGACCCAGGAATTAAAGACATGTCTAACGCCAAAATATAAATATGGAGTGAAGTTTGTGCCGGATTTACATAAAAGAAATGGCGCAAATCCAGCGCAAACAGAGCACAAATATGCCCCAAAGAGTCTAAAGATGAAGACACACTAAACAACATGCAGCATAATACTGCTAGTACAGGTGAGTAAAGGGTGAACATGTTGTGTAATGGTGTGTGAAGATTAGACCATGAGCCCATAGGGGTATTTGGTACCTTCCAAACCCCAGAAATCCATCTCCACAGAGTACCCTAAAGCAGTTTAATATGTTGTAATTGTGACGTTATTTCCTTATCTTCACAGTTACCCTAGAAACCCACAATTATGTTAAACCTCAGCAGACTGTAGGCCCCAGCTAAAGCCATGGTGGTGGCCTCAAAGAGCCCTGGAAAGTTTGGAAACTTGCTAAAAAAAAGGAAGCCATTGAGGCCTATAGCCAGGCTGGCCATCAAGAAAGGGATTCCTCAAAGGGACAAAACAGATGTGTTTTATGTAATGAAGCTACTTCAGAACCTTAATGTACATATGTCTAAGACAATGTTTTTCTCCAGCATCTAGGAAGGTCTATAAAACAAAAAAATGTAAAGCAATCATATAGCAGCTTTTTTTTATTTTTACTAATGCCCATTATGTTCTTTTCCATCGTAGCTCCAACATATAAGACCTGTGCCGCAGTGCTGCGAAAGACAAAGCAGCAATTGATACCTCTAAAGGGCATAACGCATCTCCTACAAAACAAATCAGCTGCACCAACTGGTGAGAAATGCCCTGTACATCATAATGATCCATGCTCAGTCTCCACAAAGTGAGGCCTTAGAGATGCTATTTACCATAACCCTGACACTGCTTTACCAGCAAAAACATCAATCAGTGTAATGAGCACGCAAACAGGAAGGGTGCTACTGACTAGGGTGCCAAAGTCCAATCTCAGACACACTACTGCCGCACTCATTTAAAATGCAGGAGGTAGACCTCACACTGAAAAAAACAAACTTGAGGAGTCTTTCTTTAAGGAAGAAGAAGAAAACCTCAGCCCCTGACCTACAAAATGCCCAATAGATGTAGCCTTAAAAAAGACTGTTACAGCGCTGCTAGGCACCCATAATCTGTAGGTAACTGCTCCCCAGCTGAGAAGTCAAATATTGATGTACTCCCCAGAGGATTGCCACAACCGTCTATAAATATCACATATAAACTTTGGGACGAAGGACTTGAAAATGATCAACTCGTCCTGGACCAGCGTTCTGCATGCATTAGGCTTCTCAGTGGGGTAGCTGCTGCACCAAAAACACTTTTACAAATCGCACAGAATATTTTTGATGAAGGGCTTGAAACTGATCATCCCATACTGGACACACCTTCTGTAGGCAGCCACTTCTCAAGGGTCTGACAGGGAATCACTGAGTTCTGAAACTCTAGCCAGAGCTGCAGCCATTAACAGGTTTACTTCTAATGTAGACCCCGAAGGGTGACAGCCCCCCATTCTCAACCCCAACGATTCCTACTGCTCTATCATGCAGAGCTGTAATGACCAACATTTAAATTCACCATATCCTATGTCACTGGTTACACCACCAGACGCGTAAGGATCCCACCAGACCTGCGTCAAGTATAAAACGTCAATCACCCTAATCAACATACCCCGACAGCAGTACAGGATTGAGTGGTTGTCATAATCAGAGCTTTGAAACAGAATCTACCGGCGAGGCTTCCACAGGAGCAGCCAGCAAATACGCTACTGGGTGTTGGGATTGGGAACTGTCTTTTTTAAGCCCCACGATTCCAGACTTTCAGAATGATGTTTGTGGGGGTACCCAGAAAGTGGTACTCTGGTGATCCAAGCTAATATATAACACACCCTCCGTTCACAGATAATGCCCTGGAATGTGGGTTTTTAGCCCAAAAAGCAGTGCTAGGGTCATTTGTGAAAGACATGCACAAGTTTGTCAGAAAACTAAAGTCTAATCTGATCTCTAAGGCCATAAAACTGTGGAAGACACAAACCGAGAACCGAACCTTGAGGGATGTACAGAAGGAGATAATCCAAAGGGTGCAAAGGTGTACAAACAAAGTGCTGCAGTCTTGTGAATTAGCCATTGCAGACATGGAGGCTATTTCATTTTGACAGTGTCTGTGGCGACCTCTAAAACACAGGGGTTCCAGCTCTATTAATAAACCAGTCCAAAGCCCCAAATCTAAAAAGAAGGTCAAGACATCACTACTAAAGTGTGACAGATCTTACAAGACCTCAGGGACCTGAGGGCCAGAAATAAGTTAGAATCCAGCAAATCAGGTCTAAAAGTTCCAAATAACATGACAGTGCACCCTAAAAAGGCACGGGTTAGACCCCCAAACACAAAGTTAGGAGTCGGCTCCAGGCATTTTAAGTTTTCATGGGGCAAATCTGACAGACACAGACATGTCAATCACATGTTTGGTCTAGAAGTAAATGCACCAGCCGGGAGATCAGGGAGGCCACCTCTAGCAAATACTCCAGAGATAGCTCAAACCGGTTCTGGGGGGCTGTCTAAGAAAAATGGTGAGCTGGTAAGAGACACAGTTGGGCTAATAGTGCCAAACAGCAGAGGCTTTTAATCAGTAAATTGAAGAAAGCCAGAATGTTTGCTATAAGGAGGCTAAAAAATGCAGTGCCTCAGAATCAGAGCCAGCCCACCCAAAATGATTTGCCGTAGAGCTCAGCATCCACAACAGACCACCAATCTAAGAATTCAGAGATGGTGTTTGTAGAAAGTGTCAGAAGGTACTGGCCAAATATAGAGAGATTTAAAGATATGGAACACTATGAAGAATTCAGGTTTGTTAATTTAGAATGTATAAAATCATGGTCTGGGTCTCTTAGCAATTCACCAGGCCGTACAAACTCTCCTAGAGCGCTCGTTACATGAAGTGGGCCCTGATGATTGCTTTCAGCTCTGTTTCCATGGTGAGGGAATTGACACCCCCCTTGTCACCAGATGCTCGAGGTGCAATGTATTTGACACAGTGGAGTTTTTAGAAAACCTTTCAAAACATTTACATAGAAAAGAAGAAATTACCACCTTTGAAACCTTCAGAATAGTCACCCCTGTGTTAGGGGTCATGAGGGGTGCATGTCCAGACCTTTAAAGAACATATTTTGGAATAAAGTCATTGGAAAAAATAAACGGTGGTTGCTCAACTTTAATAACGGTGAGACAAACAAGAGTCTGGCAGCGAGCATCGCGGGGTTATTAATGGCTCGCAGCACCTGCAATGCAGTAGTGCTGTCCAGAGTGGCTCAAGCCCATGGTGCGCTTGAAATACCTCCTGACAGACTGGTTTAGATTAGATTTATTTTGACATCACTTAAAAGTTCTTTACTTCAGTTGATCATGGAA
The DNA here is from genome assembly GCF_031143425.1 of Pleurodeles waltl. Taxonomy (NCBI): domain Eukaryota; kingdom Metazoa; phylum Chordata; class Amphibia; order Caudata; family Salamandridae; genus Pleurodeles; species Pleurodeles waltl. The sequence goes on from NC_090447.1 coordinate 301,085,256, forward strand.
ATACTTCACATCTGGAGAGCCTGTAAAAAGTAAGACCGTTTACATACTGCATCAAGAAAACCACTTTTACTGTATCTTGAACCTGAAGGCTTTTTTAGGAGCCAAGTACGTGTGTTTCCATTGCAAATCACCCCTACAACACACAGGCAACTCATCAGCATAAAATGCATTGTAAAATGCGTCAAAGGGATGGATGCATTATAGTTGATGAACAGAAGGTAAGATGTCCTCTATGTAACCTATTCTGTTGCTTGCAAACCTGCTTGAGCATACACACTTGGGTTATTCAGTGCACCCCTCAAACAGACTGTGCAGGGTGAGGGCACTACACAGACCCTAATCACAAAGGCAAAGGTATGAAATGCCCCAGGTGTAAGGCGTCTTTTCCCCTGGGGACAGAACACATGTGTTACATGACTAAAGACCGGCCACAGACCAAAACAGAAGAATACAAAGTGTTTGATACAGAGCGTACCAAAGAGACCGGAGTGGACCAGCCTAAATATATTTCACGCACCATCTAATTTCCGATGAAAACTGAGAGTTTGAAGGCCTTTCTTGGGTGAACAAATTCCTTTATACCTTCATGCAAACAAAATTCAAAGATTATACCCTGATAGATCATGACTCAAAAGTGTACGACTCATTCTGTATTTTGCAAAATATGATACGTGAAAAGATGTCTGTAGATATAATCACCCAAGGCTCCAAACTGATGCTGCTAACAGCTGTACCTTTACAGATAAGGTTCATAGATACTTTGAATGTTCTACCCATGAAATTGAGCAAGTTGCCAAAAGCGTTTGGTTTTCTAGGCTCTAAAGGTTATTTCCCATACTTTGTTAACACAGGGCTAATCAGAATCACAAGGGCCCCATGCCTCTGCCTGACAGCTATGGGGTTGAGTGTATGATGTCCAAGGAGATAGAGAGTTTTCTACAGTGGTCCGCCGAAAACTGTGAAAAGACGTTGCATTTTCAAACTGAGTTGAAAAGTTACTATCAGGCAGATATAATGATTTTGAGAAAAGCTTGCAATCTCTTCAGATAGGATGTTGTAGAGATGACAAAAGAAGAAAACCTTTCTGAAACCCATTATTGTCAAGATGACAGAATTTATAGAGTACATCGACCCTTTACAGCACCTAACACTGGCTTCCAAGTGTATGTCTATCTACAAGCACATCTTTTTACAACCTGAAAGCATAGCTCCAGTGCCGCCCTCCCTCTATATTCTTGACCCCCTATTGAATGGCTCATGTACGTCTCTGAAAAGAAAGACATCTTCATCCACCATGCTTTGTAGGGTGCTAAATATCATGTGGGTCCGTATTTACTAGACGGTATGCTGTAATTAACAGTGTGCCAATGGCCTTTGAATCCAACGGTTGCTTTTACCACAGTTGTCCCAGCTGCTACAAAACCCTTGAGTTTAATAAGCTGATGGGCACAGCGCAATATCTTGTAAACTGTGGATTGGTTCTGAGAACCCTCTGGGAGCACAAGTGGCTCGATATGTTTACATCAGATGCAAAACTCTGCTCCTTCATTAAGGGCAAAGGTTTACCTGAAGCTTTGGAGCCCTAAAATGCCTTTTTTTGGGGGGCATACAAATGCTATACTACTGTACATGGCTGCTGGAGAGGCTGGAAAAATACATTACTACAATTTCACAATCCTTTATTCATTTGTCTACAAGATTATGTTATACCACTTAGGGCACCCCTGCATCATATACAAGGACTTTAAGTCCCTCGATGAATACTTTGGATTAGTTAACTGTCAAGTCTACCCATCCAGGAGGCTTTACTTCCCCATACACCCGTACAGAGTCAATGGCAAGCTAATGTTCCCCCTATGACAAACATGTGCTGAAAGTAAAGAGACTGGAGTGTGCAGACACTCTGAAGAACAAAGGGTGATCACTGGGACATGGTGTATTACTGTGCTGCAGGCAGCTTTGGAGAAAGGAAAAATACACAAAGTTTGGCACTTTGAACTGACTGCAACACAGCTCCTTTCTGTGTATTTTAACTTATTTCTCATTGATAAGCAGGATGTGTCGGGGTTTCTAGAATGGTGTATAAACAACACCTCAAAGCAGAAATATATTGATGATTTTTACGCTCATGAGGGTATATGCTTGAGAACCGAGTACATAGACGGGAGGCCTGCCAGACGACAGTTAGCTAAACTCTGCCTACATTCCTTATGGGGAAAATTCCCCCAGCACACAAACTTGTCGAACACCACCATCATAATGGATCCTGACAAACTGTTTAAATATCTTTTTTGGGGCATCTTATGAGGTGTCCAGCTGCGAGTTTATCAGCAACAAAACTACTGCTCTGTGTTGGAAATACACAAAAGAGTACCCCACAACTTGTAACAATATAAACTTGTTTATCGTCTGTTTTATAACCGCTCATGCCCATTTAGAGCTTTACAATGATACAGACGCCGCAACTGCAGGATGAAGATCCTTAGCTTGGTGATTATTTAGGTGATTTGAACAGCTAGCTAGGGAATTTACCTCAGCTGGTCCAAATCCTACAGTTATCGTACATCGGAAAATGTGGTATGTATGAAAGTAAGACAAAGGCATTACTCTAAATGTTAACAACACAGTCAAAATCAATTTTGACAGTCTAAAGGATCTGGTGAACAAATACCCTGCCTCCATCGACTGTGAAAATGATAAAAACGATTGTTGTAAAACAACCTAGCATTGACTGGTCCCAAAAATGGTGGGAAATTACAACCATGCCTTTGTATAAAACCTTGTGCATAGTGCTTTTGCTCAATATTCACACCATTGCAACCTAAGCATATGTTACATCAAGAAGAACCAGTTTTATAAGGGTAAGGGCAGAACAGTCGTTGTATAGCTCTCAACGCGTCATACCTGTTTTTTTTTTTTTAAACCCTGTGACAAACACCGGATATTCATTATAGCTAAACAGATGTACCCCAGAAAACACAGAGGGCCATATTTATACTTTTTAACGCAAAACTGCGCCGCCGCAGTTTTGCGTCAAAAAATTTACCGCCGGCTAATGCCATTTCGTAGCGCCGTGCGGGCGTAAAATTTATACTTTGACGCACGGCGGCGCAATCAACAGGTGGGAGTCATTATTTTTGCCGCACACCGCAGCATCAAGTCGTAAAGGAAAACGACGTTAATGCGTCGGAAATGACTATGGGTCTATTTACAACACCGCAACCCGGATATGCACCGTTTTTTGACGCAATAGCGTCAAAAATACCCGCGAACACTGCAAGTGCACCAGAGGAGAGCTAAAATGGATCCCAGATGCCACTAGAGACCCCAGGAAGATGACAGCAGACCAGGAACCAGCCAGGACGATCCATACAAGAACCAGGACATTTATAGAAAGAAAAGAAAGTGTCGCTTCAGTGCAGAGGAGCAGGAAATCCTGGTTAAAGAGGTGACAGAACACCAGCACCAACTGTTTATCACCTCAAAGTTGCCAATCAGTAGGAGAGAGGCCATATGGCAACAAATTGTTGACAAGATTAACAGTGTGGCAGAAGTATGCAGGACAGTCACCGAGTGTAAGAAACGCTGGCATGACTGCAAACGCAGGACAAAGGAAAAGATGGCCAGGAACAGGAAGGCAGGACTGCAGACTGGAGGTGGGAGTCTAGCACACCAGGAGGCCCTGGACCACATGGAGGAGATGGTCGCAGCCGTCATCCCTGAGGAGATCGTCACAGGGATTCAAGGACAAGACAGCGCAGACTACCACGAGACAACGCACATGCAGGGTAAGTCGCATGGAGAATTAAAATACAATAATGTTGACTGTAAGCAGGGGGGAAATATCTACAACACATTGCATGTAAGTCATCATATACATGGAGTGGCATGGGTAAAGGGGTACTGCAGGGGGGCATGGCCTGCACAAACATAAGCTGGGGCACAACATTACACTACACCAACAACAGTCCCATGGGGGCATGCTGTCATGCCAACAATGGAGCAAAGGGAAAGCCTCGACAGGAGGGAAGGCCACTACGTCAAACTTACATCCTGGCACTCGTCAGCCAACATATCTCCTACAGTAACTAGGGGACTATTAGCAATCCTCTAGCCAAAACGACAACTGCAATGTAACTGCAACAACACTTGCCACTACCACCTCTGATCTGTGTGCAGCTCTAGTAGCCAATGGCAGTAACCTCCCCATGGAACACACATACCTAAATTAGGGGGTGAGGATGACATCTGCAACAATCTCCTGAAACAAGACAAAGGTCCCAGTACACGCAAATGTCAATGCCCATAGGTGTCACAAACATCAGCCAATGTAAACAACAATAGGAGTGACACAGCACCAAGGACACACCCATGCTGCATATGTCAGGGTCCATCCTGTGCCTGGCTAACAAGGCAACATCACAAATGTCATACTGCTCAGACAACAGCATTGAGGAGGGGACACATGGAACTCGTCACTGAAATACACCTGCACAGTCAGAGGACGAAATAGGACACTGATACGACTATCAGGGCAATCCAATGTAACACACATTACCCAACATCAGCAGGACACATTAACAATATCAACATCCATATCACATCATAACATTGCAAAACATAGGATATGCTACAAGTCAATTACAATTAAGTCGATGTGAACGCTCAGGGATTGGGGCAGGTCCTGAGAGTCAAGTGTGCTGCCAGGACCATCAGAACACCCACAGCCAGTGAAAGGTCTCACCATGAGAATGGATATACACGGAGGGTCAAGTAGGACAAAAAGTTGGCTATTCTCTATTTGGCAGAAAGCAACACCTAGAGGGGATGAGGCTGACAAGTCTGATAACTCAATAACATACATGTGACACACAGGTGGGCCATAGGCCTGAAACAATGCCCATCTGAAGGACAGCAGATATCAATACAAAACAAGATCACAAAGTGAATTCATCAAAAGGCAGGCACGTCACGTCAAAATTGTCTCAACACAGACACACTAATTGTACCCTGTTTCATTGCAGAGGAAGATGGATCTCCTGCCAATATGCATGTCCCAGAGTTCCCTGATGACATGGATGACGAGCCCATAAACATTCCCCAGGAGACCATCCAAAAGGTCCTTGAAACCCTCCAGACCCCACCTTCAGTCACAAGGAGGAGCACAGAACAAGCAGCCAGCGCAGAGGAATCACCCACCACCCCAATTGCAAGACCTGTCAGCTCCAATACAGCTGAGGACTCTGACGACACTGGCACCAGCTTTGAAAGAACTGTAGTTGGAGTACAGCGGGAGCTGGCCAAGGAGGTGCGGGTGGGGATGCAAACTATGGCAGCCAGCCTTGAGGGGGTGCGTTCGTGCATGATGTCATGCAGGGTCGATTGGTGGTCGATTGGTGGTGCTGCTTCTGTTTGGGTCCCGGCAGAGGTGCTCTGTGGGCGTGTTGAGCCTAGCCCACTGGACTGTCCTGCAGCTGTCACACTGCTGGGGCCTGGGTGTGCTGCAGGGACAACTGTCCCCGCTGTGGCTGGGGCCACCTGGGGAGAACCGGTGGTTGTGGTGGTGGTGGCTGTAGTGGGCAACCTTGGGCCACCCTGTGTGAAGCCCACCATGCTCCGGACGCCCGATCCGACTGGTATTTACGGGCCATCCTTCAGAACCCCGACTGCACCTGCAGGATGTGTTGGTACCTCATGGCCCGCCGCTCAAATTCATGCCTCTGTGCAGCAGTCATGTTTACAGCTGTGAAGACAAAGGGCAACTATTTACCATAGGAACTGCATTGTGTGGAATAGCACAAGTGGTCAATCTGACAATACATCTACTGTACTTGTAACAGCTCATATCACCATACAGATCATTGAAAGTCTCAGAGGAAGTACATGGAAAGCCTCCCTACAAAGGTCATCTCACACATAGCACATACAAAATCTACATGATGGGTAACAACTGGCAATAACTTGTCATCAAAGTACTGACAGTTGCAGCTAACAATCATGCTGCACCTCCTCTGCCTATTGCCTGGACTACATATGTCAGTGTATGTGATAACAATCACAAACTTCAAGGTCTGCAATTTGTAATGGGATTTGCTAGTATAGTACGTACTCATGTGCCATAACTGAGTGTGTACACTAGGTTCAAAACCATATTTCATATATTCACAAGTATGTGTAACATGCTGGTTGCTTCAGTCCTAGGTACCCTATTCACAAACCCATGCCTGTGTTTGAGGGGGGGGGACAAGAACAACAAACAATCCCAAAATAGATGCACACGCAGGAGTGTATAGAAAGCTCAACATGTTTTTGGCTCCACACACACACCACCAGTAAGGGCTATCAACAAATTGGAGTCAGCTAAACCTTGTCCTATCCAAGGTCCACACATGTCAAAATGTACTGACCTAGGGCAACATCACATACTTCCAGTGAGGCATAATTTTCAACAGGCACAGAGGAGCAAGAACACCCATGATCTTGAATAGCATGCACACCTAGGCCGTTGCACTCTTGTCCCACACACTTCTAGTACAACTTGTGGAAGTACATGCTCCCAGAAGATCCAACCTACAGTGTACTCAGTACATCAGTTAATAGGGAAGCAGCAGTCTTCAGACAAGCCATTTGCAGAAGCTATCTGGGAGAATGTCAGTCTGACATGCAGACTCAGTCTGAGACGAGTCACAGTGCAACTCTTATTGTAACTAGTGTATTCCACATGACTCACCCCAGTTCCCATAGTGGGCCCTACAGGAATGGCCTACAAACCCAAGATCAGACAAATGGATAAGAATTGGTCAACTCAAAATAATGTGATAACTGAAATCCCACTAATGGAACAAGACTAATGATTGGGCAGCGCATCACACCTTGCAATGTGTTCAACACACAGGAGTCCATCACACATCACCAGCAAACACAAAACATACCACACATGTCAACACTCACTGTAGGTGTCGGGGTACTCAAAACGAGCCACCTCTCCCACTGTGTACGGTGCAGGTCCACCTGTAAAGCATGGAAGGAATAATATGCTCAGAATCCGTGCACTGACAAACAATTTCAAATACAAATACAATGTGATAAGCTGACATGAGTAATGAAACACTTTCAGACATGCTCATACTGCATGGAATAATTCCTGGGCAACATTTACATAGGATGGGTCTCCTGCTACAGTTACACACACTTCTACACACATGCAGTGGCCCTGACTGTCATGTGGTGGCAAACATGCACCTCCATTAGTGTGCAGCAACAATATAGGTGTGTATTCATCTCATCATGTGCATCCAAGAGAGACATCCAAAAGCTGGTTACTTGAGGACTGCATGACCTGTCAAACAGCCTATGTGGTCATGACACATTTGTGACAGTTAGGTACATGGTACAGAGGGCCAGGTACTTTGGCAATACCTCATGTTGTTACAGTTTCATAAATTGATGTGTCCAAACAATGGTGATGGGCACCAAACATAGATGTTTGCACCCTAGACCATACCTTTGGACTGCCATCCCTAATCGGATTTTAGCACAAGTAACAAAAAATACCTGTCTAAGATGTTAGCTGAGGGCACCTGACTCCTTTACAAATATGGTTCATGTTCAGATCTGGCATGTATCAATAAAATATGAAGGAGTGCATTTATCCCAAACAGGCATAGCACTTCCGTGAACACTTTCCCTACACACTCACCAGACACACATGAGACATATGTCTGGGCCACATTGCTATCATCAATTGACGTGAAGGCAGCACTCATTTTCAGCATCATGTAGGGTTTCCGATGTCAGTCTAGCTATAGCGTCAACATATGTAGGTATGATGTTACTACATCCATACTTCACTGGCAATTGTGACCTGTAGAGTCCTGATTGCGTCATTAATGTTTTGCTTGTCTGACACAAAGGCGGCACTACATTACATTCAGCAACAAGCAACCTGTAAGTGTGGAAAACATGAGCTGTCTGACTGCTAGCATTTGTCATACTTCACATAGTGCATAAATTACCCTGTATGTTTCCCTAGCATTACACACAGTCAGCTACTTATCTGGCAGATTGTGTACCAATCATCTCATGTCACTACACAGCTTTTAATTGTGCACATTTACATGATCTGTACTCACCAACATGGCCACCAATCATGATTCCCAGGTGGTCCAGCAGATCTTGCTCCCTGGAGATCAGGTCAGCCCAGCGGTGCTTCAATTGATGCTCATTCCGTTGGCTCCCATACAGACGCACCAAGTGATGGCGCACCTTCCCCCACTGGACTTTTCGGGCCTCCGTGTGATACCCCTGTATCACCCTACCCCCAGCCTCCAGCATCAGTGGGAGGAAATGGCAAACCAGCCATATGAACCCCCCCCCAATTCCTCCTCACCCATCCTGGAAAGACGTGGCCTACCAGACATTTAGGCACAGAAAAAGGGGAAAAAGTAGTAGTAAAAAGAAAACAAAAGGGGGAAATGGGGAAAGTTTGAGTGAGGAAATACAAAGAAAACTTAACAAATAGAAGAGCCCAACTATCCCCTATATAACAGTACCCACAACAGACTCCCACAGACAATAAATACAGCACTGGACTGGACAAATTTATACAACACACACTCAGACAGTATTCTACAACAATATATTGATGACAAAACAACAAGTAAGATGGCACTCTGGACACAAAAGCACAAATTCACAGGACAACACTTTACACACAGCCACACAGTCTAGAATAATCAGAGACTGCAAAGTGAACGTGAAAGTACACCCACTGTACAGATTCTGTAAACAGGATATCCTATTACATCACATCCTGCATAACATGGCCGCCGTTTTTTTCCATTATGCGTCATATTTTCACGCATACAGGTTGTGCGTCATATTTTTGGACGCACAGGAGTGCAAATAATGCAGAGTCAAAATATTTTTAATAATTTGTAAATAATATTTGTTTGCGGCATAATTTACAGTTCCAGGGGTGAAAATTAAGCCGCAGCCAAATATTATTTCTATTTATAAAAAAAAAAAATGACTCTGCATTATTTGCACTCCTGTGCGTCAAAAATTATGACGCACAAGCTGTATGCGTGAAAATATGACGCATAATGACAAATATGTATTTCATTTGTCCAAATGAGTAATGGAATTTTGCATGACCAAACGGTGCTAAGTGATAAACACTGGGGTTAGCTATAGCAAATGTCCCTTATAAGATGTATAGAAGGTATTCACAGTGCAATAGTAATGATTGGCCATAATGGATTTTACTCATAATTGCGCACACATGTAGGTAATTGCTGATTGCAACTTTCAAATTATGTAAGAGCTAACAGGATGTCTTCATTATCTAATTTGTGAGCACATGTATCAAGCTATTCCAAATAGCAAAATGGCCATTTAGGTAATGCAATTGTCGCCTAAACCTTTTTTGGGGGTAACCATGTGCTAATTACGAGTTAATGTAGCTAAAATATGTTTCACTATTGACATGTTGGGCACACATGCCCCTTATGCCTATGGCCTACAGTACCTTTCACACGGGAAGCAATCTACAGGTGATAGCAGGCCTTAAAAACTCCAAGCCAGTGTATTATTTGAGCTGACTTCCATGCAGTGAGATGGTACTACGACAATGGTAGGCATAGGAAAGGGTGTGGCACACTGGATGACTCTTGTGAGTGTGTGTGTGTGTAGATGAGGGAATCTCAGGGTACACATATCAGCATTTCAGGGACCTCTTCAGACAGGTGGGGTGTGACCAGGCGCATGGGTGTGTAAGGTTTTTAGAAAAGGGTTGACATGTAGATGGGATGTGATGTGCTGGATGCTTGTCATATGTGTGGCACTTGTGCTGTGTATGTTCTGCTTATGTGTAACTCTAGTGACAGATAGTCATTGCAAAGATTGTATGTAGTTGGAATTACTGCTGCCAAGAGTCTGGTCATACATTCCTGTTCCTGAAGCAAAAGCATGTCAACTGCCTGATGTATGAGGCCTGTTTTCCCCTAGTTGAGTGATGATGTTTTAGTTGTGTGCCATATGTTGCGATGAACCATGTTTCCAACATGTATGTGTGTAATAGGTGTTGTCCTCAGCTATTGCCCTTCAAAGGTGAACTGTACAGGATGTCAGTCATTTACATTGTGTGTGTATGTGACCGTTGTATGATAGGCATCACATTTGTAATGTATTTTTCTCTGTCCTGATTGTTATATCATTAATGCTCTATGAGGCGACACTCTTCTTCTGATATTTAGAGCTAAAGGTGTGCCAAAATGAATAGCCAGACCATGATGTGGTGTTTGTTATCAGTGTTTATTTACAATAGTTAATTAAGTGGTGATGGTGATAATATTTTAAAAAAAATGTTCACAATGTGTTGGCGCCTACGCACTCCAGCAGCCGTGTTTGGTTGTTCCCCCTCCTATTGCAGGGCTGCATCCTCCTCTTCCTCGTCTTCAGGCATGTATGGGTCTGGTTCCAGGAGGGGAATGTTCCTTTTGACACAAATGATGTGCAATATTGCACATGTGAGGATGATCCTACAGACCATCTCTGGGGAATATAGGAGGCTACCACCAGTGATGTCGAGGCAGCGGAACCTTGACTTGAGGAGGCCAAAGGTCCGCTCGACAATGCTGCGTGTCCTCTTATGGGTCTCGTTGTATGCACGCTCGGCAGCAGTACTCGGGTTGCCAAATGGTCTCATTATCCATGGCTGGATGCCATACCCCTGATCAGCTGAAAGAGAAAAAGAATGGGATCATGTTGATGTAGATGGCCCTATTGAAAAGACCTTTCATGGCAGTAGTTGTCTTGTGTTGTCTTTGACTCTTTTGTGTACTGATGTGACATCCTATATTTGTAGGCTATACCATCTGCATTGTGTTGTTTCCTTGGCTGAGCAAGTGTTTGTCTGCTAACAGTTTGTCATCAGTATGTTTTTGGATTTTCAGTGCAGTGTGCCCTCCCTAGCATTGTGACTTGTGATACAGGTGTCCTTCTGTCTTCACTTGGGGTGAGCTGATAGTTCAATGTAGAGGTTTAAATTGTAAGTGTTGTTAACACGTCCATATCAAAGTACCCTGGACATCCCATACCTTTAGACTTATGCAATGTATTAATGTAAAGGTCATTGGGACACTTACAATTTGCAAGGTGACATTTCGGCAACCACACTCATTAATGTCTTCACATTAGGCTGTACAGTAAAATCCAATGTGTGACAGGTTCAATGGTGACTTAAGAAACATGGCTAGTGATGTAAGGACCTCAGTGTGTTCCTGTCTAGATGTTGCTGTTGTGGTGTATGTGTTGTGTGCCCTAGAGGGTTGCTGTGCAGTGTGTATATAAGTAGGTTTTTGTACTTACCAACAAGTAGTCCATTGCCATACCGTCCATCCTGGAAGTGTTGGTTGATGGTGCAGTGACGGAAGATGAATGAATCATGTACACTCCCAGGATATTTAGCCACAATGTTGGTGATCAATCCCTGGTGATCAACTATGGCCTGCACGTTGATTGAATGTGTGTGCTTCCTGTTGCGGTAAAGGTGTTCAGTTGCAGCAGGTGGCACATGTGTGCAGTCGATTGCACCAAGGACGTGTGGGAAGCCACTGATTGCATAGAAACCCTGTTTAGTTTCCTGCTGCTTCTGCAGTGTGTTAGGGAAGCAGATGTGGCGGGGTGTCAGGCGAATGATGGCATCCAGTACTTTGGGCAGAAATGCGGAGAATGATGGTTGTGATATTCCGCCTACCAGGGCACCAGTTGTTTGAAAAGAGCCACTTGCCAGCATGTGGAGTACGGCAAGCAGCTTTGTTTCTGTTGGTATGGTGTGGGGTGTCACCAAAGTGGGGGCCAACTGCTGTTCAATGTTTCGCAGCAGCTGCTGAATGGCCTGCCAGTTCAACCGGTACCTCTGTATGATGTCGTGTTCCCTGAGGCCCAGAAGGGTTGTTCTTGGGCGGAATATCCTCTCCTGCCTTCTGCGCTGCCTTTGGGGTCCCTGCTGGTGTTGTTGTGGCTGCTGTTGCTGCTGCTTGGCTCTGTGTCTGCATGCACACTGGATTAGAATGACCTCCATGTCTCCCTGTTGCTGCTCTGCTGTTTGTTCTGTGTGTTCTGATTAAATACAGGTGTGTTTGCCCCATTTTAATGCCTGCCCTGACCCAGGCGTTACTTTTTTACGCAAATCGGGCTGTGTGTCATTTTCTGGCTCCGCCTCCCGGCCGTGCGTCATTTTTGCCCGAAAGCATAAATACGACGCACAGCCGTTAAAGCCATTTTTTGGACGGGAACGCCTACCTTGCATATCATTAACGCAGGGCGGGTTGCCGCATCCAAAAAATGACGCACACGGCGGAAGTTTGTCGTACGTGGACTCGGGCGTCAAAGTTTAAATACGGGGCAACGTTTGCGCTGATCGGCGCAAACAGAGTATAAATATGCCCCAGAGTTTTTCTTGGAAGCCTTTAACAATGCTACAGAGAAACCTCACAGTTGCTTACTGGTAGATTTAATAACCAATACTCTGGAAGACTACAGACTTCGGGTGGCTATTTTCCTACCTGATCTCAATGTCTCTTACATGCTTTAAACCAAGTGTAAAGCCTATAAAAAGAATAGTTAAATAGACTCCAGGAACATTTACATTCTAGACCTTATAATACATGGTATTGACCATTTTGGCGGGTCTATACTGAAATGTAGCCCTAAAAAAAATGCTAGTCACTGCCAGCCCAAAGCAAAGAAATTCCATCCTGTGTGTGGCTTCGGACGATTTAGTAGATGCCATTTCAGAGATCACCTCAAACACCCTAAAAGGTCATGTCCCTATATCAGAGCACCAGTTCCATGTTTTGAAGAAGAAGCACCACCTTATCAAGAAGCTCAGTAATAAATGGGCTTCCCTCATTTCTAAGAAGAAACTGGTAAAGTAGTTGGGGGATTTTATGGGTTCTTTGTTGCCCAAAGCTTTACCCCTAATCACCAGCCTCCTAAACAGGACCTGATGGAGAATGCCCAAAAGGTGTACTTGGTGCCACAGCAGCAGCTTGAACAGTTGCGGTCATCGACGGGAGATGCCTGGATATACGGAAAATGAGATGCAACGCCTGGATGCCGAGATTCAAGATATTTTGAACCATACTGATTTAAAATCTTAGGAGAAAGCTGGTCTTTACTCCAGCACTCTTCAAAACCTTTTAAAATAGTACATGCAATTGAATGCTGAGAAAAATAGGCTGACTTTATATGCCCCTGACTCTGAACAGCCTTCACAATCCCCTTCAATGCCTCAAGAAACACCGCCGTCCTCAGGCAATTTTGTTGAATAACTTTTAGAAATATGTCAAAGCTATAGCGGACCCACGCAAATGTTGCTAAGTAAATGGAAGCTTCCAAATGCCTGGCCTTGTGGAATGAGAAAGGAGAATTCCACTACAAAGGGCAGCTAGTTGTAGGCTCTCACATGTATGACCTGGCCAAATGTCTTATGCACCCCAAAACACTATCACTCCAGAAAGTGCCTAGTGGTTAGGAACAGTTTCTATGAGCCACTGTGGAACTCAACATTCCTTCCATGATCATCGGCCGAACATAGGCGATTGCTTGAAAGTTTGAAAGGTCTGACTTATACCCCCTAAAGTACCCCAAAACCCCCACCCTGAGATGCCAGCAACCTCTTTTTTCCCCATCTGTCCCCCTCTTGGAGCACTATGGCTCTGCCTTTGGAACCTTAAAAAAAATACATTGTCCAAAATGAACACGTGGATAAATGTCTGATGTTTCTTCTGACTTTTGAACTTATGTATGTATATGTGGGCCTGTGTTTGTGGGTATATTTATGACGTAGTTAACATATCATTATTTCTTCTTTTATCTCTTTGGAAAATGTTATCCTTGTGTTGCATGTACTGCAAGAACTGATGTGTAAATAAACCTTTTAATTTTGCAACATGTTTCTGTCATCTTTTAAAAAGCAGTTTAAATGGGGATGCTTGCGTCAGAATAAAAGATGCAGACTCTGTATTCAAAGTATTTTTATTTATTTATTTATTTATTTATTTTAGACAGCCATCATTACACGAGAGGAGTTACATGACCTTACACTTTTGACAAACTGAGTAACATGTTTTAACAGCGTTTGATGTAGACCGAGAGTTTTCTTTTACATGCTTCATAACAACACAATCATTATTAACTAGATCATTTAAATATAGATTTTTAAAACTTCTAAACGTCACACCCTCTGACATTTTACTAATAAATATATACATTGCTCCCAGCATGTGATATAGAGAGAATTCTGTACCTGCATTTTGTTGTACTCCACCCTTGTCGCAGCTTTTTTAACATATTTGAATATAGGTCTTATATAAATGACATGTTCGTGGAACACAGCTGTATTGTCAAACACTGTGACCTTGTCTTTATCTAAAAACAGGGCTGCACAGTGAATTCCTTCCTTGTAGTGCGGATCTGTGTTAAAGACGAGAGTGAAGGGTCTTTCAGACCCTATTTCTTCAGGTAGAGCATTGCTTGGAAAAACACCTAAAAAAGATTTCTTGGCGTATTAAGGGCGGCTTAAGAAATCCTGAACCTGAAAAGTATGCATTTTTCAATATTTTAAAAATAATCAAACAAACTATGTTGGGCGTGATTGATTTTAATGACATTGTCAAATACAGAGAATACAACCATGTTTTCATTCGCAGCCATGGGTTGTCTAAGACGTATTTCAGGTTTTAGATTTACATTTTTTGATCAAGCTATAGTGGTCGCCATCTTCCTTGTCAGGAGTCATATCAAAGGCAAACAGTGTGTAGCCCGTCCCATATCCTTCTCTTGACTCGATGACTCCAGAGTCATGCAGGTGCTTCCTGGTTATCGAAACCAAGCCCAGATAAACCTGGGTGTGTATGGTTGTTCAGGAATCACAGCCCCCTCTTGAAAAAGTGCCACATAGTTGATGTTGTAGTGTTTGAAATTGAAAGGGTTTGAGGTATAGAGACTGCTAAAAGCTATATTATCGACAAAACCTATGATAATAAGTTTCGGCAGTTGCTGAAAAATACATTTTGCTGTTGGGTTAATCTGATGCTGGCTGGGATGATGAATGTCTTCAGAGCTACTCTCTCAATGGCGTACTTGGCGGTCAACAGCTGTAAAGCTTTGATGTGCGCCAGTCTGACATTTGGGGGCACGTTCACTCTCCTCACAAACAAACTAGCTGACAGTATTACCAGTTTATACTGTTCTGCATCCCTGTTAATGAGACAGAAAGAGTCCTTCTTGTGGTTAAGTTTGACTTTAAGATCGATACCATTGATGAGTAGTTCGTCTTTGAAGAAAAGGTCTGAATGTATACGACCAAGGAGGTTAAACTCTCTACTGCTGGTGGCAAAGCTTGCTCTTTTAACAAAACTTTTAATGTTGCCGTCCAGCTCCTTGTCTCCAAAATGTGCTAAAGTATTCTTGAACAAGAGTGCTGCTGAAAGCTGCAAGTGCAGGGCGTTGCTACTGTAATTTAGAATACTCTCAATGTAGGCTCTGTAGGCATACATGCTATCACTTTGTGTGATGAGTCGGTCGCCGAGAATAATGTCCACCTGATTAAACATGGTTGCGATGGGGTAAGCAATCCTCACCACTTTAGCGGCGGCCAGAATGTTGGTACTATCTGCTTTTGTGATTTTGCAGACAAGATGCAGCAGAATATAGCTGCGCTCCAGATACATATCCGTGGACCCTGGCACAAAAACTCTATTGACATCAAAGGTATCAAGGCCGCTAAAGGTGATACTTCCATGAAAAACTGCTTTGGATGCTGTTCTGAGTGGGCTTTAGAG
The DNA here is from genome assembly GCF_031143425.1 of Pleurodeles waltl. Lineage (NCBI taxonomy): Eukaryota > Metazoa > Chordata > Amphibia > Caudata > Salamandridae > Pleurodeles > Pleurodeles waltl. Next base: position 301,101,107 of record NC_090447.1, read on the forward strand.
AAAACAAATCTCACTCCGATTAGGCACATTCTCCTAATGTGGACCATTTGTAACTTAACTCTTTGTTGAGAAAGGCACTTAACACACTTTCACCTTCGTAGTCATTTATCTGGTAAATATATACACCTTCTTTAAGCTCTCCACTCTCCACTATAAATATTTAATCACTAAAAGTTTATTGGCAGCTCTTTGTAAATACCCCTTTCAACGCGGACACCCTAACACAGCATAATAAAAATATGAAATGTTAGCGATAAATAAACAGGGCAACCTTTTACAGTTTCATGGTACACAGTTTGTCGGTGTTGGTGGTGAGCTTTCGGCCTTTCACTATGTATATATATATATATATAATAATACTAATATGACATACTAATCAGATATTACTAGGTGGCCTGCAGATAATTTGTTGCAGCCTCACAAGTTTTGAAATTTTAACAGCTATAAATTCAACGATTCTAGCTAGAACCTCACGATCACCCCTCCTTTAATTTTGGGGCCATATTTATACTTTTTGCCGCAAAACTGCGCTAACGCAGTTTTGCGTCACAAAAATTAGCGCCGGCTAACGCCATTCTGAAGCGCCTTGCGGGCGCCGTATTTATTCAATGACGTTAGCCGGCGTTAGCCGCCGGCGCTGCCTGGTGTGCGTGAAAAAAAACGACGTACACCAGGCAGCACCGGCGTAGGGGGATATGGAGCTTGGGCGCCAAAAAATGGGGCAAGTCAGGCTGAGGCAAATGTTTCGCCTCAACCCGATTTGCGCCATTTATTTAGACTCCCAACCCCCATTGAAATGACTCCTGTCTTAGCAAAGACAGGAGTCATGCCCCCTTGCCCAATGGCCATGCCCAGGGGACTTATGTCCCCTGGGCATGGCCATTGGGCATAGTGGCATGTAGGGGGGCACAAATCAGGCCCCCCTATGCCACAAAAAAATAAAAATAAAAACTTACCTGAACTTACCTTAATGTCCCTGGGATGGGTCCCTCCAGCCTTGGGTGTCCTCCTGGGGTGGGCAAGGGTGGCAGGGGGTGTCCTCCTTCCGAGCCCACAGATCCCTTAACGCCTGCCCTGACCAGGCGCTAAAAAACGGCGCAAAAGCGGCCGGACGTCATTTTTTTTGACCCGCCCACTCCCGGGCGTGAATTTTGCCCGGGAGTGTAAATACGGCGCACATGCCTCGGAGTCAATTTTTTAGACGGGAACGCCTACCTTGCATATCATTAACGCAAAGTAGGTGTCCACGCTAAAAAATGACGCAAACTCCATGGACTTTGGCGCTAGACGCGTCTAACGCCAAAGTATAAATATGGAGTTAGTTTTGCATCGGAATTGCGTCAAAAAAAATGACGCAATTCCGCCGCAAACAGAGTATAAATATGCCCCTTGGTCTCTTAGGATACTGATGGCATTCAAAAGATCTTACAATTCTCTGTCTCACAATACAAAACCTTTATTTCTGAAATAATCTTCAGTCAATTTTTCAAAGCCGATATGTAAGCTGGTCATCAGTGATAGCATTAACTTCCGCACATGTTGTTTGTACGCACACCAGTATTTGTCCATTGCAAGCAGCCACATCTTGATTCACCAGTTGGCTGTACACGTGAGATTGTCACACTGCAGCACCATGGAGGGATCACCAATCTTCAGATAGCGGAGAATTGCAGGTTGTTTTTCGGCTATTCTTTCCTTAAGCAACACATATAGGCCATCGTCATGACATTGGTGGTAAATCCCGCTTACCGCCACACTGACCGCCGCCAATATTCCGCCGCAGTGGCGGATAACCGTTCGGCATATTACGACACACACACACCAAACTGACAGAATACAGCCACATAAACAAATCTGCCAGCCCAAAGGTCAGTGCTAAAGTGTCAGTCCCAACACCTATACTATTACGCCAACAGAACAATGCCCAACACATCATGACCCACAAATCACCATGGCGGACATTCTATAGTGGTAAGCCATTGGCGGTACACACTCAGAATAGACACCCAAAAACTAAACTACACAACATTGGTCAATTCAAACAACACACACCTGACACCCATACACACACCACACACACACACTCACAACACTATAAAACACCCACCCACATTACCCACAACCCTTTATGAATACAAATCCTTGCCACCAGACAGAAATCAAGACCACTGTGACAAATACACACACACCCAAACATCCCTCATCACTCCACTATGCATACCCAGTCACACCACCCAACACCCACGCACTCACACACATCATACATCACACAACACCCGTGCCCCCCCATTTCACAGAGGAGGAGTTGAGGGTCATGGTGGAGGAAATTGTCAGGTTAGAGCCACAGCTGTTTGGAGCACAGGTCCAGCAGATATCCATTGCAAGGAAGATGAAGCTATGGCGCAGAATGGTGGACAGGGTGAATGCCGGGGGACAGCATCCAAGAAAAAGGGACAACATCAGGAAGAGGTGGAACGACCTATGGGGGAAGGTACGTTCCTTGGCAGCAAGGCACCAGCTCGCCATACAGAGGACTGGCAAAGGACCCCCACCTTCTTCCCAACAGCTCACAGCATGGGAGCAGCAAGTCTTGGCATAACTGCATCCTGAGGGACTCACTGGAGTAGCCGGAGGACTGTGCACTGGTCAGTCAACATTTAACACTTATGACCTCCCATACCTGCATGCCATCTCACACACTCACCCTCACTCCCATCATACCACTTCATCCCACACACTGCACCAACGCAGACGACTAACCCCAATGCCAAGCCCTTCATGGCATACCAATGCATGGACAGCCCTCCAAGCCATGCATGGACACCCATCACCAAAGCATTCACAGCATAGGGGAACTAACAATCCTACAATACATCACCATACACAATAAAAGGTGGCAGAGCAAAAGCAACCATAGAGGGGAAGATAGGGATGTACAACATGTCACAGGCATGAAGCATAATACATCTCTTACATACCCTCGTGCCCTAGCCAATCTCACTGGAGATGAGGTGCCACGACTATCCAGTCTCCCAACAGAAGATGCCCCCACTGATGACAGTAACTCTGGACTCCAGGATCTGGATCAACAATGTGATCCATCAGAGACCACTGGACAGTCAGTCACCCCAGCCCACTCACAGTCCACCACAGAGCCTCCCCCATCAGTTACCAACACCACAGCACCCACCCAGTGTACCCACACCTCTGTCCCCAGGACACATCAATCAGCAGTGTGGCCATCTCTACAGGGACCCAATCACCTAATAACCACGACAATCAGGGACTTGGGGTCAGTGGCAGTGGGCACACCATTCAGGGGACAGGGGCACAGGGCAACAGGGACACTGGGAGGTCCGCCGTGCACCAGAGGGAGGACAGGCCAAGGGAACTGACTCTCCATGAGGTACTCACCATTGTCCTGGGTGCCTACCAACAATCCCAGGACACAATGGGTCAGATCCTGAACAACATGCAGGAGAACAAGCGGCTGCAGGAGGAACACCATCAAGAGATCAGGGAGAACTTACAGGCACTCAACACCACCATGATCTCCATAGCAGGGGTGCTGGCAGACATGGCCAACATCATGAGGAAAGGGACAGCACATCAGCAGGCCCTTATCACTAGCCAGTCTATTGACCAGCCCTCCACTTCTGCTGCTGGTGGTGGACAGGAGGACGCACCACAGGACCCACAGGCCACCATCACCCCTCCCGCTACAGAAGGTTAGCCCGACTGCAAACATACCCTGCGAACCAGACAGAAGCCAGAGACACTTGCCAAGACCAAGACCACCGCCAGGAAATGAGACTCTGATGATTGTCCCCCTTGTGTCTCACCCTGTCACATTGTCCACTTTGAACTGACATTTCTCCCCTTCCTACGGCCCCTTGGACACTGGACCTGTGCTACAAACTGACTGGAACAATACCCTGGACTTTCCTCCACAATCACCCCATTCCATTACAGTTTGCTCTCAATTATACAGCACTACAATAAACACCCTTGAACACAATATTACTAACACTGTTTTATGTGTCTTAAATGTGCATTTGTGGGAACAGTCATATTGAGTGTAAATGATCTAAACACTGTAATAGCTAAAAATTAATGACCTTGAACAGTCTGTAGTGATCGCATAATGGCCAATGTTGTCATATCACCAACATCTGGAAAATGAGACACAATAGTTGACAGTAAGTTGAGATGCAAAGGAAGCGAATGCCATCATGCCCCAGGCACATAGATAAATCAATAGTCTGAGTAATGGTCAGTTCCACTGTCTCACCTGTTTGTCATTGGAAGTATTGTTGTATAACTGATGTTCTGTTGTCCTCATACTCATCCTCTGCCTCCTCATCCTCACTGTCCTCAGGGTCCACTGCTGCCACAGGGCATCTCCAGTCCCCTCCTCATGCAGAAAAGGCACATACCGTCTGAGGGCCAGGTTGTGCAACATGTAGCATGCCACTACTATCTGGCAGACCTTTCCGGGTGAGTATGACAGGGAACCACCTGTCAGATGGAGACACTTGAACCTGACCTTTTGGAGGCTGAAGGTTCTCTCAATTATTATTCTGATTCGCCCATTTGCCTCATTATAATGTCCCTCAGCCCCTGTCCTGGCATTCCCTGTGCCTCTGTAGTTGGGCCATCACATTTGGGATGTTGCTATTCCTCAGGACGAAGGCGTCATGTACCAACCCAGGATACTTGGCAGTGATGTGGGAGATGTACTGGTCCACAAGGCAAGCCATTTGCACATTCAGTGAGTGAAAACTCTTCCAATTCCTGAACACCTGTTAATTCTGGCAGGGGGGACTAACACAATATGGGCCTGATTTCAACTTTGGAGGAGGTGTTAATCCGTCCCAAAAGTGACGGTAAAGTGACGGATATACCACTAGCCGTATTACGAGTCCATTATATCCTATGGAACTCGTAATACGGCTGGTGGTATATCCGTCACTTTACCGTCACTTTTGGGACAGATTAACACCTCCTCCAAAGTTGTAATCAGGCCCATTGTGTACTGTCAATCGCACCAATTGTATTGGGGATATGGCCCATTGCATAGAATCCTGCTTTTACAGTGGCCAAATCTTCCACCTGGGAGAAAGCAATGTAGCTGCACATGTATTTCATCAGGGCAGACAAGACCCTTGCTAGCACAATAGCAATCATTAGCTGTGAAATTCCAGCTGCCAAGTCCACTGTCACTTGGAAAGAACCAGTTGCCAGGAAATGGAGCACTGATAGCAATAGCACAAGAGGGGGATTCCAGTGGGATGACGGATAGCTGATATCAGGTCTGGCTCCAATTGGGCACACAGCTCTGTGATTATGGCCCTGTCCAGTCTATAGGTTAGTATAATGTGCCTGTCCTCCAGTGTAGCCAAGAACATTAGATAGGTATCGAAGGGTCAGAAGAGTGAGTAGGCTGTTACAATTTGAACAATGGAACCACAACCTCAGTGTACATGTTGCATTTATGTAATGGGACAGTGGCAATGAAAGGTATGTACAAATCTAGGCAGTGACGCAGTAAAGGTTAATCTGATAGTTGTCCATCTCCATGACATGGCGACCGCCTGTGCTGTATGTAGGGACAGGTGGAAGTGAGGTAACTCCGCCGACGTTGGACGTCATGGCGGAAGGCGGTCTTACACCACTGTGCAATCCCTGATTGGATAAGATTGGGCTCTATGGAGTTCAGTGGCCAATTGGGATCAGCGCCGGCGGTGGCAGTGTAAACTGCCATGGACTTGACTGCCATTTTCTATCTGATTCCTCACTTGTTTCCTGACCTTCAACAGGAGAACACCTGCACTGCATGTGCTGCTGTGACCTGTGTCTGGAACCTACCATGGTCTGTGTGACTGGGGAAAGGGTCCCTGCCTTCACTGCGGATTAGTTAGAGCGATTGGTAGATGGGGTCCTACCCCAGTACGGACTGCTGTATGGGCCTCCAGACCAACAGGTGAGTACACCTTGGGCATGATTCATGTGGGAATGATGCATGGAGATGTGTGTGCAAGCATTGTGTCATGGAGCAGGGATGTAATGTTATGGTGTACATGGTGTGCGCCAGGTGATGAGTGTGCAAATGGTGATGGAAATGGGATTGGTGGTCCATATATTTGACAGGCTGGATTGTATGTGTAATGGTTTCCTCACATCTGTATTGCCTCTGCAGGTTAGAGCCCATCAAAAGATGGGATTATGGCGTTCCATCGCCAAGGACGTGGGGACCCTGGGGGTCTATGTCAGGCGGAGCACCCACTGTCAGAAACAGTGGGAGGACCTGCAACACTGGGCACGGAAGACCGCGAAGGCCCAGCTGGGGATAGCCTCCAAACGAGAAAGGGGTGCCCATCGGAACCTGACCCCTCTGATGGCCTGCATACTGGCGGTGGCCTACCTAGAGCTGGATGGGCACTTGAGGGCATCACAGCAGCCACAAGAGGGTGAGTATAGTGGGCATTACTACAATAATTGGTAGGTGGCATAAGATCAAGGGTGGTGGGTGTCAATTAGTGTGTACCCCTTAATGCTAGCTAGGTCAGACATTGCAGCATCATCCAGCTCAAGGGTAATGGTTGAAAGTGAAAAAAGGTAACCTAGCTAGGATGCACTCAATGTCAGACAGGGCTTAGTGGGTCCCAGAGAGCACGAAGTTGGTGGTGTTTGGCCCTCATCTTGCTGTGGCATTTAGCCAAATCAATGGCAGTACATTGCATAGTACTCAATCCTGATCCCTGTGTGTGACGGTGCTGTGTATGCCAACAGTGGTATTGGTGCAGTAATTGACCCTGTGTTCTCTTTCTCTCTACCCCCTTTATCTTCTGTCATCCTGTCCATGTGTGCATTAGCATCATCTGGCAGAGGAGCAGGGGCACCGGCGACAGAGGGCGCTGCATCCCACAGGACCCAGGAGGCAGAGTCCACCGACGCTGAAGGAACCAGTGGGACAGAGGGCCAGGGGAGCACTATGGCAGAGACAGGAGGTGACAACACAGACTCAGCTACCTCCTCCGATGGAAGCTCCCTGGTGGTGGTGGACACCTCTGTGTCCACCCCAGCTGCAGGTACAGCGGCCACCCTCTTACCAGCACCGCCCTCCCAGTAGCCCCTCAGTGAGTTGCCCGTGCCTGCTCACCCAGGAATGTGGACAACTCCTTCGCCCCATGCACCTCAGGCCCTGCCCCAGTGAGCTCTGCTGCCCTGAATAAGGAGGCTATTGACCTCCTGTGATCCATCTCTGTAGGACAGTCAACCATTGTGAATGCCATCCGGGGGCTGGCATCCCAGATGCAGCAATACAATGCATTCCTAGAGGGCATCCACGGTGGATTGGCGGCCCAACAGAGATCGATTCAGGCTCTGGCCCCCTCTCTGAGGCAGCCATTGTCCCTGTCCCTACCATCCCCCCTCCTATTACCACTTCCCACTCCCAGTCTCCTCAACCCCAACCCATACCATGCACACATACAGGCGAGCATGCACACAAGACAACACACAAGAGTAGCACAGTCAAAAACAGGCACCACACTTCAACACACAAGCACTCACGCAAACATCCGACATTTGCAGACACAACCACATCCACTGCCTCCACTGTCTCCCCTTCCTACTTCTCCTCCACCTCCCTCACAGTCACATCCACACTCACACCTGCATGCACTGCTTCAACAACCACCACCAGCATCACCACACCAAGCAGCACACACACCTCACTAGCAGACACTTCCACAACATCCATGCACGTTTCCTCTGTGTCCTATCCATCCCTGTATGCCCCCTCCTAAAGCACATAAATGCAAGCACTTAGACACCCAACAGCCATCCACCTCACATCAGCACACTCCCCATGCACCTGCACCCAAGTCCAGCAGATGTACTCCTCCAACAAACACTCCCTCAACCTCCACTCCCATCCCTCCTCCCTCTTCCTGTACCACCATCCCTAAAAAGATTTTCCTTGCCCAACTTGACCTCTTCCCTTACCCCTGTCCTTCCCGTAAGAGCAGGGTCCCAATGACCCGGCCCAGCACCTCATCCAAACAATCCACACAGACAGTGGAGGCACCTCCTAGTCATGGAGGCAAGACAGTGATGGTTCCCACTCCACCAGCCAGAAAGGATAAGGATCCCACAGCCACTGCCATGAAGGGGGAAAAAGCCCTAGACTCCTGCCATGAAGGGGAAGGAGGCCGCACCTCCTGCCATGAAGGGGAAGAAGCCCTCGACTCCTGCCATGAAGGGGAGGAAGCCCTTGAATCCTGCCATGAACGTGAAGGAGCCTGCACCTCCTGTTATGAAGGTGAAGAAGCCCTCAACGACTGCCATGAAGGGGGAGAAGCCCTCAAATCCAGCAGAGGCTGGCAGGATGACACCACCACCACCAGTGGTCATGGAGCCATCACCTCCAACTGAGGCAGTGCAGCCCACTCCTCCTGCAGAGGCTGCGCCTTCTCCCTGCTGAGACAGTGCAGTCCTCACCTCCAGCAGAGGCTGTGCAGCCCACTCCTCCTGCAAAGGCTGCACCTTCACCCACTGAGACAGTGCAGCCCTCACCTCCAGCAGAGGCTACCCAGGAGGCACCTTCACCTGCTGACACAGTGCAGCCCCCACCTTCAGCAGAGGCTGGCAGGATGACACCACCACCACCACCACTGGTCATGCAGCCCTCACCTCCAGCTGACACAGTGCAGCCCTCACCTTCAGCAGAGGATACCCTCCTGTAACTGCTGTACAAGTATCCCCCTCCAGAACCAGTGGGAAAGTCACCCACCTGAGAGACTGTGGCCTTGCACTCCCCAGCACAGAGAAATGGGCATGGGCCCCCCTCCAGAACCATTGGGAAAGTCACCCACTCCAGAGACCGTTGCTTTGCACTCCCAAGCACAGAGAAATGGGCATGGAGCCCCCTCCAGAACCAGTGGGAAAGTCACCTACTCCAGAGACTGTGGCCTTGCACTCCTGAGCAGTGTGAAATGGGCATGGAGCCCTCTCCGGAACTAGTGTGAAAGTCACCCACCTGAGAGACTGTGGCCTTGCACTCCCCAGCACAGAGAAATGGGAATGGAGCCCCCTCCAGAACCAGTGGGAAAGTCACCCACCTGAGAAACTGTGGCCTTGCACTCCCCAGCACAGAGAAATGGGCATGTAGCCCTCTCCAGAACCAGTGAGAAAGTGCCCCAACTCAACTAAGGTGCCCCCCACCCCCTTCCCCTGAGGTGCCTGCCCACTTACAAAATGATGCCCCAGCAGAGTTCTGTGCAGTTGATGTCAGGAGACAAGTTGGGCCTTGGACTGAGCCCTGTAGCTATGTGGGCCCTCGTACTTTGGACTGGGCATTGGCCCTTTGTGGACAGTCGTACATATCATGTTCATGTGGTGGCTTTTCCCTTGCTAATACATTTTCAGTACTTCCGAAATCTGGTCAATGTTTTATTGTGCCGTGTGTCGTGTGCGATTGGTTTACATGCGCACCTGGTTGTGTGTATGGTGTGTGTGTGTGTCTGGTGTATGTTGTGTGTCTGTGTGTCACTCTCCTTTTCCTCCCTCCCTCCCTTGTGTGCCAGGCGGCTGTACTCACTGTTGTCGTCTTCATCAGCACTGGTGTTCCAGGTGGAGCATGGCGTGAAATAGCATCGGGAAGACTTGCAGTTCTGGTTCCATAGCGGCAGTGGAGTCCTCTGTGTACTTGCTGGTGAGTCTTTCGTTTTCTGTGTTCAGTTTGGGCCAGGCTTTTGATGCCATTGGCACTGCCCCGGAAATCGTGGTGGTGTGCTCTGTCATAATATGGTGGACGGTACTTTGTCTTCCGCCTGGCTGTTGATGGCTACCACCGTGGTCAGTGGTGTTAACGCCCTGGCGGATGGTGTGGTACATTGGGTGTCTATGGGAGTTCTCACTGCCATGGTCATAATTTAGCAGAAATTACCGCCGGCCTGTTGGCGGTATTTCCACCACTTTATCACTCACCACCAGTGTCATAATGAGGGCCATAGCAATCTGTCATATATATCATGGATGGTACTTAGAATCAGCTTGTTCACAGACATTCTGATGCTTGTCCTAAAAGTGAGAAACGTATGTAACGCTAAATACTATATTAATGACAAGCTACCATTGGGACTCATAATTTTCAACACAGTTTTTGTGGGGCTCAAGAGCTGACTCATTGTCTAGTTTTAAAATAAATACTGCCCATACGTCTTTCTGTAACCCTTTCTGCCATCCTTATAGCAAAATCGGTACACAAGCCTTGCATGCGACCGAGCTCTGAGCTCAGCTCGCACTCGCATCAGATCTCTTTGAACGTGGTCGACAAGATCTTAATCATATCTGGGTGGACATTTTTCTTTACTTCTGACAAACCATACACCAACCGTAACAGTTTATAGACTTTGGGCCATATTTATACTTTTTGACGCACAACTGCGCCAACGCAGTTGTGCGTCAAAAATGTTAACGCCGGCTAACGCCATTCCAAAGCGCCATGCGGGCGCCTTATTTATGGAATGACGTTAGCCGGCGGAGCTGATTGGTGTGCGTCAAAAAAAATGACCCACACCAGGCAGCGCCGGTGTAGGGGAAAATGGAGCTTGGGTGTCAAAAAATGGGGCAAGTCGGTCTGAGGCAAAAAATCTGCCTCAACCCGATTAGCGCCATTTGTTTTGACTCCCACCTTCCATTGACATGGCTCCTGTCTTAGCAAAGACAGGAGTCATGCCCCCTTGCCCAATGGCCATGCCCAGGGGACTTCTGTCCCCTGGGCATGGTCATTGGGCATAGTGGCATGTGGGGGGGGCACAAATCAGGCCCCCCTATGCCACAATAAAAATTTTTTAAAAAATACTTACCTGAACTTATCTTAAATTCCCTGGGATGGGTCCCTCCATCCTTGGGCGTCCTCCTGGGGTGGGCAAGGGTGGCAGGGGGTGTCCCTGGGGGCATGGGAGGGCACCTCTGGGCTCCTTCCGAGCCCACAGGTCCCTTAACGCCTACCCTGACCAGGCGTTAAGAAATGACGCAAAAGCGGCTGGAAGTCATTTTTTTTGACCCGCCCACTTCCGTGCGCCATTTTTGCACAGGAGTTTAAATAAGGCGCACATGCCTTGGAGTAATTTTTTAGACGGGAACGCCTAACTTGCATATCATTAACGCAAGGTAGGTGTCCACGCTAAAAAATGACGCAAACTCCAATATCTTTGGCGCTAGACGGGTCTAACGCCAAAGTATAAATATGAGTTAGCTTTGCGTCGGATTTGCATAAAAAAAAACGACGCAATTCCGGCACAAACAGAGTATAAATATGCCCCTTAGTGCGGGTCCAGCAAGCTACATACATGACAAGTTATTCTTGATGTGTATGAGACTTATAGACACTCATAAGCCTCATGCTGCAGTCCATTAATTTTATGGCCCTAACAGAGAATATAAATGTCACGTTTGAGATAAGCATTCACAACAACCACAGCAAAACCTTTAACAGGCCACATGTTATCATAGGGTACGCTTGGGGCTTCCTTTTCAATATCTGTAATATTGTATGCACAAACATATTTCCTACGAGGCTCTTTGTTTTGCATTGTGGAACTTTCTGTCCGTTTTCAACAGCATAAGAAGTAAAAATGTACGGTATTAACAGCTGGCCGTGTCCCTTCTACCACAGCACTTTTTGCTGATGCTTTCTACGGTTCAAAAAAGAAAGACTGTTGGACCTGGCCCTTTTACAAAGTAATTCCCCAGACTTTTAGCTTTTTGTCTCCTTATTTTTCTGACCTTTGTTGGCATTTTGACTCTGAGCACTTTTTCACTGCTAACCAGTGCTAAAGTGCATGTGCTGTCCCTTACAAAATTGGTATGATTGGATTATACCTAAGTGGCATATTTAATTTACCTATAAGTCCCTTGTAAAGTGGTATCCCTATACCCAGGGTCTGTAAATTAAATGATACTAGTGGGCCTGCAGCCCTGCTTGCGCCACCCACTGAAGTAGCCTGTCAAACCTATCTAAGGCCTGCTAGCGCTAAGCCTGTGTGCGCAGTTTTCTGCCTCAGGGACCTGGCATCTAAATTTACTTGCCAGGCCCAGAACTCCTCTTTTACTACATGTAAGTCACCCCTATGGTACGCCCTAGCTAGCCCTTTGGGCAGAGTGCCATGTATGCAGAAGGCAGGACATGTGCCATGTTGGTGGCCTGTCCTGGTAGTGACAAACAGCCTAACTTGGTGTCTCACTGCTCTGAGTGCTGCCTCCTCATAGGATTGCATTGGAAATGCCCTGCCTCATGTGTAAGGGGTATTGTCTGATTTATGAGGGGTAGCGTAGGCATGTTTGGTATGGTTGTGATAGTAGTGAGAAATGATGCTTACTGGTGTGGGTGTATTTTTTATTACTATCACAGAAATGCCACTTCTAGAAAGTGTGCATTTATCTGTGCTTATGACTTTGGTGTTTTGCAGCTTGCCTCCAATCCACGTCTGGGCAGACTGACAGTTGGGGCTTTGTGCATACTTCTGAGACAGGGAGGGTGGAGGTGTCACAGAGGTGCATCTGCATATTGTAAAGCCTTCCTGGGCTGACAGAAGGGAGAGGCGGGGCCCACCTGCATTTGTAAAGGTTGTGCCCTGGCCTCACACAATAGGGTTGTTTACCCCCACTGATGTTTGGAGTCTGTGCTGGAGGAGAGAAAGGGCACTCCCAGAACCAATTGTAACTGGTTGGAACCCGCTCTCTTTCCCATTGTAAAACACACTGTAAACCTAGTATAGGTACGGGGGAATTTTCCCGACACTTTAGACATCATTGGACATTCTTGGGACATTTCTGGGAGACCAGAACCTACTTGGAGTTGGATAAACATGCTGCTGGATGGACTCACCAGGAACCGCCTTGGATTGCCGCTGTTGTGCTGACCTGTGACCTGCTGGTCACGAGGAGAATCTGCTGTTACTCGCAACCTTTGTGCTGGCATGTCTTTTGAGCATTGAAGTCCTGTGTTCCCCCCTGTCCTGTCTCCAGGTGCTGGGCACTGTAGCTCCTGCACCTTGCATCTACCTGCTCCTGATCCCCTAAACAGTGCTCCCTTCTTTGAGCTGTCACACTTAGGAAGGAGTGGTGGTGAAGCGCTGTTGCTGTCAGGGACTACGCGCTTTAAAAGTGCTCCTTTTTTCTTGCCGGAATCACCACTGCAGCCCAGGAACTCCGAGCACATAAGAATTGCGCGCCTGACGTGCCCCAGGGGCACGAGAACAATGAGGACGAGAGCCAGCGTGCTCTTAGGAGATACCCCCGCGGTGTGGCATACTACAGGACACCCCTGGGTTGCCGCCAGGTTCCTTCCTCCATCTGGTCTTCCTGCGGCAGCCGAGAAGAGCAGCAGAGCAGCACACACACCGCATCGGTGCGGCTGCTCCCCGAGTGAGATAGATGCCTCCCACCAGGCCCCACTCCACCGAAGAGCTTAGGAGGAGAGGCAGGCCTTAAAGAGAGCTCACTGCTCCACTAGGCCCTTAGCCTTAGTGGAGATCGCAGGTGGGTGGTAGCCTCATAGGAAGCCCCACACCGCCTGATCTTCCTGGTTGTTCCTTGGCGGGGTTTTTCTGCTCTATTAACCCCCTCTCTTTTCGGAGGGTCCATACTGGGTGGAGGCCACCCACAAGATCGTGGGTCCCAGAAGGGGCCTGAAACATGAACCGGAGGGTGTGCGTGCTGCCCCCCTCCTCAATAACCATCACCACGGGGCCCCCATTGTGCACAAGGAGCACTGGGGGCCCTCCTCGTATGCTTCGTGGCACTGAAGGTGCCCTTCAAATTCAAAACAGGTACTCTTGTCACCAAACACTATCCAGATGGTTATTTTAGGGGCTTGAAGGGGCTGTTGGGCCAACCTGTTTTGGCTGTAATATAACATACATGTGTTGATGTTTCTTTTTGTCGGCATCCTACAGTGATCTGATGTCCAGACTTGCCATATGGTTTAAAGTGCTCCTGATATAGGCCTTTATGATACTTTTATGACAAGTGTATTTAGTTCTTTACTGTGATTCCTGACTACTGCCTATGTTGCAGAATCCTGAGTACTTACGTGTTCTAATGTGACAACTGTGTATTCTTGTAGAGTATTAGTAACTTGTGTAACGTTCTGACAACTGCTAAGGTAGCAGGGTATTACTTACGTGTAATGTTGGTCTAATTAGGTTTTGTGCAATACAGTTTATTTTTAGATAGTCCAGTGTTGTGTTTACTTTGTGGTGTACATTTTGCGTCACATGTGTTGTGTGTGTTGTGCAAACGCTTTACACATTGCCTCTGGGGTAGGCCTGACTGCTCGTGCCAAGCTACCAATAGGGTGAGCAGGGGTTATCTTGGACGTGTAACTCCCTTTCCCTGACTAGAGTGGGTAGTTTCTGCCTGGCTGAGGTGCATACCCTAGCCAACCAGAAACCCAATTTCTAACAAAGACAAACTATTAGTTAAAGATTTAAAGATAGCCATATATACACTGTAAGTCAGTGCCTATAATGATCTTTACTAACCTTGTCATTTTCGATAGACTCGGCGGCAGCTCTGGAATCTTGAGAGTCGCTGAGGTCCATCAAGGCATTTACCTGCATCGGAGTTTGCGTGTGGCTGATGCACAACAACAGCCTCTTGAGCTGGTTCCTCCAGAAAACCCATATCTTCATAGACGGGTGAGTTTGGATCGGTTATAGATTCTTCACTATTTTGATTAAATTGCTTTCTGCCCTTGTTTTGGTACTCAAGGCTTTGCAGCTTCTGCTGCTGGAGCCCTTAATAGAGGATATTATTTGTTGCAAATCCTTGACGCTTAATAACTAAAACATCCTCCATAGCTTCTCATCAAAACGGTGATATTGTGACCACCCTCTTTAACACCGATCTGCTGCGCGACCTGCACCATCATTGCTGGTGGCAGGCTACAATAATATCTATCCATAGTGTTCAAAAAAGCAGCGGAGGAAGTCTTTTTGGGAAGGTGGCTGTATCTCTTCATAACAACTGAATGCTCTCCGATGGCCCCGAAGTCCACCAAAGTCATTACATTCCTGTAGGTAATTCATTTATTCCTAATACAAAAATCTAAGAAATATGTGTAACAATTTTCATAAGCATATCTAAGTGATCCCGTAGTGTAGTTGGTCGGCCAGGGTGCTGTGGGTGCATTTGTACCTGATATAGAAGGAAGAACGAGTCTTGTAATCATCATTGAGGTGTTGTTCAGAAGGGTACTTCTAAAGGGGATGAGTTGGGTATAGGTAGGAGATGTGTGGCGAGGGTGCAGGTTGACTATATTCTGATGAGATTGAAAGGGATCAGTTGAAGCGCTACGTTTTGTCTGGTGCTCTTGTGGAGAGATGTGTGCTTTTATCTTGTTGAAGATCTATTTGAAAATGTCTAGATTCAGATCTGGGGCTTGTACAAGTATATTACCTTTCTTATGGACTGATATTGT
This sequence comes from Pleurodeles waltl, assembly GCF_031143425.1. Lineage (NCBI taxonomy): Eukaryota > Metazoa > Chordata > Amphibia > Caudata > Salamandridae > Pleurodeles > Pleurodeles waltl. The sequence continues at coordinate 301,116,600 of NC_090447.1, forward strand.
TGTTTCAGCCCAGGAAAAGGCGAGGGGTGCAATTGATGATTTGAGGCCATGGAAAATTATGCAGGTGCTCAAGACTTCTAGGAGTGTATCAAATGGCATAAACATCCAGTGGAATTTTATAAGTGTGTTACCGTTTTATGCCACTCATTGAGAATTGGTAGTGAATAGCAGTTCCAGGATGCGTAACATAAATTCTAGTATTCAGGGGTGGCTCTGTTGCAATGGTGAAGGAGCATCACCCCCCTGGTTAAGCCAGGAGATGAAAGATAAAATTATATTTAATTATCATTTTATCTTTCATCTGCTGGATCAGCCAGCAGCGTACTCTTTGTGGGGTTGGGCTGGGCCATTGGAGAGGGGAGGAGTGCAGTGCACTAAATGCGCATGTGTGTTCAGCGGGCCGTCTCAGGGCGGTCAAACACACATGGGCACATAGGTTTCTCCAGCCCGACTGTCTATACAGCCGGGCTGGAGAAACTGCACAGACCCCAGGATTGTGTGTGAATGGCAGTCCAAGCAGCTAAGACCAACCATGGCGCTGTTTTCATGCACGGGTTAGCATGAAAGCAGTGCTAGGATTGTTGGGGAGCTGGTGCTGGTGTTCCCGCAAATGCTGGGACACCACAAGAAGACCAGAGAAGCAACACAGCAGGAGGCGGCGACGGGCAGAGGTAAGTATTTATTTTATTTTATTTTCTTTGCCCCCTACACCCCCATGTCACCGTTCCTCCCATTGAAAATTTGCAGTGGCCACCTGTTATAAATGGGGTCTTTGGTTGACAGTCAGGTTACCCCCAGTTCAAGCAAGGACCCTCACTCTAGTCAGGGTAAAAGAGATCACCCTCAGCTAACCCCTGCTTACCCCCTTGGTAGCTTGGCAGAGCAGTAGGCTTAACCTCAGAGTGCTAGGTGTAAAGTATTTGTACCAACACACACAGTAACTTAATGAAAACACTACAAAATGACACAACACCAGTTTAGAAAAATAGGAAATATTTATCTAAACAAAACAAGACCAAAACGACAAAAATCAGACATACACAAGTCAAGTTATGAATTTTTAGAAATTTAAACAAAAAAATATCGCTTGGAAACAAAAATGCTTTGATGAGATGTTAACACGGCGTCATGACGGAGTCGTTCCCAACAAGCCGACACCAGCGGCGCCGGACACGGAGTCGTGTAGACCCCCAAGTACAGTACCTTTGGTAAAGAGTGAAAACAAGCCGATGCGCGAAGTCGGGGATCGCGGCGTCTGTGCGAAACGTTGAATCCACGCACTTCGAGCGGCGTCGGTCACGACGTGGTGCGCCGACTTCCACGGAGTCGTGGACTTCAGCGGGGCTGCTGCGGCGTCGGGCCTGCGAAGAGCCTCGCGTTCCAGCGAAGGTCACGGCGTCGGGTACAGGCGGCGTTACCGGATTCAGCAGCGGCGTCGGTCCGGAGTCGTCCAAAGTCGATTTCCTCGGTTTTCCAACACCTTTCCTTTCAAGGGCCCAGGGACTGGATAGGGAACCACTTGTCAGAGCAGGAGTCTCTCCAGAGACTCCAGGTGCTGGTAGAGAGAAGTCTTTGCTGTCCCTGAGACTTCAAACAACAGGAGGCAAGCTCTAAATCAAGCCCTTGGAGATTTCTTCACAAGATGGAAGGCACACAAAGTCCAGTCTTTGCCCTCTTACTCTGGCAGAAGCAGCACTGCAGGAAAGCTCCACAAAGCACAGTCACAGGCAGGGCAGCACTTCTTCCTCAGCTATCAGCTCTTCTCCAGGGAGAGTTTCCTCTTGGTTCCAGAAATGTTTCTAAAGTCTGTAGATTTGGGTGCCCTTCTTATACCCATTTTAGTCTTTGAAGTCACCTTTCTTCAAAGGGGACTCACACCTACTTGTGAAATCCTGCCTTGCCCAGGCAAGGCCTCAGACACACACCAGGGGGTTGGAGCCGGCATTGTCAAAGGCAGGCACAGTCCTTTCAGATGAGAGTGACCACTCCACCCCTCCCTCCTAGCAGAGATGGCTAATCAGGAAATGCAGGTTACCCCCCAACCCCCTTTGTGTCACTGTCTAGTGCGAGGTGAAAAACAACCCAACTGTTAAACTGACCTAGACAGGGAATCCACAAACAAGGCAGAGTCACAGAATGGTTTAAGCAAGAAAATGCTCACTTTCTAAAAGTGGCATTTTCAAACGCACAAACTTAAAATCAACTTTACTAAAAGATGATTTTTTAAATTGTGAGTTCAGGGACCCCAAACTCCACATGTCCATCTACTCTCTAGGGGAATCTACACTTTAATCATATTTAAAGGTAGCCCCCATGTTATCCTATGAGAGAGACAGGCCTTGCAACAGTGAAAAACGAAGTTGGCAGTATTTCACTGTCAGGACATATAAACCACATTACTATATGTCCTATCTTATCCATAACTAGTAGTATGTCTGCACTCAAAACAGTAGTGTACACTTAATCACTGTATGTCAAGTACAAATACAAGTCCAAATCCCAACCGCTGATCACCAATGTTAGAAATGGGGTCTTTGGTTGACAGTCAGGTTACCCCCTGTTCAAGCAAGGACCCTCACTCTAGTCAGGGTAAAAGAGATCACCCTCAGCTAACCCCTGCTTACCCCCTTGGTAGCTTGGCAGAGCAGTAGGCTTAACCTCAGAGTGCTAGGTGTAAAGTATTTGTACCAACACACACAGTAACTTAATAAAAACACTACAAAATGACACAACACCAGTTTAGAAAAATAGGGAATATTTATCTAAACAAAACAAGACCAAAACGACAAAAATCCGACATACACAAGTCAAGTTATGAATTTTTAGAGATTTAAACTCAAAAATAGCGCGTAGAAACAAAAATGCTTTGATGAGATGTTAACACGACGTCATGACGGAGTCGTTCCCAACAAGCCGACACCAGCAGCGCCGGACACGGAGTCGTGTAGACCCCCAAGTACAGTACCTTTGGTGAAGAGTGAAAACAAGCCGATGCAAGAAGTCGGGGATCGCGGCGTCTGTGCGAAACGTTGAATCCACGCACTTCGAGCGGCATTGGTCACGACGTGGTGCGGCGACTTCCACGGAGTCGCGGACTTCAGTGGGGCTGCTGCGGCGTCGGGCCTGCAAAGAGCATCGCGTTCCAGGGAAGGTCACGCCGTCGGGTACAGGCGGCGTTACCGGATTCAGCAGCGGCGTCGGTCCGGAGTCGTCCGAAGTCGATTTCCACCAGCTTTCCTTTCAAGGGCCCAGGGACTGGATAGGGCACCACTTGTCAGAGCAGGAGTCTCTCCAGAGACTCCAGGTGCTGGTAGAGAGAAGTCTTTGCTGTCCCTGAGACTTCAAACAACAGGAGGCAAGCTCTAAATCAAGCCCTTGGAGATTTCTTCACAAGATGGAAGGCACACAAAGTCCAGTCTTTGCCCTCTTACTCTGGCAGAAGCAGCACTTGTGGAGAAGTGTGGCACAATGGTTAGAGCGGCAGACCCTGAAGCAGAGATCTGGCTCAAGACCAAGGTTCAAGTCCCACTTCGGCAGGTCTTGGGCTCAATTCCCTTGGACCAGATAATTCTCGCCTCAGTGCCTAATCTAATTAATAGGTCCCACTCTGCAACTCTGGGCAATAGCTTGCTTAATCTCCACAACGGCCCCAACAGTGCTTGGATACCTGGCTTCACCCTGGGGGTGCCCAGGAGTGGGTGCCTCACAGGGAAAAGCCAGGAGGGGTTCCATAGTGGTATGAGTACAGCGCCTTGAGACCCTAATGGGTGAGTAGTGAGCTGTACAAGTGCAAAGTTTACTGCAGGAAAGCTCCACAAAACACAGTCACAAGCAGGGCAGCACTTCTTCCTCAGCTATCAGCTCTTCTCCAGGCAGAGGTTCCTCTTGGTTCCAGAAGTGTTTCTAAAGTCTGTAGATTTGGGTGCCCTTCTTATACCCATTTTAGTCTTCGAAGTCACCTTTCTTCAAAGGGGACTCACACCTACTTGTGAAATCCTGCCTTGCCCAGGCAAGGCCTCAGACACACACCAGGGTTTTTTTAGCCGGCATTGTCAGAGGCAGGCACAGTCCTTTCAGATGAGAGTGACCACTCCACCCCTCCCTCCTAGCAGAGATGGCTAATCAGGAAATGCAGGTTACCCCCAGCCACCTTTGTGTCACTGTCTAGTGTGAGGTGAAAAACAACCCAACTGTCAAACTTACCCAGACAGGGAATCCACAAACAAGGCAGAGTCACAGAATGGTTTAAGCAAGAAAATGCTCACTTTCTAAAAGTGGCATTTTCAAACGCACAATCTTAAAATCAACTTTACTAAAAGATGTATTTTTAAATTGTGAGTTCAGGGACCCCAAACTCCACATGTCCATCTACTCTCTAGGGGAATCCACACTTTAATCATATTTAAAGGTAGCCCCCATGTTATCCTATGAGAGAGACAGGCCTTGCAACAGTGAAAAACAAAGTTGGCAGTATTTCACTGTCAGGACATATAAACCACATTACTATGGGGGTCATTCCGATCCCGGCGGGCGGCGGGCGGAGACCGCCAAAAGATCGCACCGCGGTCAAATGACCACGGCGGTCATTCTGACTTTCGTGCTGGGCCGGCGGGCGATCTCCAAGAGATCGCCCGCCGGCCCAGCGGGAAAGCCCCTGCAAAGAGGAAGCCGGCTCCGAATGGAGCCAGCGGATTTGCAGGGGTGCGACGGGTGCAGTGGCACCCGTCGCGATTTTCAGTGTCTGCAAAGCAGACACTGAAAATCTTTGTGGGGCCCTGTTAGGGGACCCCTGCACTGCCCATGCCAGCGGCATGGGCAGTGCAGGGGCCCCCAGGGTCCCCACGACACCCGTTCCCGCCATCCTGTTCCTGGCGGTAAAAACCGCCAGGAACAGGATGGCGGGAAGGGGGTCGGAATCCCCATGGCCATGGAGGATTCCCTGGGCCAGGGGTAAACCGGCGGGAAACCGCTGGTTCCCCTTTTCTGACCGCGGCGTCAGAATGGCCCAGGAAGCACCGGCAGCCTGTTGGCGGTGCTTCCACGGTCGTTGGCCCTGGCGGTCGGTGACCGCCAGGGTCAGAATGACCCCCTATATGTCCTACCTTATCCATACACTGCACCCTGCCCATGGGGCTACCTAGGGCCTACCTTAGGGGTGCCTTACATGTAGGAAAAGGGAAGGATTAGGCCTGGCAAGTGGGTACACTTGCCAAGTCGAATTTACAGTGTAAAAATAAACTCACAGACACTGCAGTGGCAGGTCTCAGACATGATTACAGGGTTACTTATGTGGGTGGCACAACCAGTGCTGCAGGCCCACTAGTAACATTTGATTTACAGGCCCTAGGCACCTCTAGTGCACTTTACTAGGGACTTAACAGTAAAACAAATATGCCAATCATGGATAAACCAATTACATACAATTTACACAGAGAGCATATGCACTTTAGCACTGGTTACAGGGGTAAAGTGCTCAGAGTTCAAAAGCCAACAGCAACAGGTCAGAAAAAATAGGAGGCAGGAGGCAAAAAGATTGAGGATGACCCTGCATAAGCAAAAAAGTCCAACACCACCACTGCTAGCAATGCAATTGGGATCACCTCCTTTTTAAAGATTGAGACGAAGAAGATTAATGTGGAGGTAATGAATGTTAAATAGCAAGAAGTGTAGTAATAAGCTTTCAGCGTGGAAACGGTAGAAAAGCGCTATACAACTGCCAACACAACATAACAAAGTATCCTGCAATAAAGGTCCGGTACCACCTCTTTGATTGTGACCAGCCATCTTAATGATGCACTAAACTAGTCAAAGAGCTGCATCTTAGGCTATACGTTTTAGAATGTTTAAATAGATACAGATGTTTTTTTAAACGTGCTTTCTGTCATTCAAGGGTAACGTTGCAGTAGACCACTTGCAGTGATATTGATATAACGTTAATTGATTAGCTAAACAAAAGCTTTCTAGACAGAAATTTGATACGCCTTAACTATGACATACTTCACAAACTATACAAGGTTTAGTGGGGATTTTCATTTCAGGTCTCTATATTAATCAGCAAATGTAATTAATAATTCAGTTTAAAAGGAGTTCTCTATTATAAATTAATGCAGAATAAAATATGCATTGCATTTATGCACGATATCGTGTTAGTATGAATTTTCCAACATCTTGTCTGTTGAACAGTAACAAAGGAAACACATAAAAAACACACTGGAGAACAGCATTGGATGATGAATTACCTTACGAGGATACAGAATATGGGAGATTTATTACATAAACTGAAAGGTGCCTTCCGGGCCAAAGCGCTCCACACTTTTCAAAAACATAAACACGTCACAGCAAGACCAGCATGGTAATCAGATAATGTTATGAAACTGCAGTCTGGAACAGCACCAGGAAATTGTTCGCTTATAAAAACTGAAGAAGGAAAGAAAGATGAAGTTAACTTCTTACAACCTATGTCATCTATATGTCTTTTAAAACAGGCGTTTGACCTCAAATCGCAGAGCCAGTTAGTTCAAATTTTTTTTTCCTTGTGGTGGAAAATAGAAAACAGAAAAAAACAGTTTTGTCTCAGAATAGTTCTCGTGTTACCGTACTATAATACCAGCTTGAGTAGCAAAATATCCTGAACAGAGGTTTTTAATAAGCCATCAAACATCCGTACTAAATGATTTTTTTTAAGACTCGGGGTTATATTTATGAAAACTGACGCCGGCAGCAATGCATCAGAAAAAATTGTGCTGCGGTGCGACACTTTCTAACGCCATGGCTGCGTCATATTTATGGTACAGCGCACCATGTCAAAATGTCCCAAGATGCATAAAAAATGCTGCATTCCCGGGACGGATGCCGCTGTGAAAGCTGGCACATGTGCAGCCAAAGTGATTCAAGGTTGATTTTCTGGTCGTAAATCGGTGATTAACTGTCGCAAATGATGCATCAAAATGCCTTAAAAAGTGGCACATTGGTATAAAAAATGTTCCTTACACCTCAAAAGGGAAAGATGGAACAGGCAGCAGGAGGCAGCAGTAGTCACAGCAACAATCCCAACAACCCCAACTTCAATCAAGATATCCAGACAGAACCCCAGGGAATGAGGAAGAGAAAGAATAATTTCAGTGAGGAGAAGCATGAAATACTAGTAACAGAGGTGACACGGCATAATAAATATTATTTTAGTTATGGAAGAAAATATTTGGCAATGCATAGTGGAGCATATAAATGATGTAGGGCAAATTAAAAGGACAATGCCAGAGGGCAAGAAGTGCTGGCATGATTATAAGCATTAGATCAAAGAGAAATTGGCTAATAACCTGAGGGCAGCCATGCTGAGTGGAGGCAGACCTGAGGACCAGGAGGAGCAGGTGGCATCAGTCATGCCAGCAGAGTTGGTGCCAGGAGTGGCAGGACAGTGCTGGCTTTGAGGACGAGCAGGGTCAACAGGCTAAGTAGCAACAAGGGATAATATGCATAAAAATGGCACGCTGTGCAGTGCAGCAAGCTATGTTCCTGTGCTGTACTGCGCTGTGTGCAAGGCAGAGGGTTGGAATCACTCACATTCTGTCACACATTATATAAATGTAAGTCACACTGCCCAGTTACATGTTGTACAGCCCAGTCCAGACGCATCAAATTTGTTCATTCCATGTGTGATGTGCAGAACATGTCTAGGTCCACCTTTATAGAGTGGGGCTTATAGTGGAACATATAACATGAGTGACCAGGAATACACGTCACACAAAACAAAGCAAACATACCGGGACTGGAACAGCACATCATACATGGACACTTAAATCCTGCCCGACCTGACTTGGACAACGCTGCTCTCCTTTCACAATAAGGTTATTGGGGCTTATTTATGGGTTATTAGTGCAGGGCAGCGCTGCAATTCTTCTTGCTGCACTGCCCCACGCCAATATAAAAGGGCAGGAATGCACTGTATTTGTGCAATAAGGTGCAATCCCGTCCTTTCCCCCTGCGCTGATGCACAATTGGCAGCTTACTTCCAATCCAGGCACCCTTGCACCATATTGCAAAGTTTCTTGCATTCATCCAGGATTGTTTTACACCAGGAAGGGACACCTTTCTGCACAAAAACAATCTTGAGAGGTGTCTCCCTCTTTCTCTGTGTGCTGTAAAATGCAGTGCACATGGTGAGAGGAAAAAGCAAGTAGAAATGAAAATATTTTCCCCCATTATGTCTGCTCTAGGGTGGCGTAAGGGTTTGGCACTGCCACCAGGTTTACATGATTTAGTAAATCTGGGGCACCTTCAAAATCCATGGGTGTTGTGTGAGTTAAACCACTGCAATGCCCGTGGCACGCTTCCCTGGCAACTTGTGCTGCAATGTTTTAGTCAATATTTATGGGGCCATTCAAAGCCATGCAAAGTGGCTTTGTGTGGTCCCATATGTGTGGTTGAGGGGCTTCTGGCGCAGGAGCACCCAAAAAAGTGACGGTCCGTTAGCACAAGCCTCTCATAAATATGCCCCACAGTGTCTATTTTTTGGCCCTTGCTGGAAAGTTTTGACTGTAAAGCAACGGATTCGAATTTGTTGACGGATGATCAACTCGTCACCTGAGAGTGGCTTCAGCTAATGTGTATGTGAAGTCTCATCACATAGGCTCATTCAAATGGCTATGTGTACAGTCACAAGCATGAAACTACATTGCATGCAGCTGTCATGATGTACAGGATGAAATCACACAGATCCTGTCTGGCATGGCTGAGACCACATGACCTCCTTTCAACAACAAATTTAGACTTAGGTGGTGGTGAATGCAAATGAGGCACACCAATTGACCATGACTGTTTTTGGAAGAATAGGTGGTGTGTGAGCCTGTTGTGCCCCTGGTAGTGTAGTGCAATGTAAGTGTGGCTGAGCACATTATTCTGGCACTGTGTCTGAATGGGTAGACATTACATTTCAAGGAGGTGACGTTGTGACGTGTGTACTGCAAAGTATCCTAAGCCACACTCACACACTGCTGTGTCTGATAGTGTCCAACCTGTCATACCAACTGTGAAGGAATCCAATAGAAGAGAGCATAAAAGAGGGCATCGGTGTCCCACATACTGCATGGAATGTGGACCTGGGAGAAGAAATATCAAGTGTGGGAGCTGGACAAAGAAATGTGTGACCATGACTATGACACATATGTCGAAGCAGGAGGAAATGAGACATCTTTTATATTTGCATATTGTTACCTTTATTGTTGGTGTTATGTTCAAATGAGAGTCCATGTCTGACCCGGGTGGCATCAGTGTATGACAATTGAGTCCCTGCATCTGAATGAGGAGTGCCAGAGGTCACATATATAGGTACAAGTGAATGGGGCTTAGTTAATGGAATTGTGATAGTCTTCAGATAATCAACTCTTGCAGTGACAAAATGGGGTAGGTGTCAGTGTTTGAAAATTTCTTAGATAGATTGGGCATATCCCCTCAGAGTTTTAACACAGTTTCTGCTCATCTGAACTATGGTGACAACTGTGGTCCTCATTACGACCCTGGCGGTTGATGGAGAAGTGGCATTTTTACCGCCAACAGGCTGGCGGTAAAAAATGTGGAATTATGACCATGGCGGTTACCGCCATGGTCATCCGCCACTTCTCCGATCAGACCGCCATGGCGGAGACGACCGATGGGCGTGAGACTTGGGTCTCCAGCCCGGCGGCCGTCACACTACCGCCGATGGGATCATGACCCGGCTCACCGCCATGGATTTAATGGGGGTTGGAACCGCCATGAAATACATGGTGGTAAGCACTATCAGTGCCAGGGAATTCCTTCCCTGGCACTGACAGGGGTTGGACCCACCCCCCACCCCTACCCTGAGTCCATCCCTGACACCCCCCACCCCCTGCCACCCCCAAAGGTGGCTGGACCCCCCCCTCCCCACCCCTACCCCCGACATTACAACACAGACACACACCCGACACGCATGCAGACACCACCAAAACACATTCCCGCACACACACGAACAAACATGCCAACAGACACACACACAGTCATACACGCACACCCACATTCAGACACACACGCACACATCCATACAGACATACTTACAGACAGACACACACACATTTCCAATCACACTATACCCCCTGCATGCATACACGCACTCACACACCCCCTCTACATACTCACACTCACACCCCCATGCACGCACACAACACACAGCAACCCCCCACCCCCCTCCCCTAATGGACGATCAACTTACCTTGTCTGTTGATCTTCCGGGAGGGGACAGGATCTGTGGGGGCTGTTCCGCCGCCAGCACCCCGTCAACAGAACACCGCCACGCCGAATCACGTAACGTGATTCGGTGGGCGGTGTTCTGTTGAGGGGCAGTGGAGGTGGAGCAACCTCCACTTCACCGCCGACCACCAGTATGGCTGCTGGCGGCTCTCCATCTGGAAAAGGATGGAGGGCTGCCAGCAGTCATAATTCGCCGAGCGGAAAACCGCCAGCACTGACGGTCTTCAGCATAGCAGTCCCTCGGCGGTCTTGTGAAAAGACCGCCGAGGTTGAAATGACCCCCTGTGTGTGTAATGATTTTACATGTGTTCACACAAAAAGGTAAATCTATTGTGTTTACATATCATTACAGATTATTTCTGCACTATAGCTAGGTTGCATATGAGCCCTTGGCCACATGAATGCACAATGTGAATGACAGGACAACATGGAAGCCTGGTGTGTTGTGCAGTGTGTAAGGCAGACTGTAGGATCTAACCTATTACAAGAACAAACCAACAACGCTATGGCCGGACATGTAAGCTGACTAGTGGCTAGAAGGGATGCAGGCACCCTTCTGGCTTTCTGCAATTTGCATAGTAGTGGTGTCAAGAAGCGGAGCAATAATGAGTAGAGCCTTCATGTAAAAAAAAGATGATAATCTACTAGGGTGATGTGTACTGTACCTCCACCATCAGTTGCAGGGCAGGTCAGCAAACTGTGTAATTGTGTTGCCATGGGTGTTATGACACCGAAAGTCACTAGTCTCACACATTGGTCATGTAAACAATGAAAATATATTGCATTCTTAAAGGCAGCTACAGTTCAACTTTGCATTATTTCCTACAAGTAACATATGTACTACACATCCATGTTGAAATGAAAGTGTATGAGAATAAACTCTAGATGCCAGTAACATTACTCATGTCAACATCTAGCTCAGGACACCAGTAACATATTGCAATTATATTGCAGAAGGAGAAACAACAACTCCTGACCAGCAGCCTGTCCAGGATGACCAACCTGTTGGGGAGAACATCATGGCCCTCATAGACAATTGACACCATCCAGCAACTCATGGACTCTATTTGAACACCTTCTCTGGTCACGGCAAGGGATTACATTGTTTCTGGGTCTCCAGAGGATCTGCCTAACCCAGGACATGCTGCATCTGCCAGTCCAAGCACAGTTCTTGACTCCGAGGACCTCCCAGTTGTCTTCCAAAGGCGAGTAGTAGGAGCCCAGCGGCCACTGGTAGATGAGGTGCAGGCAGAGATAGAGGAACCCAGAGGGAGCCAGTAGGTGCCTCAGTCCCAATAAGGACACCTCTGAGGCACCACAATGGCACCTACCCTTTGCTCCATCAAACAGCACAGTCCTCGGCTGACATTGCTTGTGTCATGACGCAGAGGCAGCAACAACAACCTTGCCATTGTGACACCAGTGAGGTTGCTTTACCAACACAAAAGGATGATGGACGGAGTGCTGACAATGCAAACACTCACCCCCAGTCACAGATCTGGATTTAATCCATCGTTCTTTTGCTCACCATGCCACCCTAGTTTGGACCC